>NW_027176957.1:877544-1066771 GCF_023349555.1 Cebidichthys violaceus | reverse complement strand
CGAGGCCGGCTGCCAGCGTATCAAGGCGGGGTGTAAAATTGCTCTGAAACATTTAGGACTGAGAGTGACCAAGAAGTGAATTAGGCCATGGTGAATCATTTCATGCCACCACCCCCAGCTCCGACCCACTCATCTGTCCCTTATCATCTCATTCTGCTGAGGGTGTCTCGTGTTGTTCTGAAGAGTTTAAGAAACGCTCCCTGGGGCCCATCAACATGTATTTCATGTGCTTCCATCAGCACTCTGTTTTAACTTGTAGGCTCAATGTGAATTGATTTGATAATGTTGTACTGAGGCGAAAAAAAGACGAAACACGACAGCGAATGCCAACTATGCATTTGTTTCTTTTTTTCTTTTTTTTACATTGCTGCTGCTGCTGTGTGTGTGTGTGTGTGTGTGTGTGTGTGTGTGTGTGTGTGTGTGTGTGTGTGTGTGTGTGTGTGTGTGTTACAGAGCAAGAAATTATATACGAGCAATTAAGCAACACGCAAGTTTCACACCACGGCGGCGAAACCCGAAAAAAAAAAAGACAACCAGCAACAAGACGGAGGAGAGCTGGTTTCTTGATGGATCCATATACAGTAAAGTGTTTTCTATATCTGTGTGTATACGCAGTCAATATTTGGTGCAATACCTGCTGTCCTATACTGTCAACACATTGTCATAGTAACACAACTTGGTCAGTGCTCCTGCAGCGTCAGGTGTGGACGTGTCTCTTCATCTAGAACCGACGCACGAGTCAACAACCAGCTCAAGAACCTGAAAAACATCTGCTGCACAGGAAATGATGTTTTTCATGTTCGCTCTTGTAATTAGAGGACTCGCTGCAGGTGGACAGCACTCTCTGACAAAAAAAAAGCACTGCCTACAAGAAAAAAAGCAAGAATGTCTCCGGTAGCTGCAGAATCTAGCTGTGTATTATTCATATATAAATCAGAGCATCCTCACACTCGTCTCCGTTGCATCCGTCCAATTTGTTGTCTGAGCTCTCGGTTACAAAGACATTCATCAGAAGAAGAGATAAGAGAATAATCAGTCTCCCGCAGAGGAGGAGAGGGCATCAATTATCAATACGCACCTGAGGTGACGCGAGACAATGAAGCCTTAGTTAGAACACAGATCATCGACAAACGCACTCTTGTTATAGACGTCTTGTTTGTGTCTTTTTACGCGACTGAGAACGCAAATTAAAGGACTAATAAAACACAAGACACACTCACTATCATCTGTAGCATCTTTATTCTTGAAAGAGCCCAAATGTAACAAATAAAGAGCAACAGAAAAACAGAGACATCAAACTCAATATCACACAATCAGAGCTTTTTTAGCTTTCTCTCATAGTTTTAATAAATTCATAGATCATTGATGACACTTGTTCTGTATGTCTGTATGCTCTACATGGTTTCCTGTTGTCTTATTTGCGCTGGTTCTAAACCCTCGCAGCTCTTTTGTCTTAAGTAGCCCACCAAATTTCATGGAAATGGACATTTCAGGTGTCTCGCTCTGGACCGAAGCATTGCACTGAGGGACAAACTAGCCGACAGACAGACAGACTGGTGCTTTGGTCCCGGCATGCTTCTCCCCGTCGTTTCCATGTCATTTAGAGAAACGTTCATATCTTTTCAAACTCTACATTCCCCCCCCACCATCAGGTTGCTTCCTGTGCCTCGGGATCCTGCAAGTGGAAGAAAAAATAGACGGCGCCGGCTGTTGTTACCGAGGTGATGTGAGAAGATGCTGGAGTGAAAGCTTTGTGGAGTGTGACGATTGGACTCAGTGACGCAGAAGACGAGCCACCGGTCAGACACGTCGCAGTGGTGAGAGTTCCTGAGATGGAAAGTGCTCTGATGAGTTGAAAATGGATATATGTCGAGAGAGAGAGAGAGAGAGAGAGAGAGAGTCATTTGGAAGGCAATCATTTAGCAGGATTGACCTCTTCTAATAGAGGTCGTTTAAATTGCTCCAGTTTAATTCTTCATGACGGCACAATGGACAAATTGGACAGACAACTATTGGATACTAATTATGAGAAAAGGCACTTGTTGGAAAAACAATAGGGGCTTTTTAATGCTTGAGGTTCTGACAGCAAAATCTAAAAGGAACAATTATGTATCTTTAATGAAACATCTCTACGGCTATCAAGTCACGGCCGTGTCCCTTCTGTCCTGTCATAACTGTTATCCCCCCCCCCCCCCCCCCCTCTCTTCGGATCGTTAACCAGAGCTTCTCTTTCTCCGCAGGATCCACTCCACAATCTCAACCTAATGACTCACATCTCTCGGGCGGCGGGGGGAAAGATTAACATAAACAGTTTGTGCGGGCGGGATGCCTGACACACCGAGGTCTTTTCATTTGATCCCCTCGTCGTCACAGACGTTGCAGTCGAATCACTGAGGCCTATATATTGTTCACACCAATAAGCGGCTTCAAAAGAAAAAGCCGCTCACGCTACGATCTTCGGCGCGACGAAACCGTTTGCGTCGGGACTCTGCGTTGTGAGGGTGAGGAGGGAGGTGATGTGTCGAGTGGTTTACACAGAGTTCCCTTCACGAGTCAAGAAGTGCCACATGTGGCAATTTTGATTTAGGCTACAGACAATGTTTCAGCAACTACTACAGTGAGAAAAAAGAAAAATAAAAAAAAAAGAAGTGATGGGGAAATAATTTACTGGGTCAGACTCCAAACAGTGTTCTGCTTTCTCAGGCAGTGACTTTTGGGCTGAAATAGCCTTCAAACGCTACAAGGATTAACAAGAACATCACTTTGTGTAAAAGCACCGGTCTCGTACTCACTACTCGGCGACCGCACGGCCGATTTAACTAAACTCAAATACGTTTATGCCGTTGAGCACAGTCATGTCCCCCCCCCCCAAAAAAAAAAGGAAATGTCTCCGTCCATTTTGGAGGTAAAGTAACACTGACATGTCACTTTTTTAAAGTTGAATTAGCGACCTTGTTAGCAAACAGTTCTATCTGGCAGATATTGAGCTGCATTAGCATTAATTTGAAGTCTGTTTCTGGACACCAAGCCAATATTCGAAATTTACTGATTCCTGACTTTGCTAACTTTGCTTTTTGCTTTGTCTATTTGCTTTTTTGGACGTTTTTTTGCTGCCTGCTGCTGCTGGAAATCCCCCTGTGAGGGCTGTGAGAGTGAACCAAGCAATGTGCCAGAAACCCCCCCCCCCCACCAAAAAAAAAAAAGTTGCAGTAAAGCTTCTTAGAGCAGAGCGTCACATCGAGGTGATAAGTCTCTGGGTTCATCACCGTGAACAATGTCTTTCTCCTACAAGCAGTCACGCAATCCCCACTCTTTGTGTGAGGAGAAGTAAACTATAATGATGCTGCAATTTTTGTGCATATTTTGGCTTTTTTTTTCCAGAGGAGCAGACAAGCTGTTTTTGAACTTTTTGTGGAAAAGCTTCAAGCTTCTGCGAGTGCATTTCACATGGCAGACCGGCTCACATCATGGCCTCGTGGTTCACAGCATTTGTTACCGGTGGTGTGCCGCGATGGTTTTACAGTATTCTACTGTTCGGCGGAACATACCCCATCACCTTGAGAAGTTACGCTAGCTACTCGGTTTAGTTTGCCTAATGTCATCACTAATTCCCAGGAGATAGTTCCGTTTGATTGTTGTCGTTTTATCACACGCTGGCTGCCATTGTCAAGCTGCTGCATGCTCTGCAGTGAATTTACGAAGAATGTGTTGCAGCCACTGATGGCGCGCATCATTCTGCTCCAGGTTCGAGGAAAAAAAAGATATTGCGCTTATGATATAACATCACAAACAAGCACATAAAGTTTTGTAGTTGAGTGCAATTAATCTGTTTTTGCAGAGGGAGAGACGAGATATATATATTTATTTTATTGTATAATAACCTTATTTTTCATCCATTTTTTAAAATCTTTTTTTTCCCATTTATTTAAAAACTGACATGTAGGGGAGCTTTGTTCATTAGCATTTATGACATCTGTCATTGCATCCTGTCACCGCTTCCAAAAATGAATGAGTTTGAGTAGAGCATGACGATGCCTTTGCCAAGCTACAATCACCGCTGTCCTTCATACCATTTCTGCAATGAGCCTCATAAAAGGGGATTTTGTGCTTAATGTATGCATATTTACCTCATTTAAATGCTAACAAATAGCACAAGACGTGATACACTTGTGAATTACACCATTTTCGAGTCCTTATAATGGTTTCTTTTTGTCTTATTTGTGCGTGTTTAGTACATGTCTTTTTAGTTCACAAAGGTTTGCACAGGGTACATTGAGCAACTGGATCATGGAGCAACATATAGAGTCCTGACAGAACTACCAGCTGCTTATAGCTCCATCTCTCAACTCAGCACTCTGTGCTTCACTCTGTGATTTGAATTAAGATACAAAATAACTGAGGATTGTGGGAAATGCTCCAATGATAAATCGTGCAACAACTAGCGATGTTAGCCCTGTAGCTGCTTGTGTGGCCGTTGGAGTTGAAGAAATATTGCAAACTGTTTTTAGCGCCGACCACATTCCCAATACCGACATTGTCAGTCAGAGCCAAAATTCCACCCTCCGTGAAGAACACGTTGGGCCCGCTGCTACTGAATAAGGACAAAATAAGAACCTTTATTTTCCTTTTAGTTAAGACAAAATCATTGTTATGCAAAATGAGTATTCTTATATTTCAGTTCAAAAGCAGTCAGCAGCATAGACAGAAGTAGGTGTATTTCCAAGCCCATTGGTTTTAGTGGACTCCCGTTTGGAAGCTGGAGTTTTGGCATTTTGGTCGTCGCCATTTTTGGTTTTTGGGAACCAGAAGTGACATGAGAGGGTATAGAGCTAAATACCAGTGAACGCTGAATAACACACTTTTAGGCGACCAAAATTGTTACAATTGAAAATAGACAAAAACAGGAAAACACCAAACGCTGTGGCAGCGACCTGTTAATCACAAGGTAGCCACGCCCCAAAGTATACCCTACTCTCTTTCTATTTCACGCTAAATGACACCATCATTTATTAAATGAATATCATATTGATTGAAGAACACTTGACACTAGTGATTGAGACCGTAAACTCATGTTAACAATGTTTACTGAGGTAATAAATCTTGAAGTAGGGTCATTTTGTTTTGGACTTTTTTGCAATTGGACTTCTTTTTGTGACCAGCTGAATAATAATATAATAATTATAATAATATAATATAATATGTAATAACATTGTAAGCTCACACTGCCAAATAACGGTAATATTACAGTAAACACGCTATCGCCTAACCAGCCATGTGACCCTCATCTTTTAGCTTTTTGCGATCTCCGAACAATCTGTCACAGTTTACAGCCTGACTCCAACTTTTACCCAGTGTTCTGACTGTAGCTGTAAATGGTTCGAGAGAGCCTATAACTGGGGCCGACGGGAATAGCCCAGAAGAGAATATAGCAACCGATAACTTCAAATGGGGATGTGTAGTGCCTTCTCCATTTCTTTAGACCTCCACAGGCTGCAAAAAGGGGACATTATGCATGCTTAAGTGGGATTGATTTGGCATGAAAAATGAAAAGCACATTGCAGCATTTGAGCTGTAGGTATGCTGTTGTCAGCCATCACAGCCTATTCATAACAGAAAGCAGACTATTTCACTGATCATTTAGGAGTCTGCCATCTGCCTTTGTACTTTATTCTTTAGAAAAGGGAGTTTAGAGCAGAGCTGCGGAAGCATTTGAATAAGTTGGTCTCTTCTTGTTGATGCTACATCAACGTGACCACAAAAGGTACACAAGGCCAAATCTTTGAGAAAAATCGAGTCAAAACCCAGCAGGCAAATACTAGAAATTATGCAGTTTATCACAAAGCTGCAGAGAGGCAGCATTTCATGCACTCTTCAGATGATGTTTGATGCTGCCTGTGAGGGCCGTTGAGATTTCTTTTTGGCTCTGTTGGCGCTGTGATGGGGGACTGTGATGTGGCACAGCACTATCTCTATTGACAGCACATTTATCACACTTTGTCTCAGATAGTGTTCATTTGCATGGGCCCATTTCCAGTCATGTTGCTGGAGGTTGGTGTGACAGTATGTTCGTTTTTTTTTTTTTTTTTGTCCAAAAGCCACGCAAAATATACAAACATTTGTTCAAAGCCAAACAGGGAAGGCTGTGTTCTTTTATACACTGCGGGGAAATAAAATGTCATCCTTTTATTGTTTATTCTCACCATTTATTCTCAGTAAATGTTAACCATGCCACCATGTCACATCTGCTTTATATCACGCCTCACAGCACATGGCTTTGATTTCGTAATGGAATCATAATTAATAATGTGTAAGTTATTGATGCAAACAATAATTTCTTTACAATGTTATTGTTCTGTAAAAGAGTAGAGGCCCAGGGGTGAAAGTGAGAAAATGTATAAATACAATCATAGAGGAATTAAATAAAATAATCTAGAAATAAATGAATAAAGGGAACACATGATAAATAATACCACACGATACATAGATGCAGTAATGTAGGTGCATTTACGTTAATTGACTGTAATGGGAAAAAATGTAATTAAGGAAATACATATACTGTATATAGAAATACAACAAAAAAACAATAAATACAGAGACACATACGTTTTTACATAATTTAAAAACAATTCTCACAAATATTTTGTCTGAATTTTTTTTTTTTTTTTTATTAGAGGATAAAAGATTAGTCTAATAAGTCAAATGGCTGAACGTTTTTTAGCAATCAATTAATTGATATTCATTTTTAAAGAACAACTATGCTGGTTTTCTTAGTCTTAGTCTTTTCTTAGTCTTTGTAAATCAAATATTTGTCAAACTACAATAAATACAATAAATGTCCCCCCTTTGTGTGATGGAATACATTTTTGTGTTTGTTTTCTGGCGTACTGTCCTCCGTCCCCAGTCCATGATGCCCCCTCTCCCTATGCCTCCCCAGATCCTCTACCAAAGTTAATTCTGGTAGCCATCCGCCACGTGAACAAAGAACTGAGGGATGATTCTGGGCCCTAACAAGAGCTTGGCGCATTAAATAATAAAATGTTTATCTGCTATGTGGACTATTCTTTTTTTTTATCTTTATCTGGTGCATTGTTTAATTGACTTCCATAACATTTTAAATGCAACTGCACTATTAGCTCCACATAGTCTTAAACCGGTCTTTTGCTTGTAATTGTCTGTCCGTGCATGTGTCTGTTTGTTTTCACTTATGACCGTATCAAAAAAAGTAGTGCTGAATTGAATTGAATTGAATTTTGTTTATGCATTCAGAAACTGATGGTCATATTAACTGATAAGCTCTGTTTCTGAAAGCTTAAGATAGTGCGTTCATTTTTGAATGTGTAGTTTTTAGATCAACTCTTGTGTCTCAGACGAAAAGACTCACACATACTGAGTGAAGCAGTCATTAGCTGCTATTCTGTGCTAGTAAGCTACAAAGCCCTAACTGTTCTCCCTTTAGAGTCCATGAATATGATATATGAGTTTACAGGTATTAGAATTCCTCCTCTGCATTGTGGAGGTTGGTTTATGACGTTTTGCTGGTTAACTCTTGTCATCTTCTTGCTTCTTATACGTTTTGTTTGTACTCCCTCCGGCGTTTCAGAGAATAATGAAACGAGCAACGCGTTGAGCGTCGACGCCTCTGTTCACGTTTGTAGTTCGAGGCTCACGCTATGGTGCCAAGCAGACGCATAAACCTAAGCTTCAGCGCATGTGAGCCCGCCCCGCCGGCTAGCTCACGGCGGCTGCTCTGCACTGCTTTTCCTGAGGCTGTTACAGCTAATGATGCTGTCCTGTCCAGCCTCTGGTTCCCCCTCAGGTGAACACCGTCAGCTTGCCGTAGTCTTCAATGTTAGCCATGTTGAGAGGCAATCAAAATGCTAACAATCTCAGATCTTCAACCTTTTTATGATAGAATCCACTGAGAAATCTAAGAACTGAATGTCAGATACTACGCTGTTTGTATGGCATACTATACTATGACATTGTTCATGACTTACTGTACTATAACTCTTTATTAGTAACTATCCTATGACATTCTTATGACATACTATGACATTTTCTCAAACATACTACTATTGCCATTTTGATGGTGTACTATATTCTTTAGTTTTACATTTTTTATGACCTACACTACTATGACTATTTGACAAAAGTACGACTTATGTATTACTTTAATGGCTTACACTACTACATTTTGTGACATACTTTTATGATATATTTTTTTATGGCATATTATGAATTTATAACCTAGGCAATGACTCTTTTTGACATACTATATTATTGCTTTTTTGACAATTTACTATGACTTTAACATACTATACTATGGCTTTTTTTAACATACTATGCCAATTAAAATTCAAAGAGGTGTAAGAATCTGTCCATTCTTGATTAATAGCTTAATTAGTAATTAATAGATTAATTACTTTTCACTGACTCCCTTCAACAAACCACCCTATGACTTTTTATGCCTTTTTCCGAAAATATTATACTATGTATTTTTATTTTTACATTTTATGCTATATTAAATATTTTACTATTTCCTTTTTTCACAAACTATAGTATGACATTTTTTCAACCAAATATAGTAAAAAAAAAATTCAATACATTTAATTATTTATAAAAAAAATTGACAAAATTTTTGTTTTTTTGAAATACTATATGATAGCTTTTTTGCCATAATATAGTATTGATTTGTTTTACATACTGTACTGTACATTTTATTCACATAATAAAATAAGTATATAGTATGTCACTACATAAATGACGTACTTAAATACTACTCTGTCCACAACAACCTTTTTGAATAACCATGTGTTTGCTTTGGAAACCTTTATGTTTCTAGGATCCACCATCTCCGAGGACCTCAAGTTGACTTCCAACATGGAAACCACATGGAAAAAGGCCCTCATCATCCGGTCCATGTATTTCCATTCAGTATTTTTTGTTATTGAACTATTTGTGTTATTTACAACTTTCAGTACAATTGACTTGTATACAGAAATCTTATTTCTTTTTTTGTGGTCATTGTTGTTTTATATATATCTATCTACTCCTATTTTTCAGTCTATTCTTAACCTTTATATCTCCAGCCTTGCTGTCCTTGTCCACATCTATTGTTTCTATTTGTGTGTAAGTACATTGTGAGGAATGCAACAACTTCAATTTCCTTGTAGATGAAACCATACTTGGTCAACAAAGCTGATTCTGAATCACATTTTTTACGACATACTTTACTGTGACTTTTTATCACACTTTTCTACTCTAGTATAATATGATTGTTTGACATGCTATGACTGTACTATGACTCCGACATACTATACTATGAGATTTTTAGACATCTATATACTATGACTTTTAATGTATTTTTATATACTATACTATGATCTTTAAGGATATTACCACATAGTGTACATATACGACTTAGCTTTAGCATACTATATCATGACGTTCTTTCAAAATAAGATACTTTAACTTCTTTATGGCTTTTTTTCACACATACTATACTATGACTTTTTTTTTTGTACCATACTTAAATTGACGTAAAATATATATTTGTAAACAGACTGTACGCTAACTTTATTTTACATAATATGCTACTATTTTCAACACACTATACTTGGATTTTTTTCTGACTGATATAATTTTTTTTAACTTACTATACTATGACCTTTTAACGGTGGACTTCACGAGGGTCCCCCCTACACTTCCCTATATTACCATAGCTAATAACACTGTGTCGGCCGTGAAATGTTTCAGCTCTCTGCGATCCACCATCTCCCAGGACCTCAAGTGGACTTTGAACATAGACACCATCAGGAAAAAGACCCAATAGAGGATGTGCGTCCAGCTCAGGAATTTCAACCTGCCTCAGGAGCAGCTAATCCAGTTCGACATTGCAATAATCAAATCTGTTCCAAGCACATCCATCACTGAACATCAGTCAGACATTGTCATTAACCCTCTAACACCGTAATATCCACTGTTGCCATTATAAATTATAATTTTATAGATTCATTATAAATGCTGCAAGCAGCATTGATCGGGTCCTCGCATATTCACACACGTCGAGGGTTCTGGTGGATGCGGCCATGTATTTCCGTGACCATCATTAAACGGTATTTCCTGTGTCGACTAATGGCGTAGGCAGGTCATTTTGCCATTTAAACCTTGAATGTTTTGAGTGTACCTCCGAATACAATCATAACTGTAAGCTTGTAAAAATTGACAAAAAACTGAATGTGTGTGAATGCGCTTCAGTGTTAGTAACATAACAGACTGTCAAAGTAAATGCAGGTCTCAAGACAGACTGTTTGTTTGTGCAGGTAGCTCTGACAATCACTGCTGAGTGACTCAAAGCTGGAAGAGTCGAGGAGAAATAGGAGACTGTATAGTTCCAACTGGAAAAAAACATATTTTTGTAAAGAAATAAGTTTAAGCCAAAAGGTGAGCCACTGTAGTATAATCTATCGTATAAATTAGGCTGGGTGCAGTTTGATTTTATGAAACAAACATTAATAAAATATTAATGGCTCCAAAACGAACAAAAACAATAAAATTTGCTATTAATGAAAACTCGTACAGCGCGATTTGGAAACCTTTTTTATCCAATTTCTGCTCTCCAAGCATCTTAGTTTGCACATATTTAGATCAGATAAGTCTTTTTCTGGTGGTGTGCCCACGAACCCTTTTAATAAGTTCAGTGTTTGGGCCGCTGTAATTATAGAATCCTGCTTACGGCCATGGTTATCAGTAGGTGGCGCTATGACTATGACTTAATATTGGCATGCCGAAGTCCTAAAATCATGACAGTAATCAAGCAGGTCAAGTTTGGGACAGTTTTGACAAAGTACAGTCGAGTTACAACAGCTTGATGGATGATGACGAACCGTGTAAAATGGCCGCCACACCACATCCACATCGTTCAATGAAACCTCAAGCTTTTAGTAACTTTTAATCACAAAGGTCTTTAGATTGTTCTGACCAAATTCTAAGTTGATTGGATTAATTCCCTAGGAGGAGTTCGTTAAAGTAGAGTGCCTGGAAATGATAAAAAAAAACACGAGAAATTCATACAAATTTCAAAATGGCTGACTTCCGGTTGGGTTTAGAGCTTGGACCCCTAGACTCTACATGTGATACATCTGTTTACCAAATTTTATACATCTAGGTCAAACATACTGCGAGGGCTGCATCATCGAAATATTGTAGGGGGCGCTATCGAGCCGACTTGCCACTCTGAAGCATTAAAATCACATCAGATAACTACATTCAGGATTTTAAATGCGTTTGACAAGTTTGATTATGTTTTGAGTATTTTTAGCCCCTCAAAAACACCTTCATTTGTCATGGCTGTTGTACCTGAGGAGTTTTCTCAGTCGTCACTCAACCAGTGAGTGACTCAGCTTCTACAACAGGTGGAATATTTTAAACATCAACAACAAATGGAACATGTGCAGATCATATCAGGTCCAGTCATGAAGTCAAGAAATGAATATATGAGAATCTTGAAACGCTGCTTTGCATCAGGATGACATCTTGAAATTCAACTCTTTTGAGACAAAATGTTTCAAAGTAAATCATTAAATATAAGCAAAAGGTTTTATACGGCAATTTAAACTGAACAGAATTAGTCTTTTGATGGCTTCATGTTTGTCTATAACTCTTCCTCTGAGGAGACAAGAAATATTTAACAACTGAAGAAATGAAATGTTTTCAAACGTGGGAGCAGGTTTCATCCGAGGCTCCGTTTTGTAAATGAGGGAACAAAGTTCACATTCACAGCACTGCTCCTCTTCCCGGAATGAAGCACAGCTCGATAACCCCTCCTTCTTCCTCCTGCTCTCCAACACAGCCGGCTCCACTCTGTCCACAGATTTCCTGGTTCCCTCCCCTTCAGATCTACAGTTTTAAAGATGGGTGTAACCAACATGGTGGTGAAGAGATAGAGCTGACAGGCTCCATTCACTGAACAAACACATGTTGTTCAGATCAGAAGATCAGAAGATCATAGGTCGCTTTCTAGTGAAGTGAAACTCAGACAGTCGTTGTTATTGAGAGATGAAATGGCGCAGAAAGGAGTCCAGCTGGATCGGGAAACCTTCTCTTGTTCCATCTGTCTGGATCTACTGAAGGATCCGGTGACTACTCCCTGTGGACACAGCTACTGCATGAACTGTATTAAAACCCACTGGGATGAAGAGGAGGAGAAGCAACTCCACAGCTGCCCTCAGTGTAGGCAGACCTTCACACCGAGGCCTGTCCTCCTGAAAAACACCATGTTAGCAGTTTTAGTGGAGGAGCTGAAGAACACTGGACTACAAGCCGAGCACAAAGGCCACGACACAGTCTCGGCTGCAGCAGAGAGGCAGAGAGAGCTGGAGGTGAGTCGGCTAAGCATCCAGCAGAGAATCCAGGACAGAGAGAAATACGTGAAGCTGCTTCAACAGGAGGCGGAGGCCGTCAATCGCTCCGCCGACGAAGCGGTGAAGGACAGCAAGAAGATCTTCGCCGAGCTGATCCGTCTCATGGAGAAAAGAAGCGTCGATGTGAAGCAGCAGGTCAGATCCCAGCAGAAAAGCGAAGTGAGTCGAGTCAAAGAGCTTCAGGAGAAGCTGGAGCAGGAGATCTCTGAGCTGAAGAGGAAAGACGCTGAGCTGCAGAAGCTCTCGCACACAGAGGATCTCAACCGGTTCCTACACAACTACCCCTCACTGTCGCCACTCGTCGATATCCGTCCTCTGAGCTACTTTGAGGATGTGACGGCGGCCGTCTCAGAAGTCAGAGATAAACTACAGGACGTTCTGAGAGAGAAGTGGACAAACGTCTCACTGGCAGTGACTGAAGTGGACGTTTTACTGTCACACCCACAAGCAGAGGCCAAGACCAGAGCTGGATTCTTAAGATATTCACGAGAAATCAAACTGGATCCAAACACAGCACACACAAAGGTGTTATTGTCCGAGGGGAACAGAAAAGCAACAGTTACGAGTGAACAGCAGTCTTATTCTAGTCAACCAGACCGATTCACTCGATATTGTCAGGTCCTGAGTAGAGAGAGTCTGACCGGACGTTGTTACTGGGAGGTGGAGTGGAGAGGACGACGAGTTTATGTAGCAGTCGCATACAAGAACATGAGCAAAACAGGGAGCTCTAACAAATATAGATTTGGATCGAACGACAACTCTTGGGCGTTGCGTTGTGACACAAACGGTTCTACGTTTTGGCACAACGACGTCCAAACTCCCGTCTCTGGTCCTCGGTCCTCCAGAGTAGGAGTGTACCTGGATCACAGTGCAGGTACTCTGTCCTTCTACAGCGTCTCTGAAACCATGACTCTCCTCCACACAGTCCAGACCACGTTCACTCAGCCCCTCTATGCTGGACTTTGCTTTTATTGTTTTGCGGATGCTGCCGAGTTCTGTAAACTCAAATAGGTAGAAGTGAACAGCAAATTAACTTCTGTGTTTTAATTCGTAAACTCATTTTTGTGTCTAGATTG
Organism: Cebidichthys violaceus; assembly: GCF_023349555.1. Lineage (NCBI taxonomy): Eukaryota > Metazoa > Chordata > Actinopteri > Perciformes > Stichaeidae > Cebidichthys > Cebidichthys violaceus. The sequence continues at coordinate 1,053,273 of NW_027176957.1, read as the reverse complement.
ATTAAGATTGATTTTAGTGAAATTACGTTTATTTTCGATAACAAATTAAATGTTGTTGTTGCTGTTTTTTTAATCGCTATTCAAAAGAGGTACCATGAGGTATTATATGACTAATTATTATAATCAAAACATTCATTATTCTCTTTCACAAAACTGAGATTCTGGTTGAACAAATGTATTACGAGGATGCAGTGAATGTGTTTATTGGTTCAAGAATGAACAAAGTCTTTTCTTCTCGTCTTATTTACAGGGTTTCATACAAGGCTGATGGATAAAATGTGAAACTAATATCAGAGTATAAGTGAGTCAGTTTTCCTCCTGAAACAGCACAAAGTACAGAGTTCATGTTTAGAGCAGAAGAGCTTGTGTCAGTCTGTCTCTGTCCTTTAAACTGTCCTCATGAAAACGTCTTTGTCTCAGAGAAAGGAGCAGAGTTTGAAATCACATATCGCCTCTAACAACAACATTCTGTTTGTGCACTAAGTTAATAAAGAGGATGTATTACAGAGACATAAACAAATATATTAAATGAAATACATTTGCAATACTATGACTTTTTTCAACATGCTATACTATGATTTTTTTCAACATGCTGTCCTATGACTTCTTTAATGTCTTTTTTTCAACATGCTGTCCTATGACTTCTTTAATGTCTTTTTTTCAACATGCTGTCCTATGACTTCTTTAATGTCTTTTTTTCAACATGCTGTAAGGGAGACTGTGGATAAGTGGAGAGCAGGGCCGTCCTTCAATCAGAAGATTTGTGGTTCGAATCCTGCCTCTGATAATCACATGTTGATGTGTCCTTGAGCAAGACACTTACTTTGGATTTTCAACATGTATACAATGATTTTTTTCGACATGCTAGGTTATGACTTTTTTCGACATGCTATGTTTTGACTTTTTTCAACATGCTATACTATGACTTTTTTCAACATGCTATACTATTGTTTTTTTCAACATGCTATACTATGACTTCTTGAATGACTTTTTTTCAACATGCTGTTAGGACGACTGTGGATAGGTGGAGAGCAGGGCCGTCCTTCAACCAGAGGATTGGCGGTTCAATTCCCGGCTAAGCTAATTGCATGTTGATGTGTCCTTGAGCAAGACACTTACTTTGGATTTGCAACAGGCTATACTATGACTTTTTTCGACATGCTATACTATGACTTTTTTTTTAACATTTATACAATTACTTTTTTCGACATGCTATGCTATGACTTTTTTCGACATGCTATACTATGACTTTTTTTTTAACATTTATACAATGACTTTTTTCGACATGCTATAATATGACTTTTTCGACATGCTATACTATGACTTTTTTTTTAACATTTATACAATGACTTTTTTCGACATGCTATACTATGACTTTTTTCGACATGCTATAATATGACTTTTTCGACATGCTATACTATGATTTTTTTAAAACATGCTATACTATGACTTTTTTCAACATGCTATAATATGACTTTTTCGACATGCTATACTTTGACTTTTTTTCAACATGCTGTAAGAACGACTGTGGATAGGTGGAGAGCAGGGCCGTCCTTCAACCAGAGGATTGGCGGTTCGATTCCCGGCTAAGCTAATTGCATGTTGATGTGTCCTTGAGCAAGACACTTACTTTGGATTTGCAACAGGCTATACTATGATTTTTTTCGACGTGCTAAACTATGACTTTTTTTTCGACATGCTATGCTATGACTTTTTTTCGACATGCTATACTCTGACTTTTTTTTCGACATGCTATACTATGACTTTTTTCGACATGCTATACTATGACTTTTTTTGACATGCTATAATATGACTTTTTTTTCGACATGCTATACTATGACTTTTTTCGACATGCTATACTATGACTTTTTTTGACATGCTACACTATGACTTTTTTTTGAGAGGCAATACTAGGACTTTTTTTTCGACAGGCTATACTATGATTTTTTTCGACAGGCTATACTATGACTTTTTTCGACGTGCTAAACTATGACTTTGTTTTCGATATGCTATACTATGACTTTTTTTTCGACAGGCTATACTATGACTTTTTTCAACATGCTATACTATGACTTTTTTCGACATGCTATACTATGACTTTTTTCGACATGCTATACTATGACTTTTTTTGACATGCTATACTATGACTTTTTTTTGAGAGGCTATACTAGGACTTTTTTTTCGACAGGCTATACTATGATTTTTTTCGACAGGCTATACTATGACTTTTTTCGACGTGCTAAACTATGACTTTGTTTTCGATATGCTATACTATGACTTTTTTCGACAGGCTATACTATGACTTTTTTTGACATGCTATAATATAACTTTTTTTTCGACAGGCTATACTATGACTTTTTTCGACATGCTATACTATGACTTTTTTCGACGTGCTAAACTATGACTTTGTTTTCGACATGCTATACTATGACTTTTTTTTCGACAGGCTATACTGTGACTTTTTTTGACGTGCTAAACTATGACTTTTTTTTCGACAGGCTATACTATGACTTTCTTCGACGTGCTAAACTATGACTTTTTTTTCGAAATGCTATACTATGACTTTTTCGACAAGCTATACTATGACTTTTTGACAGCTATACTATGACTTTTTTTTCGACATGCTATACTATGACTTTTTTTTTTACATTTATACTATGACTTTTTTTTTACATTTATACAATCACTTTTTTCGACATGCCATACTATGACTTTTTTCAACAGGCTATACTATGACTTCTTTTTCGACAGGCTATACTATGACTTTTTTTTCAACATGCTATACTATGACTTTTTTTTTTACATTTATACTATGACTTTTTTTTTACATTTATACTATGACTTTTTTTTTACATTTATACAATGACTTTTTTCGACATGCTATACTATGACTTTTTTCAACAGGCTATACTATGATTTTTCTCGACATGTTATACTATGACTTTTTTCGACATGCTATACTATGACTTTTTTTTCGACAGGCTATACTATGACTTTTTTTTTTACATTTATACTATGACTTTTTTTTTACATTTATACTATGACTTTTTTTTTACATTTATACAATGACTTTTTTCGACATGCTATACTATGACTTTTTTCAACAGGCAATACTATGATTTTTCTCGACATGCTATACTATGACTTTTTTCGACATGCTATACTATGACTTTTTTTTCGACAGGCTATACTAAGACTTTTTTTTCAACATGCTATACTATGACTTTTTTTTTTACATTTATACTATGACTTTTTTTTTACATTTAAACTATGACTTTTTTTTACATTTATACAATGACTTTTTTCGACATGCTATAATATGACTTTTTTCAACAGGCTATACTATGATTTTTCTCGAAATGTTATACTATGACTTTTTTCGACATGCTATACTATGACTTTTTTTTCGACAGACTATACTATGACTTTTTTTTCGACATGATATACTATGACTTTTTTTTCGACAGGCTATACTATGACTTTTTTCGACATGCCATACTATGACTTTTTTTTCGACATGCTATACTATGACTTTTTTTTCGACTTGCTATACTATGACTTTTTTTTCGACATGCTATACTATGACTTTTTTTTCGACTTGCTATACTATGACTTTTTTTTCGACTTGCTATACTATGACTTTTTTCGACATGCTATCATCTGACTTTTTTTCAACATACTATACTATGACTTTTTTCGACATGCTATACTATGACTTTTTTTTCGACAGGCTATACTATGACTTTTTTTTCGACAGGCTATACTATGACTTTTTTCGACAGGCTATACTATCACTTTTTTCGACATGCTACACTATGACATTTTTCGACATGCTATACTATGACTTTTTTCGACATGCTATACTATGACTTTTTTCAACATGCAATATTATGACTTTTTTTTTTACATTTATACAATGACTTTTTTCGACGTGGTAAACTATGACTTTTTTTCGACAGGCTATACTATGACTTTTTTTTTACATTTATACAATGACTTTTTTCGACATGCTATACTATGACTTTTTTCAACAGGCTATACTATGATTTTTCTCGACATGTTATACTATGACTTTTTTCGACATGCTATACTATGACTTTTTTTTCGACAGGCTATACTATGACTTTTTTTTTTACATTTATACTATGACTTTTTTTTTACATTTATACTATGACTTTTTTTTTACATTTATACAATGACTTTTTTCGACATGCTATACTATGACTTTTTTCAACAGGCAATACTATGATTTTTCTCGACATGCTATACTATGACTTTTTTCGACATGCTATACTATGACTTTTTTTTCGACAGGCTATACTAAGACTTTTTTTTCAACATGCTATACTATGACTTTTTTTTTTACATTTATACTATGACTTTTTTTTTACATTTAAACTATGACTTTTTTTTACATTTATACAATGACTTTTTTCGACATGCTATAATATGACTTTTTTCAACAGGCTATACTATGATTTTTCTCGAAATGTTATACTATGACTTTTTTCGACATGCTATACTATGACTTTTTTTTCGACAGACTATACTATGACTTTTTTTTCGACATGATATACTATGACTTTTTTTTCGACAGGCTATACTATGACTTTTTTCGACATGCCATACTATGACTTTTTTTTCGACATGCTATACTATGACTTTTTTTTCGACTTGCTATACTATGACTTTTTTCGACATGCTATCATCTGACTTTTTTTCAACATACTATACTATGACTTTTTTCGACATGCTATACTATGACTTTTTTTTCGACAGGCTATACTATGACTTTTTTTTCGACAGGCTATACTATGACTTTTTTCGACAGGCTATACTATCACTTTTTTCGACATGCTACACTATGACATTTTTCGACATGCTATACTATGACTTTTTTCGACATGCTATACTATGACTTTTTTCGACATGCTATACAATGATTTTTTTCGACATCCTATCCTATTATTTTTTTTCTACATGCTATACTATGACTTTTTTCAACATGCTATACTATAACTTTTTTTTTTACATTTATACAATGACTTTTTTCGACATGCTATACTATGACTTTTTTCGACATGCTATACTATGACTTTTTTCAACATGCAATATTATGACTTTTTTTTTTACATTTATACAATGACTTTTTTCGACGTGGTAAACTATGACTTTTTTTCGACAGGCTATACTATAACTTTTTTTTTACATTTATACAATGACTTTTTTCAACATGCTATACTATGACTTTTTTCAACATGCTATACTATGACTTTTTTTTTACATTTATACAATGACTTTATTCAACATGCTATACTATGACTTTTTTCGACATGCTATACTATGACTTTTTTCGACAGGCTATACTATGATTTTTTTTGACAGGCTATACTATGACTTTTTTCGACATGCTATGCTATGACTTTTTTGACATGCTATACTATGACTTTTTTTTTTACTTTTATACTATAACTTTTTTCGACATGCTATACTATGACTTTTTTGACATGCTATACTATGACTTTTTTCGACATGCTATACTATGACTTTTTTTGACAGGCTATATTATGACTTTTTTCAACATGCTATACTATGACTTTTTTCAACATGAAATACTATGACTTTTTTTTACTTTTATACAATGACTTTTTTCGACATGCTATACTATGACTTTTTTTGACAGGCTATACTATGATTTTTTTCGACATGCTATACTATGACTTTTTTTTCGACAGGCTATACTATGACTTTTTCGACGTGCTAAACTATGACTTTTTTTTCGACATGCTAAACTATGACTTTTTTTTCGACAGGCTATACTATGACTTTTTTCAACATGAAATACTATGACTTTTTTTTTACTTTTATACAATGACTTTTTTCGACATGCTATACTATGACTTTTTTGACATGCTATACTATGACTTTTTTCGACATGCTATACTATGACTTTTTTTGACAGGCTATACTATGACTTTTTTCAACATGCTATACTATGACTTTTTTCAACATGAAATACTATGACTTTTTTTTTACTTTTATACAATGACTTTTTTCGACATGCTATACTATGACTTTTTTTGACAGGCTATACTATGATTTTTTTCGACATGCTATACTATGACTTTTTTTTCGACAGGCTATACTATGACTTCTTTCGACGTGCTAAACTATGATTTTTTTCGACATGCTATACTATGACTTTTTTTTTACATTTATAAAATGACTTTTTTCGACAGGCTATACTATGATTTTTTTCGACATGCTATACTATGACTTTTTTCAACATGCTATACTATGACTTTTTTCGACATGCTATCATCTGACTTTTTTTCAACATACTATACTATGACTTTTTTCGACATGCTATACTATGACTTTTTTTTCGACAGGCTATACTATGACTTTTTTTTCGACAGGCTATACTATGACTTTTTTCGACAGGCTATACTATCACTTTTTTCGACATGCTACACTATGACATTTTTCGACATGCTATACTATGACTTTTTTCGACATGCTATACTATGACTTTTTTCGACATGCTATACAATGATTTTTTTCGACATCCTATCCTATTATTTTTTTTCTACATGCTATACTATGACTTTTTTCAACATGCTATACTATGACTTTTTTTTTTACATTTATACAATGACTTTTTTCGACATGCTATACTATGACTTTTTTCGACATGCTATACTATGACTTTTTTCGACATGCTATACTATGACTTTTTTCAACATGCAATATTATGACTTTTTTTTTTACATTTATACAATGACTTTTTTCGACGTGGTAAACTATGACTTTTTTTCGACAGGCTATACTATAACTTTTTTTTTACATTTATACAATGACTTTTTTCGACATGCTATACTATGACTTTTTTCGACATGCTATACTATGACTTTTTTCGACATGCTATACTATGACTTTTTTCGACATGCTATACAATGATTTTTTTCGACATCCTATCCTATTATTTTTTTTCTACATGCTATACTATGACTTTTTTCAACATGCTATACTATGACTTTTTTTTTTACATTTATACAATGACTTTTTTCGACATGCTATACTATGACTTTTTTCGACATGCTATACTATGACTTTTTTCAACATGCAATATTATGACTTTTTTTTTTACATTTATACAATGACTTTTTTCGACGTGGTAAACTATGACTTTTTTTCGACAGGCTATACTATAACTTTTTTTTTACATTTATACAATGACTTTTTTCGACATGCTATACTATGACTTTTTTCAACATGCTATACTATGACTTTTTTTTTTACATTTATACAATGACTTTATTCAACATGCTATACTATGACTTTTTTCGACAGGCTATACTATGATTTTTTTTGACAGGCTATACTATGACTTTTTTCGACATGCTATGCTATGACTTTTTTGACATGCTATACTATGACTTTTTTTTTTACTTTTATACTATAACTTTTTTCGACATGCTATACTATGACTTTTTTGACATGCTATACTATGACTTTTTTCGACATGCTATACTATGACTTTTTTTGACAGGCTATATTATGACTTTTTTCAACATGCTATACTATGACTTTTTTCAACATGAAATACTATGACTTTTTTTTACTTTTATACAATGACTTTTTTCGACATGCTATACTATGACTTTTTTTGACAGGCTATACTATGATTTTTTTCGACATGCTATACTATGACTTTTTTTTCGACAGGCTATACTATGACTTTTTCGACGTGCTAAACTATGACTTTTTTTTCGACATGCTAAACTATGACTTTTTTTTCGACAGGCTATACTATGACTTTTTTCAACATGAAATACTATGACTTTTTTTTACTTTTATACAATGACTTTTTTCGACATGCTATACTATGACTTTTTTGACATGCTATACTATGACTTTTTTCGACATGCTATACTATGACTTTTTTTGACAGGCTATACTATGACTTTTTTCAACATGCTATACTATGACTTTTTTCAACATGAAATACTATGACTTTTTTTTTACTTTTATACAATGACTTTTTTCGACATGCTATACTATGACTTTTTTTGACAGGCTATACTATGATTTTTTTCGACATGCTATACTATGACTTTTTTTTCGACAGGCTATACTATGACTTCTTTCGACGTGCTAAACTATGATTTTTTTCGACATGCTATACTATGACTTTTTTTTTACATTTATAAAATGACTTTTTTCGACAGGCTATACTATGATTTTTTTCGACATGCTATACTATGACTTTTTTCAACATGCTATACTATGACTTTTTTCGACATGCCATACTGACTTTTTTCAACATGCTGTCCCATGACTTCTTTAATGTCTTTTTTTCAACATGCTGTAAAGGCGACTGTGGATAAGTGGAGAGCAGGGCCGTCCTTCAATCAGAAAATTTGCGGTTCGAATCCTGCCTCTGATAATCACATGTTGATGTGTCCTTGAGCAAGACACTTACTTTGGATTTCCAACATGTATACAATGACTTTTTTCGACATGCTAGGTTATGACTTTTTTCGACATGCTATGTTTTGACTTTTTTCAACATGCTATACTATGACTTTTTTCAACATGCTATACTATGACTTTTTTCGACATGCTATAATATAACTTTTTTTACGACAGGCTATACTATGACTTTTTTTGACAGGCTATACTATGACTTTTTTTTTCGACAGGCTATACTGTGACTTTTTTTTCGACAGGCTATACTATGACTTTTTTTTCGACAGGTTATACTATGACTTTTTTTTCGACATGCTATACTATGACTTTTTTTTCGACAGGCTATACTATGACTTTTTTCGACATGCTAAACTATGACTTTTTTTTCGACATGCTATACTATGACTTTTTTTGACATGCTATACTATGACTTTTTTCGACATGCTATACTATGACTTTTTTCGACATGCTATACTATGACTTTTTTCGACATGCTATACTATGACTTTTTTCAACATGCTATACTATGATTTTTTTCGACATGCTATACTATGACTTTTTTTTTACATTTATAAAATGACTTTTTTCGACATGCTATACTATGATTTTTTTCGACATGCTATACTATGACTTTTTTCAACATGCTATACTATGACTTTTTTCGACATGTCATACTGACTTTTTTCAACATGCTGTCCCATGACTTCTTTAATGTCTTTTTTTCAACATGCTGTAAAGGCGACTGTGGATAAGTGGAGAGCAGGGCCGTCCTTCAATCAGAAAATTTGCGGTTCGAATCCTGCCTCTGATAATCACATGTTGATGTGTCCTTGAGCAAGACACTTACTTTGGATTTCCAACATGTATACAATGACTTTTTTCGACATGCTAGGTTATGACATTTTTCGACATGCTATGTTTTGACTTTTTTCAACATGCTATACTATGACTTTTTTCAACATGCTATACTATGACTTTTTTCGACATGCTATAATATAACTTTTTTTACGACAGGCTATACTATGACTTTTTTTGACAGGCTATACTATGACTTTTTTTTTCGACAGGCTATACTGTGACTTTTTTTTCGACAGGCTATACTATGACTTTTTTTTCGACAGGCTATACTATGACTTTTTTCGACATGCTATACTATGACTTTTTTCGACATGCTATGCTATGACTTTTTTGACATGCTATACTATGACTTTTTTCGACATGCTATACTATGACTTTTTTCGACATGCTATGCTATGACTTTTTTGACATGCTATACTATGACTTTTTTCGACATGCTATACTATGACTTTTTTTGACAGGCTATACTATGACTTTTTTCAACATGCTATACTATTACTTTTTTCAAAATGAAATACTATGACTTTTTTTTTACTTTTATACAATGACTTTTTTCGACATGCTATACTATGACTTTTTTGACATGCTATACTATGACTTTTTTCAACATGCTATACTATGACTTTTTTTTTTACATTTATACAATGACTTTTTTCGACATGCTATACTATGACTTTTTTCGACATGCTATACTCTGACTTTTTTCAACATGCAAAATTATGACTTTTTTTTTTACATTTATACAATGACTTTTTTCGACATGCTATTCTATGACTTTTTTCGACATGCTATACTATGACTTTTTTCGACAGGCTATACTATGATTTTTTTCGACATGCTATACTATGACTTTTTTCGACATGCTATACTATGACTTTTTTCGACATGCTATGCTATGACTTTTTTGACATGCTATACTATGACTTTTTTCGACATGCTATACTATGACTTTTTTTGACAGGCTATACTATGACTTTTTTCAACATGCTATACTATTACTTTTTCAAAATGAAATACTATGACTTTTTTTTTACTTTTATACAATGACTTTTTTCGACATGCTATACTATGACTTTTTTGACATGCTATACTATGACTTTTTTCGACATGCTATACTATGACTTTTTTTGACAGGCTATACTATGACTTTTTTCAACATGCTATACTATGACTTTTTTCAACATGAAATACTATGACTTTTTTTTTTACTTTTATACAATGACTTTTTTCGACATGCTATACTATGACTTTTTTTGACAGGCTATACTATGATTTTTTTTGACATGCTATACTATGACTTTTTTTTCGACAGGCTATACTATGACTTTTTTCGACATGCTATACTATGACTTTTTTCGACATGCTATACTATGACTTTTTTCGACATGCTATACAATGATTTTTTTCGACATCCTATCCTATTATTTTTTTTCTACATGCTATACTATGACTTTTTTCAACATGCTATACTATGACTTTTTTTTTTACATTTATACAATGACTTTTTTCGACATGCTATACTATGACTTTTTTCGACATGCTATACTATGACTTTTTTCAACATGCAATATTATGACTTTTTTTTTTACATTTATACAATGACTTTTTTCGACGTGGTAAACTATGACTTTTTTTCGACAGGCTATACTATAACTTTTTTTTTACATTTATACAATGACTTTTTTCGACATGCTATACTATGACTTTTTTCAACATGCTATACTATGACTTTTTTTTTTACATTTATACAATGACTTTATTCAACATGCTATACTATGACTTTTTTCGACAGGCTATACTATGATTTTTTTTGACAGGCTATACTATGACTTTTTTCGACATGCTATGCTATGACTTTTTTGACATGCTATACTATGACTTTTTTTTTTACTTTTATACTATAACTTTTTTCGACATGCTATACTATGACTTTTTTGACATGCTATACTATGACTTTTTTCGACATGCTATACTATGACTTTTTTTGACAGGCTATATTATGACTTTTTTCAACATGCTATACTATGACTTTTTTCAACATGAAATACTATGACTTTTTTTTACTTTTATACAATGACTTTTTTCGACATGCTATACTATGACTTTTTTTGACAGGCTATACTATGATTTTTTTCGACATGCTATACTATGACTTTTTTTTCGACAGGCTATACTATGACTTTTTCGACGTGCTAAACTATGACTTTTTTTTCGACATGCTAAACTATGACTTTTTTTTCGACAGGCTATACTATGACTTTTTTCAACATGAAATACTATGACTTTTTTTTACTTTTATACAATGACTTTTTTCGACATGCTATACTATGACTTTTTTGACATGCTATACTATGACTTTTTTCGACATGCTATACTATGACTTTTTTTGACAGGCTATACTATGACTTTTTTCAACATGCTATACTATGACTTTTTTCAACATGAAATACTATGACTTTTTTTTTACTTTTATACAATGACTTTTTTCGACATGCTATACTATGACTTTTTTTGACAGGCTATACTATGATTTTTTTCGACATGCTATACTATGACTTTTTTTTCGACAGGCTATACTATGACTTCTTTCGACGTGCTAAACTATGATTTTTTTCGACATGCTATACTATGACTTTTTTTTTACATTTATAAAATGACTTTTTTCGACAGGCTATACTATGATTTTTTTCGACATGCTATACTATGACTTTTTTCAACATGCTATACTATGACTTTTTTCGACATGCCATACTGACTTTTTTCAACATGCTGTCCCATGACTTCTTTAATGTCTTTTTTTCAACATGCTGTAAAGGCGACTGTGGATAAGTGGAGAGCAGGGCCGTCCTTCAATCAGAAAATTTGCGGTTCGAATCCTGCCTCTGATAATCACATGTTGATGTGTCCTTGAGCAAGACACTTACTTTGGATTTCCAACATGTATACAATGACTTTTTTCGACATGCTAGGTTATGACTTTTTTCGACATGCTATGTTTTGACTTTTTTCAACATGCTATACTATGACTTTTTTCAACATGCTATACTATGACTTTTTTCGACATGCTATAATATAACTTTTTTTACGACAGGCTATACTATGACTTTTTTTGACAGGCTATACTATGACTTTTTTTTTCGACAGGCTATACTGTGACTTTTTTTTCGACAGGCTATACTATGACTTTTTTTTCGACAGGTTATACTATGACTTTTTTTTCGACATGCTATACTATGACTTTTTTTTCGACAGGCTATACTATGACTTTTTTCGACATGCTAAACTATGACTTTTTTTTCGACATGCTATACTATGACTTTTTTTGACATGCTATACTATGACTTTTTTCGACATGCTATACTATGACTTTTTTCGACATGCTATACTATGACTTTTTTCGACATGCTATACTATGACTTTTTTCAACATGCTATACTATGATTTTTTTCGACATGCTATACTATGACTTTTTTTTTACATTTATAAAATGACTTTTTTCGACATGCTATACTATGATTTTTTTCGACATGCTATACTATGACTTTTTTCAACATGCTATACTATGACTTTTTTCGACATGTCATACTGACTTTTTTCAACATGCTGTCCCATGACTTCTTTAATGTCTTTTTTTCAACATGCTGTAAAGGCGACTGTGGATAAGTGGAGAGCAGGGCCGTCCTTCAATCAGAAAATTTGCGGTTCGAATCCTGCCTCTGATAATCACATGTTGATGTGTCCTTGAGCAAGACACTTACTTTGGATTTCCAACATGTATACAATGACTTTTTTCGACATGCTAGGTTATGACATTTTTCGACATGCTATGTTTTGACTTTTTTCAACATGCTATACTATGACTTTTTTCAACATGCTATACTATGACTTTTTTCGACATGCTATAATATAACTTTTTTTACGACAGGCTATACTATGACTTTTTTTGACAGGCTATACTATGACTTTTTTTTTCGACAGGCTATACTGTGACTTTTTTTTCGACAGGCTATACTATGACTTTTTTTTCGACAGGCTATACTATGACTTTTTTCGACATGCTATACTATGACTTTTTTCGACATGCTATGCTATGACTTTTTTGACATGCTATACTATGACTTTTTTCGACATGCTATACTATGACTTTTTTCGACATGCTATGCTATGACTTTTTTGACATGCTATACTATGACTTTTTTCGACATGCTATACTATGACTTTTTTTGACAGGCTATACTATGACTTTTTTCAACATGCTATACTATTACTTTTTTCAAAATGAAATACTATGACTTTTTTTTTACTTTTATACAATGACTTTTTTCGACATGCTATACTATGACTTTTTTGACATGCTATACTATGACTTTTTTCAACATGCTATACTATGACTTTTTTTTTTACATTTATACAATGACTTTTTTCGACATGCTATACTATGACTTTTTTCGACATGCTATACTCTGACTTTTTTCAACATGCAAAATTATGACTTTTTTTTTTACATTTATACAATGACTTTTTTCGACATGCTATTCTATGACTTTTTTCGACATGCTATACTATGACTTTTTTCGACAGGCTATACTATGATTTTTTTCGACATGCTATACTATGACTTTTTTCGACATGCTATACTATGACTTTTTTCGACATGCTATGCTATGACTTTTTTGACATGCTATACTATGACTTTTTTCGACATGCTATACTATGACTTTTTTTGACAGGCTATACTATGACTTTTTTCAACATGCTATACTATTACTTTTTCAAAATGAAATACTATGACTTTTTTTTTACTTTTATACAATGACTTTTTTCGACATGCTATACTATGACTTTTTTGACATGCTATACTATGACTTTTTTCGACATGCTATACTATGACTTTTTTTGACAGGCTATACTATGACTTTTTTCAACATGCTATACTATGACTTTTTTCAACATGAAATACTATGACTTTTTTTTTTACTTTTATACAATGACTTTTTTCGACATGCTATACTATGACTTTTTTTGACAGGCTATACTATGATTTTTTTTGACATGCTATACTATGACTTTTTTTTCGACAGGCTATACTATGACTTTTTTCGACGTGCTAAACTATGACATTTTTTTCGACATGCTATACTATGACTTTTTGACATGCTATACTATGACTTTTTTCGACATGCTATACTATGACTTTTTTTTTACATTTATAAAATGACTTTTTTCGACAGGCTATACTATGATTTTTTTCGACATGCTATACTATGACTTTTTTCAACATGCTATACTAAGACTTTTTTTCGACATGCTATACTAAGACTTTTTTTTCGACATGCTATACTATGACTTTTTTCGACATGCTATACTAAGACTTTTTTTTCGACATGCTATACTATGATTTTTCTTGACATACTATACTATGACTTTTTTCGACAGGCTATACTATGACTTTTTTCGACATGCTATAATATGACTTTTTTCGACATGCTATACTATGACTTTTTTTTTTACATTTATACAATGACTTTTTTCGACATGCTATACTATGACTTTTTTCGACATGCTATACTATGACTTTTTTCAACATGCAATATTATGACTTTTTTTTTTACATTTATACAATGACTTTTTTCGACGTGGTAAACTATGACTTTTTTTCGACAGGCTATACTATAACTTTTTTTTTACATTTATACAATGACTTTTTTCGACATGCTATACTATGACTTTTTTCAACATGCTATACTATGACTTTTTTTTTACATTTATACAATGACTTTATTCAACATGCTATACTATGACTTTTTTCGACATGCTATACTATGACTTTTTTCGACAGGCTATACTATGATTTTTTTTGACAGGCTATACTATGACTTTTTTCGACATGCTATGCTATGACTTTTTTGACATGCTATACTATGACTTTTTTTTTTACTTTTATACTATAACTTTTTTCGACATGCTATACTATGACTTTTTTGACATGCTATACTATGACTTTTTTCGACATGCTATACTATGACTTTTTTTGACAGGCTATATTATGACTTTTTTCAACATGCTATACTATGACTTTTTTCAACATGAAATACTATGACTTTTTTTTACTTTTATACAATGACTTTTTTCGACATGCTATACTATGACTTTTTTTGACAGGCTATACTATGATTTTTTTCGACATGCTATACTATGACTTTTTTTTCGACAGGCTATACTATGACTTTTTCGACGTGCTAAACTATGACTTTTTTTTCGACATGCTAAACTATGACTTTTTTTTCGACAGGCTATACTATGACTTTTTTCAACATGAAATACTATGACTTTTTTTTTACTTTTATACAATGACTTTTTTCGACATGCTATACTATGACTTTTTTGACATGCTATACTATGACTTTTTTCGACATGCTATACTATGACTTTTTTTGACAGGCTATACTATGACTTTTTTCAACATGCTATACTATGACTTTTTTCAACATGAAATACTATGACTTTTTTTTTACTTTTATACAATGACTTTTTTCGACATGCTATACTATGACTTTTTTTGACAGGCTATACTATGATTTTTTTCGACATGCTATACTATGACTTTTTTTTCGACAGGCTATACTATGACTTCTTTCGACGTGCTAAACTATGATTTTTTTCGACATGCTATACTATGACTTTTTTTTTACATTTATAAAATGACTTTTTTCGACATGCTATACTATGACTTTTTTCAACATGCTATACTATGACTTTTTTCGACATGCTATCATCTGACTTTTTTTCAACATACTATACTATGACTTTTTTCGACATGCTATACTATGACTTTTTTTTCGACAGGCTATACTATGACTTTTTTTTCGACAGGCTATACTATGACTTTTTTCGACAGGCTATACTATCACTTTTTTCGACATGCTACACTATGACATTTTTCGACATGCTATACTATGACTTTTTTCGACATGCTATACTATGACTTTTTTCGACATGCTATACAATGTTTTTTTTCGACATCCTATCCTATTATTTTTTTTCTACATGCTATACTATGACTTTTTTCAACATGCTATACTATGACTTTTTTTTTTACATTTATACAATGACTTTTTTCGACATGCTATACTATGACTTTTTTCAACATGCAATATTATGACTTTTTTTTTTACATTTATACAATGACTTTTTTCGACGTGGTAAACTATGACTTTTTTTCGACAGGCTATACTATAACTTTTTTTTTACATTTATACAATGACTTTTTTCGACATGCTATACTATGACTTTTTTCGACATGCTATACTATGACTTTTTTCGACATGCTATACTATGACTTTTTTCGACATGCTATACAATGATTTTTTTCGACATCCTATCCTATTATTTTTTTTCTACATGCTATACTATGACTTTTTTCGACATGCTATACTATGACTTTTTTTTTTACATTTATACAATGACTTTTTTCGACATGCTATACTATGACTTTTTTCGACATGCTATACTATGACTTTTTTCAACATGCAATATTATGACTTTTTTTTTTACATTTATACAATGACTTTTTTCGACATGCTATACTATGACTTTTTTCGACATGCTATACTATGACTTTTTTCGACATGCTATACTATGACTTTTTTCGACATGCTATACAATGATTTTTTTCGACATCCTATCCTATTATTTTTTTTCTACATGCTATACTATGACTTTTTTCGACATGCTATACTATGACTTTTTTTTTTACATTTATACAATGACTTTTTTCGACATGCTATACTATGACTTTTTTCGACATGCTATACTATGACTTTTTTCGACATGCTATACTATTACTTTTTTTGACAGGCTATATTATGACTTTTTTCAACATGCTATACTATGACTTTTTTCAACATGAAATACTATGACTTTTTTTTACTTTTATACAATGACTTTTTTCGACATGCTATACTATGACTTTTTTTGACAGGCTATACTATGATTTTTTTCGACATGCTATACTATGACTTTTTTTTCGACAGGCTATACTATGACTTTTTCGACGTGCTAAACTATGACTTTTTTTTCGACATGCTAAACTATGACTTTTTTTTCTACATGCTATACTATGACTTTTTTCAACATGCTATACTATGACTTTTTTTTTTACATTTATACAATGACTTTTTTCGACATGCTATACTATGACTTTTTTCGACATGCTATACTATGACTTTTTTCAACATGCAATATTATGACTTTTTTTTTTACATTTATACAATGACTTTTTTCGACGTGGTAAACTATGACTTTTTTTCGACAGGCTATACTATAACTTTTTTTTTACATTTATACAATGACTTTTTTCGACATGCTATACTATGACTTTTTTCGACATGCTATACTATGACTTTTTTCGACATGCTATACTATGACTTTTTTCGACATGCTATACAATGATTTTTTTCGACATCCTATCCTATTATTTTTTTTCTACATGCTATACTATGACTTTTTTCAACATGCTATACTATGACTTTTTTTTTTACATTTATACAATGACTTTTTTCGACATGCTATACTATGACTTTTTTCGACATGCTATACTATGACTTTTTTCAACATGCAATATTATGACTTTTTTTTTTACATTTATACAATGACTTTTTTCGACGTGGTAAACTATGACTTTTTTTCGACAGGCTATACTATAACTTTTTTTTTACATTTATACAATGACTTTTTTCGACATGCTATACTATGACTTTTTTCAACATGCTATACTATGACTTTTTTTTTTACATTTATACAATGACTTTATTCAACATGCTATACTATGACTTTTTTCGACAGGCTATACTATGATTTTTTTTGACAGGCTATACTATGACTTTTTTCGACATGCTATGCTATGACTTTTTTGACATGCTATACTATGACTTTTTTTTTTACTTTTATACTATAACTTTTTTCGACATGCTATACTATGACTTTTTTGACATGCTATACTATGACTTTTTTCGACATGCTATACTATGACTTTTTTTGACAGGCTATACTATGACTTTTTTCAACATGCTATACTATGACTTTTTTCAACATGAAATACTATGACTTTTTTTTTACTTTTATACAATGACTTTTTTCGACATGCTATACTATGACTTTTTTTGACAGGCTATACTATGATTTTTTTCGACATGCTATACTATGACTTTTTTTTCGACAGGCTATACTATGACTTCTTTCGACGTGCTAAACTATGATTTTTTTCGACATGCTATACTATGACTTTTTTTTTACATTTATAAAATGACTTTTTTCGACATGCTATACTATGACTTTTTTCAACATGCTATACTATGACTTTTTTCGACATGCTATCATCTGACTTTTTTTCAACATACTATACTATGACTTTTTTCGACATGCTATACTATGACTTTTTTTTCGACAGGCTATACTATGACTTTTTTTTCGACAGGCTATACTATGACTTTTTTCGACAGGCTATACTATCACTTTTTTCGACATGCTACACTATGACATTTTTCGACATGCTATACTATGACTTTTTTCGACATGCTATACTATGACTTTTTTCGACATGCTATACAATGTTTTTTTTCGACATCCTATCCTATTATTTTTTTTCTACATGCTATACTATGACTTTTTTCAACATGCTATACTATGACTTTTTTTTTTACATTTATACAATGACTTTTTTCGACATGCTATACTATGACTTTTTTCGACATGCTATACTATGACTTTTTTCAACATGCAATATTATGACTTTTTTTTTTACATTTATACAATGACTTTTTTCGACGTGGTAAACTATGACTTTTTTTCGACAGGCTATACTATAACTTTTTTTTTACATTTATACAATGACTTTTTTCGACATGCTATACTATGACTTTTTTCGACATGCTATACTATGACTTTTTTCGACATGCTATACTATGACTTTTTTCGACATGCTATACAATGATTTTTTTCGACATCCTATCCTATTATTTTTTTTCTACATGCTATACTATGACTTTTTTCGACATGCTATACTATGACTTTTTTTTTTACATTTATACAATGACTTTTTTCGACATGCTATACTATGACTTTTTTCGACATGCTATACTATGACTTTTTTCAACATGCAATATTATGACTTTTTTTTTTACATTTATACAATGACTTTTTTCGACATGCTATACTATGACTTTTTTCGACATGCTATACTATGACTTTTTTCGACATGCTATACTATGACTTTTTTCGACATGCTATACAATGATTTTTTTCGACATCCTATCCTATTATTTTTTTTCTACATGCTATACTATGACTTTTTTCGACATGCTATACTATGACTTTTTTTTTTACATTTATACAATGACTTTTTTCGACATGCTATACTATGACTTTTTTCGACATGCTATACTATGACTTTTTTCGACATGCTATACTATTACTTTTTTTGACAGGCTATATTATGACTTTTTTCAACATGCTATACTATGACTTTTTTCAACATGAAATACTATGACTTTTTTTTACTTTTATACAATGACTTTTTTCGACATGCTATACTATGACTTTTTTTGACAGGCTATACTATGATTTTTTTCGACATGCTATACTATGACTTTTTTTTCGACAGGCTATACTATGACTTTTTCGACGTGCTAAACTATGACTTTTTTTTCGACATGCTAAACTATGACTTTTTTTTCTACATGCTATACTATGACTTTTTTCGACATGCTATACTATGACTTTTTTCGACATGCTATACTATGACTTTTTTCAACATGCAATATTATGACTTTTTTTTTTACATTTATACAATGACTTTTTTCGACGTGGTAAACTATGACTTTTTTTCGACAGGCTATACTATAACTTTTTTTTTACATTTATACAATGACTTTTTTCGACATGCTATACTATGACTTTTTTCGACATGCTATACTATGACTTTTTTCGACATGCTATACTATGACTTTTTTCGACATGCTATACAATGATTTTTTTCGACATCCTATCCTATTATTTTTTTTCTACATGCTATACTATGACTTTTTTCAACATGCTATACTATGACTTTTTTTTTTACATTTATACAATGACTTTTTTCGACATGCTATACTATGACTTTTTTCGACATGCTATACTATGACTTTTTTCAACATGCAATATTATGACTTTTTTTTTTACATTTATACAATGACTTTTTTCGACGTGGTAAACTATGACTTTTTTTCGACAGGCTATACTATAACTTTTTTTTTACATTTATACAATGACTTTTTTCGACATGCTATACTATGACTTTTTTCAACATGCTATACTATGACTTTTTTTTTTACATTTATACAATGACTTTATTCAACATGCTATACTATGACTTTTTTCGACAGGCTATACTATGATTTTTTTTGACAGGCTATACTATGACTTTTTTCGACATGCTATGCTATGACTTTTTTGACATGCTATACTATGACTTTTTTTTTTACTTTTATACTATAACTTTTTTCGACATGCTATACTATGACTTTTTTGACATGCTATACTATGACTTTTTTCGACATGCTATACTATGACTTTTTTTGACAGGCTATATTATGACTTTTTTCAACATGCTATACTATGACTTTTTTCAACATGAAATACTATGACTTTTTTTTACTTTTATACAATGACTTTTTTCGACATGCTATACTATGACTTTTTTTGACAGGCTATACTATGATTTTTTTCGACATGCTATACTATGACTTTTTTTTCGACAGGCTATACTATGACTTTTTCGACGTGCTAAACTATGACTTTTTTTTCGACATGCTAAACTATGACTTTTTTTTCGACAGGCTATACTATGACTTTTTTCAACATGAAATACTATGACTTTTTTTTACTTTTATACAATGACTTTTTTCGACATGCTATACTATGACTTTTTTGACATGCTATACTATGACTTTTTTCGACATGCTATACTATGACTTTTTTTGACAGGCTATACTATGACTTTTTTCAACATGCTATACTATGACTTTTTTCAACATGAAATACTATGACTTTTTTTTTACTTTTATACAATGACTTTTTTCGACATGCTATACTATGACTTTTTTTGACAGGCTATACTATGATTTTTTTCGACATGCTATACTATGACTTTTTTTTCGACAGGCTATACTATGACTTCTTTCGACGTGCTAAACTATGATTTTTTTCGACATGCTATACTATGACTTTTTTTTTACATTTATAAAATGACTTTTTTCGACAGGCTATACTATGATTTTTTTCGACATGCTATACTATGACTTTTTTCAACATGCTATACTATGACTTTTTTCGACATGCCATACTGACTTTTTTCAACATGCTGTCCCATGACTTCTTTAATGTCTTTTTTTCAACATGCTGTAAAGGCGACTGTGGATAAGTGGAGAGCAGGGCCGTCCTTCAATCAGAAAATTTGCGGTTCGAATCCTGCCTCTGATAATCACATGTTGATGTGTCCTTGAGCAAGACACTTACTTTGGATTTCCAACATGTATACAATGACTTTTTTCGACATGCTAGGTTATGACTTTTTTCGACATGCTATGTTTTGACTTTTTTCAACATGCTATACTATGACTTTTTTCAACATGCTATACTATGACTTTTTTCGACATGCTATAATATAACTTTTTTTACGACAGGCTATACTATGACTTTTTTTGACAGGCTATACTATGACTTTTTTTTTCGACAGGCTATACTGTGACTTTTTTTTCGACAGGCTATACTATGACTTTTTTTTCGACAGGTTATACTATGACTTTTTTTTCGACATGCTATACTATGACTTTTTTTTCGACAGGCTATACTATGACTTTTTTCGACATGCTAAACTATGACTTTTTTTTCGACATGCTATACTATGACTTTTTTTGACATGCTATACTATGACTTTTTTCGACATGCTATACTATGACTTTTTTCGACATGCTATACTATGACTTTTTTCGACATGCTATACTATGACTTTTTTCAACATGCTATACTATGATTTTTTTCGACATGCTATACTATGACTTTTTTTTTACATTTATAAAATGACTTTTTTCGACATGCTATACTATGATTTTTTTCGACATGCTATACTATGACTTTTTTCAACATGCTATACTATGACTTTTTTCGACATGTCATACTGACTTTTTTCAACATGCTGTCCCATGACTTCTTTAATGTCTTTTTTTCAACATGCTGTAAAGGCGACTGTGGATAAGTGGAGAGCAGGGCCGTCCTTCAATCAGAAAATTTGCGGTTCGAATCCTGCCTCTGATAATCACATGTTGATGTGTCCTTGAGCAAGACACTTACTTTGGATTTCCAACATGTATACAATGACTTTTTTCGACATGCTAGGTTATGACATTTTTCGACATGCTATGTTTTGACTTTTTTCAACATGCTATACTATGACTTTTTTCAACATGCTATACTATGACTTTTTTCGACATGCTATAATATAACTTTTTTTACGACAGGCTATACTATGACTTTTTTTGACAGGCTATACTATGACTTTTTTTTTCGACAGGCTATACTGTGACTTTTTTTTCGACAGGCTATACTATGACTTTTTTTTCGACAGGCTATACTATGACTTTTTTCGACATGCTATACTATGACTTTTTTCGACATGCTATGCTATGACTTTTTTGACATGCTATACTATGACTTTTTTCGACATGCTATACTATGACTTTTTTCGACATGCTATGCTATGACTTTTTTGACATGCTATACTATGACTTTTTTCGACATGCTATACTATGACTTTTTTTGACAGGCTATACTATGACTTTTTTCAACATGCTATACTATTACTTTTTTCAAAATGAAATACTATGACTTTTTTTTTACTTTTATACAATGACTTTTTTCGACATGCTATACTATGACTTTTTTGACATGCTATACTATGACTTTTTTCAACATGCTATACTATGACTTTTTTTTTTACATTTATACAATGACTTTTTTCGACATGCTATACTATGACTTTTTTCGACATGCTATACTCTGACTTTTTTCAACATGCAAAATTATGACTTTTTTTTTTACATTTATACAATGACTTTTTTCGACATGCTATTCTATGACTTTTTTCGACATGCTATACTATGACTTTTTTCGACAGGCTATACTATGATTTTTTTCGACATGCTATACTATGACTTTTTTCGACATGCTATACTATGACTTTTTTCGACATGCTATGCTATGACTTTTTTGACATGCTATACTATGACTTTTTTCGACATGCTATACTATGACTTTTTTTGACAGGCTATACTATGACTTTTTTCAACATGCTATACTATTACTTTTTCAAAATGAAATACTATGACTTTTTTTTTACTTTTATACAATGACTTTTTTCGACATGCTATACTATGACTTTTTTGACATGCTATACTATGACTTTTTTCGACATGCTATACTATGACTTTTTTTGACAGGCTATACTATGACTTTTTTCAACATGCTATACTATGACTTTTTTCAACATGAAATACTATGACTTTTTTTTTTACTTTTATACAATGACTTTTTTCGACATGCTATACTATGACTTTTTTTGACAGGCTATACTATGATTTTTTTTGACATGCTATACTATGACTTTTTTTTCGACAGGCTATACTATGACTTTTTTCGACGTGCTAAACTATGACATTTTTTTCGACATGCTATACTATGACTTTTTGACATGCTATACTATGACTTTTTTCGACATGCTATACTATGACTTTTTTTTTACATTTATAAAATGACTTTTTTCGACAGGCTATACTATGATTTTTTTCGACATGCTATACTATGACTTTTTTCAACATGCTATACTAAGACTTTTTTTCGACATGCTATACTAAGACTTTTTTTTCGACATGCTATACTATGACTTTTTTCGACATGCTATACTAAGACTTTTTTTTCGACATGCTATACTATGATTTTTCTTGACATACTATACTATGACTTTTTTCGACAGGCTATACTATGACTTTTTTCGACATGCTATAATATGACTTTTTTCGACATGCTATACTATGACTTTTTTTTTTACATTTATACAATGACTTTTTTCGACATGCTATACTATGACTTTTTTCGACATGCTATACTATGACTTTTTTCAACATGCAATATTATGACTTTTTTTTTTACATTTATACAATGACTTTTTTCGACGTGGTAAACTATGACTTTTTTTCGACAGGCTATACTATAACTTTTTTTTTACATTTATACAATGACTTTTTTCGACATGCTATACTATGACTTTTTTCAACATGCTATACTATGACTTTTTTTTTACATTTATACAATGACTTTATTCAACATGCTATACTATGACTTTTTTCGACATGCTATACTATGACTTTTTTCGACAGGCTATACTATGATTTTTTTTGACAGGCTATACTATGACTTTTTTCGACATGCTATGCTATGACTTTTTTGACATGCTATACTATGACTTTTTTTTTTACTTTTATACTATAACTTTTTTCGACATGCTATACTATGACTTTTTTGACATGCTATACTATGACTTTTTTCGACATGCTATACTATGACTTTTTTTGACAGGCTATATTATGACTTTTTTCAACATGCTATACTATGACTTTTTTCAACATGAAATACTATGACTTTTTTTTACTTTTATACAATGACTTTTTTCGACATGCTATACTATGACTTTTTTTGACAGGCTATACTATGATTTTTTTCGACATGCTATACTATGACTTTTTTTTCGACAGGCTATACTATGACTTTTTCGACGTGCTAAACTATGACTTTTTTTTCGACATGCTAAACTATGACTTTTTTTTCGACAGGCTATACTATGACTTTTTTCAACATGAAATACTATGACTTTTTTTTTACTTTTATACAATGACTTTTTTCGACATGCTATACTATGACTTTTTTGACATGCTATACTATGACTTTTTTCGACATGCTATACTATGACTTTTTTTGACAGGCTATACTATGACTTTTTTCAACATGCTATACTATGACTTTTTTCAACATGAAATACTATGACTTTTTTTTTACTTTTATACAATGACTTTTTTCGACATGCTATACTATGACTTTTTTTGACAGGCTATACTATGATTTTTTTCGACATGCTATACTATGACTTTTTTTTCGACAGGCTATACTATGACTTCTTTCGACGTGCTAAACTATGATTTTTTTCGACATGCTATACTATGACTTTTTTTTTACATTTATAAAATGACTTTTTTCGACATGCTATACTATGACTTTTTTCAACATGCTATACTATGACTTTTTTCGACATGCTATCATCTGACTTTTTTTCAACATACTATACTATGACTTTTTTCGACATGCTATACTATGACTTTTTTTTCGACAGGCTATACTATGACTTTTTTTTCGACAGGCTATACTATGACTTTTTTCGACAGGCTATACTATCACTTTTTTCGACATGCTACACTATGACATTTTTCGACATGCTATACTATGACTTTTTTCGACATGCTATACTATGACTTTTTTCGACATGCTATACAATGTTTTTTTTCGACATCCTATCCTATTATTTTTTTTCTACATGCTATACTATGACTTTTTTCAACATGCTATACTATGACTTTTTTTTTTACATTTATACAATGACTTTTTTCGACATGCTATACTATGACTTTTTTCGACATGCTATACTATGACTTTTTTCAACATGCAATATTATGACTTTTTTTTTTACATTTATACAATGACTTTTTTCGACGTGGTAAACTATGACTTTTTTTCGACAGGCTATACTATAACTTTTTTTTTACATTTATACAATGACTTTTTTCGACATGCTATACTATGACTTTTTTCGACATGCTATACTATGACTTTTTTCGACATGCTATACTATGACTTTTTTCGACATGCTATACAATGATTTTTTTCGACATCCTATCCTATTATTTTTTTTCTACATGCTATACTATGACTTTTTTCGACATGCTATACTATGACTTTTTTTTTTACATTTATACAATGACTTTTTTCGACATGCTATACTATGACTTTTTTCGACATGCTATACTATGACTTTTTTCAACATGCAATATTATGACTTTTTTTTTTACATTTATACAATGACTTTTTTCGACATGCTATACTATGACTTTTTTCGACATGCTATACTATGACTTTTTTCGACATGCTATACTATGACTTTTTTCGACATGCTATACAATGATTTTTTTCGACATCCTATCCTATTATTTTTTTTCTACATGCTATACTATGACTTTTTTCGACATGCTATACTATGACTTTTTTTTTTACATTTATACAATGACTTTTTTCGACATGCTATACTATGACTTTTTTCGACATGCTATACTATGACTTTTTTCGACATGCTATACTATTACTTTTTTTTCGACATGCTAAACTATGACTTTTTTTTCGACAGGCTATACTATGACTTTTTTCAACATGAAATACTATGACTTTTTTTTACTTTTATACAATGACTTTTTTCGACATGCTATACTATGACTTTTTTGACATGCTATACTATGACTTTTTTCGACATGCTATACTATGACTTTTTTTGACAGGCTATACTATGACTTTTTTCAACATGCTATACTATGACTTTTTTCAACATGAAATACTATGACTTTTTTTTTACTTTTATACAATGACTTTTTTCGACATGCTATACTATGACTTTTTTTGACAGGCTATACTATGATTTTTTTCGACATGCTATACTATGACTTTTTTTTCGACAGGCTATACTATGACTTTTTCGACGTGCTAAACTATGACTTTTTTTTCGACATGCTAAACTATGACTTTTTTTTCGACAGGCTATACTATGACTTTTTTCAACATGAAATACTATGACTTTTTTTTACTTTTATACAATGACTTTTTTCGACATGCTATACTATGACTTTTTTGACATGCTATACTATGACTTTTTTCGACATGCTATACTATGACTTTTTTTGACAGGCTATACTATGACTTTTTTCAACATGCTATACTATGACTTTTTTCAACATGAAATACTATGACTTTTTTTTTACTTTTATACAATGACTTTTTTCGACATGCTATACTATGACTTTTTTTGACAGGCTATACTATGATTTTTTTCGACATGCTATACTATGACTTTTTTTTCGACAGGCTATACTATGACTTCTTTCGACGTGCTAAACTATGATTTTTTTCGACATGCTATACTATGACTTTTTTTTTACATTTATAAAATGACTTTTTTCGACAGGCTATACTATGATTTTTTTCGACATGCTATACTATGACTTTTTTCAACATGCTATACTATGACTTTTTTCGACATGCCATACTGACTTTTTTCAACATGCTGTCCCATGACTTCTTTAATGTCTTTTTTTCAACATGCTGTAAAGGCGACTGTGGATAAGTGGAGAGCAGGGCCGTCCTTCAATCAGAAAATTTGCGGTTCGAATCCTGCCTCTGATAATCACATGTTGATGTGTCCTTGAGCAAGACACTTACTTTGGATTTCCAACATGTATACAATGACTTTTTTCGACATGCTAGGTTATGACTTTTTTCGACATGCTATGTTTTGACTTTTTTCAACATGCTATACTATGACTTTTTTCAACATGCTATACTATGACTTTTTTCGACATGCTATAATATAACTTTTTTTACGACAGGCTATACTATGACTTTTTTTGACAGGCTATACTATGACTTTTTTTTTCGACAGGCTATACTGTGACTTTTTTTTCGACAGGCTATACTATGACTTTTTTTTCGACAGGTTATACTATGACTTTTTTTTCGACATGCTATACTATGACTTTTTTTTCGACAGGCTATACTATGACTTTTTTCGACATGCTAAACTATGACTTTTTTTTCGACATGCTATACTATGACTTTTTTTGACATGCTATACTATGACTTTTTTCGACATGCTATACTATGACTTTTTTCGACATGCTATACTATGACTTTTTTCGACATGCTATACTATGACTTTTTTCAACATGCTATACTATGATTTTTTTCGACATGCTATACTATGACTTTTTTTTTACATTTATAAAATGACTTTTTTCGACATGCTATACTATGATTTTTTTCGACATGCTATACTATGACTTTTTTCAACATGCTATACTATGACTTTTTTCGACATGCCATACTGACTTTTTTCAACATGCTGTCCCATGACTTCTTTAATGTCTTTTTTTCAACATGCTGTAAAGGCGACTGTGGATAAGTGGAGAGCAGGGCCGTCCTTCAATCAGAAAATTTGCGGTTCGAATCCTGCCTCTGATAATCACATGTTGATGTGTCCTTGAGCAAGACACTTACTTTGGATTTCCAACATGTATACAATGACTTTTTTCGACATGCTAGGTTATGACATTTTTCGACATGCTATGTTTTGACTTTTTTCAACATGCTATACTATGACTTTTTTCAACATGCTATACTATGACTTTTTTCGACATGCTATAATATAACTTTTTTTACGACAGGCTATACTATGACTTTTTTTGACAGGCTATACTATGACTTTTTTTTTCGACAGGCTATACTGTGACTTTTTTTTCGACAGGCTATACTATGACTTTTTTTTCGACAGGTTATACCATGACTTTTTTTTCGACATGCTATACTATGACTTTTTTTTCGACAGGCTATACTATGACTTTTATCGACGTGCTAAACTTTGACTTTTTTCGACAGGCTATACTATGACTTTTTTTTTTACATTTATACAATGACTTTTTTCGACATGCTATACTATGACTTTTTTCGACAGGCTATACTATGATTTTTTTCGACAGGCTATACTATGACTTTTTTCGACATGCTATACTATGACTTTTTTCGACATGCTATGCTATGACTTTTTTGACATGCTATACTATGACTTTTTTCGACATGCTATACTATGACTTTTTTCGACATGCTATGCTATGACTTTTTTGACATGCTATACTATGACTTTTTTCGACATGCTATACTATGACTTTTTTTGACAGGCTATACTATGACTTTTTTCAACATGCTATACTATTACTTTTTTCAAAATGAAATACTATGACTTTTTTTTTACTTTTATACAATGACTTTTTTCGACATGCTATACTATGACTTTTTTGACATGCTATACTATGACTTTTTTCAACATGCTATACTATGACTTTTTTTTTTACATTTATACAATGACTTTTTTCGACATGCTATACTATGACTTTTTTCGACATGCTATACTCTGACTTTTTTCAACATGCAAAATTATGACTTTTTTTTTTACATTTATACAATGACTTTTTTCGACATGCTATACTATGACTTTTTTTGACAGGCTATACTATGATTTTTTTCGACAGGCTATACTATGACTTTTTTCGACATGCTATACTATGACTTTTTTCGACATGCTATGCTATGACTTTTTTGACATGCTATACTATGACTTTTTTCGACATGCTATACTATGACTTTTTTTGACAGGCTATACTATGATTTTTTTCAACATGCTATACTATTACTTTTTCAAAATGAAATACTATGACTTTTTTTTTACTTTTATACAATGACTTTTTTCGACATGCTATACTATGACTTTTTTGACATGCTATACTATGACTTTTTTCGACATGCTATACTATGACTTTTTTTGACAGGCTATACTATGACTTTTTTCAACATGCTATACTATGACTTTTTTCAACATGAAATACTATGACTTTTTTTTTTACTTTTATACAATGACTTTTTTCGACATGCTATACTATGACTTTTTTTGACAGGCTATACTATGATTTTTTTTGACATGCTATACTATGACTTTTTTTTCGACAGGCTATACTATGACTTTTTTCGACGTGCTAAACTATGACATTTTTTTCGACATGCTATACTATGACTTTTTGACATGCTATACTATGACTTTTTTCGACATGCTATACTATGACTTTTTTTTTACATTTATAAAATGACTTTTTTCGACAGGCTATACTATGATTTTTTTCGACATGCTATACTATGACTTTTTTCAACATGCTATACTAAGACTTTTTTTCGACATGCTATACTAAGACTTTTTTTTCGACATGCTATACTATGACTTTTTTCGACATGCTATACTAAGACTTTTTTTTCGACATGCTATACTATGATTTTTCTTGACATACTATACTATGACTTTTTTCGACAGGCTATACTATGACTTTTTTCGACATGCTATAATATGACTTTTTTTTCGACAGGCTATACTATGACTTTTTTTTCGACATTTATACAATGACTTTTTTCGACATGCTATTCTATGACTTTTTTCGACAGGCTATACTATGACTTTTTTCGACAGGCTATACTATGACTTTTTTTTCGACATGCTATACTATGACTTTTTTCGACTTGCTAAACTATGACTTTTTTTTCGACATGCTAAACTATGACTTTTTTTTCGACAGGCTATACTATGACTTTTTTTCGACGTGCTAAACTATGACTCTTTTTTCGAAATGCTATACTATGACTTTTTTTCGACATGCTATACTATGACTTTTTCGACAGGCTATACTATGACTTTTTGACAGGCTATACTATGACTTTTTTTTCGACATGCTATACTATGACTTTTTTCGACATGCTATACTATGACTTTTTTTGATATGTTATACTATGACTTTTTTCGACATGCTATACTATGACTTTTTTTTTTACATTTATACTATGACTTTTTTTTACATTTATACAATGACTTTTTTCGACATGCTATACTATGACTTTTTTCAACATGCTATACTATGACTTTTTTCAACAGGCTATACTATGATTTTTCTCGACATGCTATACTATGACTTTTTTCGACATGCTATACTATGACTTTTTTGACATGCTATACTATGACTTTTTTCGACATGCTATACTATGACTTTTTTTGACAGGCTATATTATGACTTTTTTCAACATGCTATACTATGACTTTTTTCAACATGAAATACTATGACTTTTTTTTACTTTTATACAATGACTTTTTTCGACATGCTATACTATGACTTTTTTTGACAGGCTATACTATGATTTTTTTCGACATGCTATACTATGACTTTTTTTTCGACAGGCTATACTATGACTTTTTCGACGTGCTAAACTATGACTTTTTTTTCGACATGCTAAACTATGACTTTTTTTTCGACAGGCTATACTATGACTTTTTTTGACAGGCTATACTATGACTTTTTTCAACATGAAATACTATGACTTTTTTTTTACTTTTATACAATGACTTTTTTCGACATGCTATACTATGACTTTTTTGACATGCTATACTATGACTTTTTTCGACATGCTATACTATGACTTTTTTTGACAGGCTATACTATGACTTTTTTCAACATGCTATACTATGACTTTTTTCAACATGAAATACTATGACTTTTTTTTTACTTTTATACAATGACTTTTTTCGACATGCTATACTATGACTTTTTTTGACAGGCTATACTATGATTTTTTTCGACATGCTATACTATGACTTTTTTTTCGACAGGCTATACTATGACTTCTTTCGACGTGCTAAACTATGATTTTTTTCGACATGCTATACTATGACTTTTTTTTTACATTTATAAAATGACTTTTTTCGACAGGCTATACTATGATTTTTTTCGACATGCTATACTATGACTTTTTTCAACATGCTATACTATGACTTTTTTCGACATGCCATACTGACTTTTTTCAACATGCTGTCCCATGACTTCTTTAATGTCTTTTTTTCAACATGCTGTAAAGGCGACTGTGGATAAGTGGAGAGCAGGGCCGTCCTTCAATCAGAAAATTTGCGGTTCGAATCCTGCCTCTGATAATCACATGTTGATGTGTCCTTGAGCAAGACACTTACTTTGGATTTCCAACATGTATACAATGACTTTTTTCGACATGCTAGGTTATGACTTTTTTCGACATGCTATGTTTTGACTTTTTTCAACATGCTATACTATGACTTTTTTCAACATGCTATACTATGACTTTTTTCGACATGCTATAATATAACTTTTTTTACGACAGGCTATACTATGACTTTTTTTGACAGGCTATACTATGACTTTTTTTTTCGACAGGCTATACTGTGACTTTTTTTTCGACAGGCTATACTATGACTTTTTTTTCGACAGGTTATACTATGACTTTTTTTTCGACATGCTATACTATGACTTTTTTTTCGACAGGCTATACTATGACTTTTTTCGACATGCTAAACTATGACTTTTTTTTCGACATGCTATACTATGACTTTTTTTGACATGCTATACTATGACTTTTTTCGACATGCTATACTATGACTTTTTCGACATGCTATACTATGACTTTTTTCGACATGCTATACTATGACTTTTTTCAACATGCTATACTATGATTTTTTTCGACATGCTATACTATGACTTTTTTCGACATGCTATAATATAACTTTTTTTACGACAGGCTATACTATGACTTTTTTTGACAGGCTATACTATGACTTTTTTTTTCGACAGGCTATACTGTGACTTTTTTTTCGACAGGCTATACTATGACTTTTTTTTCGACAGGTTATACTATGACTTTTTTTTCGACATGCTATACTATGACTTTTTTTTCGACAGGCTATACTATGACTTTTATCGACGTGCTAAACTTTGACTTTTTTCGACAGGCTATACTATGACTTTTTTTGACATGCTATACTATGACTTTTTTCAACATGCTATACTATGACTTTTTTTTTTACATTTATACAATGACTTTTTTCGACATGCTATACTATGACTTTTTTCGACATGCTATACTCTGACTTTTTTCAACATGCAAAATTATGACTTTTTTTTTACATTTATACAATGACTTTTTTCGACATGCTATACTATGACTTTTTTCGACAGGCTATACTATGATTTTTTTCGACAGGCTATACTATGACTTTTTTCGACATGCTATACTATGACTTTTTTTGACAGGCTATACTATGACTTTTTTCGACATGCTATACTATGACTTTTTTGACATGCTATACTATGACTTTTTTCGACATGCTATACTATGACTTTTTTTGACAGGCTATACTATGACTTTTTTCAACATGCTATACTATTACTTTTTTCAAAATGAAATACTATGACTTTTTTTTTACTTTTATACAATGACTTTTTTCGACATGCTATACTATGACTTTTTTGACATGCTATACTATGACTTTTTTCGACATGCTATACTATGACTTTTTTTGACAGGCTATACTATGACTTCTTTCGACGTGCTAAACTATGATTTTTTTCGACATGCTATACTATGACTTTTTTTTTACATTTATAAAATGACTTTTTTCGACAGGCTATACTATGATTTTTTTCGACAGGCTATACTATGACTTTTTGACAGCTATACTATGACTTTTTTTTCGACATGCTATACTATGACTTTTTTCGACATGCTATACTATGACTTTTTTTGATATGTTATACTATGACTTTTTTCGACATGCTATACTATGACTTTTTTTTTTACATTTATACTATGCCTTTTTTTTACATTTATACAATGACTTTTTTCGACATGCTATACTATAACTTTTTCGACATGCTATACTATGACTTTTTTTCGACATGCTATACTATGACTTTTTCGACATGCTATACTATGACTTTTTGACAGCTATACTATGACTTTTTTTTCGACATGCTATACTATGACTTTTTTCGACATGCTATACTATGACTTTTTTTGATATGTTATACTATGACTTTTTTCGACATGCTATACTATGACTTTTTTTTTTACATTTATACTATGACTTTTTTTTACATTTATAGAATGACTTTTTTCAACATGCTATACTATGACTTTTTTCAACAGGCTATACTATGATTTTTCTCGACATGCTATACTATGACTTTTTTCGACATGCTATACTATGACTTTTTTTTCGACAGGCTATACTATGACTTTTTTTTCGACATGCTATACTATGACTTTTTTTTTACATTTATACTATGACTTTTTTTTTACATTTATACTATGACTTTTTTTTTACATTTATACTATGACTTTTTTTTTACATTTATACAATGACTTTTTTCGACAGGCTATACTATGACTTTTTTCGACAGGCTATACTATGACTTTTTTCGACATGCTATACTATGACTTTTTTCGACATGGTATCATCTGACTTTTTTTTCGACATGCTATACTATGACTTTTTTTTCGACATGGTATACTATGACTTTTTTCGACAGGCTATACTATGACTTTTTTCGACATGCTATCATCTGACTTTTTTTTCGACAGGCCATACTATGACTTTTTTCAACATGCTATACTATGACTTTTTTTTCGATAGGCTATACTATGACTTTTTTCGACATGCTATACTATCACTTTTTTCGACATGCTATACTATGACATTTTTCGACATGCTATACTATGACTTTTTTCGACATGCTATACTATGACTTTTTTCGACTTGCTATACATTGATTTTTTTCGACATGCTATCCTATTATTTTTTTTCTATATGCTATAGAATGACTTTTTTTTTTTTTACTAGATGATTGACTAATAGTCAATCATCTAGCTTTCAATTTCAGGCAATTCTATTGGCTTCTACGAAGTGGTATAGGGTGTTTTTTAATTAAAAAAATATTTTTTTATTCAAATATTGGAATATTTCATCAGTTTTGCAATTTTATATGCCCTATATTTTATGAATGTTTCACTGTATCGTTGTATACATGTGTATAGAGAGCCTTTATCAGTTGTTATAAGAGCTGGAAATATTTTAAATCTTTGATTTCCATAATTTCCAAAAAAAATATCGTGAAATTGCTGTTTTTCCCCAGCGACCTTTAGAATTTTCCAAGTTGTGCTGTGTTCTATCTTAATCTTATGTTAACCTGTAACATATATACTGATATTTCCATAACGTTTCACATTTCAAATATATATAATTTTTTATTTTTTTTTTATTTTTTTTAATTTTAATTTAACACTACACTTAGGTAGGTCACTTAGGTATTTCGTATCTTTTTTCGATTTTAGGCCTGAAAATAGGCCTCTTTTTTAAAAGGTTAATCAAGAATAAAACATTTTAACTGTTGTTATAACTTGCATACTAATGAGTGTTAATTTAGGAACAATGCTTTATAAATTATGAATTAAGTGTTTACTCATACTTAACTAATGCTTCATAGTGTGTAGTTATTATGAATTGTTACCATACTTTTTCACATACAATACTATAACCTTTTTTAATCTTTTTTCGACATACTTACTTACACATAAGTCGTATATTAGTATGACTTTTTTTGACTATGACATACTATACTATGACATGCTATACTTTTGCCTTTTCATTAATATTTTTGACATGAAATAACTCCACTTCTTTGCGACATACAGTACTATGACGTTTTTCTTTATATTATACTATGACTTTTTTGACAAACTATTCAATGACTTTTTTATGGCTGTTTTGATATGCTATACTATAACTTTCTACATAATGTATGACATTTTTCGCCATACTATATTTTGACGGGAAGCAGCATATAAAGTTTGGGCAACACGTCTCTGACCCTCGGACCATCAGCACAGGTTCCTCTCAAGGCTGTCCTCTTTCTCCTCTGCTCTTCTCCCTGTACACCAACAGATGCACCTCCAGTCACCAGTCCGTCAAGCTCCTGACGTTTGCGAATGACACCACCCTCAATGCACTCATCTCTGGTGGTGATGAGTCCGCCTAGAGGATAGAGATTAACCTGGTGACCTGGTGCGGACTAAACAACTTAGAGCTAAATGCTCTACGGATGGAGATGCTCCGTCACCGAGATGGCTCAGCAAAAGATGCACTTCCTGAGGCAGCTGAAAAAGTTGAAACTGCCAAAGACAATGATGGTGCAGTTCTACACTGCCATCATTGAGTCCATCCTCACCTCCTCCATCACCATTTGCTGATGGTTCGATCCCTGGATCCACTAGTACATGTCGATGTGTCCTCGGGCTAGACACTATCCCCAAATTTCTTTCAATTTCCTTCAACATATTTTTCAACTTTCTATACGTCTCTGATATGTACCAATAACCTGTGTCCTATGATTGTCTTAACATTTAACAACACTTTTTTGTGGTAGCTTTGACTCAGCCATCCTCTTGTCATGGTGCAGCCAGGAAGTAAACAGCTCTGATCCTGTTTTATACAAAATATTTGACACTGCACATATTTCATTTAGACCCTTTAATATTTCAATATTAGCTGAAAATGCATTGATATATGATTCAAACGTTTTTTTAGAGCCATATAACTGAAAACTTTTTTTACGGCACCGGTGACATAAAGGAGGCTCAAAAACACACAAAGACAGGAAGTAAAACCACACCTGACAAATCCAAATAACACAGGAAACACTAGACGTGACTAAACAAATGAATGAAACAAGGAAAATAACAGCACACCCTAAAGAGCAACTGATTAAAGAGCAAATATACGCAACTAAAAAGATAGGAAAGAAGTCAGAGGACCGCTCGAAACAGAGCTGTAACACAGGCTGGGTCAAATCCAGTCCTCATGTGCTTCTCAGGTGGTCCAGCATCGGCGTAGGACTTTCTGCACAGCCTCGGGTTGCCATGGTTGATGTTCTTCATCTCATTCCAAGAACCTAAATATATTTGAATGCTTTGAGTTTTTGTCGGACATTTTACGGTTGTTGGAAATGGGTCTTGCCGCAACTTTGCACGCTGTAACGGAAGAGAATAATGTGCAATCTTTAATTTAATAAAATTGTTTGGGGATTTTCCACAGCACATGAAAAGGCAAAAACAGGCAAAGTAGAAAAGGACGCACAAGAAACAAAGCATAGTTTAAGGAAATAAACTGCTGCATCACTAGCACTTCTTTGCCCAAACGCTCAATGAGGGAGGTGGACGGCACACTATACTGACTGAGCAAGGTGATCCAGAAACGTCTGTCATGTATTCTTAATATGCAACAGACCAGTGAGCTCAGTTAACCGGGTGTTCAAATGGAGCCAGTGTCTGACTTCCAGAACCAGAAAAACTATATTTTAAGCTGCTGTTGGAATTCTTTTTAAGACATTAGGTGCTCAGAAACCTGATAGGTAATAAAGCAGAGAACACCACAGGCTCTCCTCCCGCAAGAGAAGAGCTGAGAGATAATCCTCGGCTACAGACGGTCCAAGCTCACATAACCAAGCGGTTATGTGAGCTCACCGACTGAAATAATATAGAGTGCATGGCACATTAAGATAGAAGCACATCAAGGTGAGATAGATGATTACCTGAAGATACTGAACGTGTTTGCACGTCTGATGATGAACGTTCTCTTACTGACTTGTTCAGCTGGTTATTGACAGCAGTGTTCCTGCTCTGCTTATTGACTATGTTTTCCTTTCTAAATCTTTCAATGGATAGTCGTGCCTGACTCCAATTATTGATAAAGAAAGCTGTGAAAAAAGCCCGAAAAGCTGAAGGTGAACAGAAAGCTAGAAACACTTGAAAATGTCACGCCAAAGTGAAATGTTACTTTGAGTGCTGCTAGGTTTAGTCCGATACTGCGAATGCCCTCAGAATGCAATGCGTGTGCATTTGTATGTTTGCTCGTCTGCAGCATCCACGGGGAGCCTTTACTCATCTAATCACTTCACTCCCCTGAGTCGGCATGCTAATTAGGTCTAAAATATACATCATAGTTTATCTCGCCTTCTTAATTAAAAGTTGATGGTAGCTCTTCAGAAAGTGTGGCCATTTCAAGAACCAAAAAAACCAACCCAATTGTATGGGGGAAATGGAATGCTATATGACTATTTCTGTTCTCAGAAAAGGTGCACCACTGCCTTTCATAACTGAGGAATGCTACTTTAAAAAAGGAATAGCTAAAATGAGGAAATCATTCACGGAGGAAAAGTGATCCGGCACAGGGTAATTATTTCAGGCAGTGAGCGGTGGAGTACACTTTTAGCATTCGGCTTTGCATTCAAATAAGCATTTGCGAGGTGCAAAGGTTTTCACTGTTTGACTTGCACTTCAGCAGGTAATGAGAAAGATGTGAAGGGGAGCTCAGGAAAACGTTTCTGAGCATGCAAC
The DNA here is from genome assembly GCF_023349555.1 of Cebidichthys violaceus. NCBI lineage: Eukaryota > Metazoa > Chordata > Actinopteri > Perciformes > Stichaeidae > Cebidichthys > Cebidichthys violaceus. Next base: position 1,014,702 of record NW_027176957.1, on the reverse strand, counting down.
CAGTCGTGATGTGATAAATGAAAAGGTGAACTCGGTTAGTATTCATCATCATCCTCTTGAGCTTAAGACATTTCTTTTTTCAGCCCGTGTAAAATATTCTAAATCGCACCGCATCTTAATTCAAACTGTACATTTATTAGTTTTGAATAAGAACTTATAAAGCTCCGTATATGTGTGCAAAATTGTCATATGATATATGTAACATATTTCACATACCCATTTTTGATACTATTTATGGCTGGCTTGTGTTCAGCAACAGCTATACTCAACAGCTGAGTATATTTGCATTCTGTAAAGCTCCTTACATCAGATTCAGATAACGTACCTACAAACAAGGGAGTCACAGGAAGTACTAGTACATGTACTAGACATCATGAAGAGGACAAAAGCTGGTGTCGGGAATTTGTAAGAGTAAGCTTCTTTTTTTATTTTTTTTTATCGTTGGCCGTCTTCTTTATCAAATGAATGGGGTAAGATTAATCCTGTCATCACAATATGTGTATACCTGCGCTGTGAACTGATACAGTTGTTGCTCTTTTTCTGTGGCATTTCTGACAGAGGAGCAGTTCAACGCATAGTTGCCGCCCCAAAGTTTTGATAATAGCCTGCTTCATACAAACACACTTACTGTTTCCACCAGTAACCACATTTGAAATTTGAGGATCGTAAATTTGAGCGTGCATCAATGTTATTTTTTGGTTACATGCACAGCGCACAGTCCAACAAGCTATAAACCATACGCTGTGTTAAGATATGGACATCGTCACCCGTAGGTTTCTGAGCTGTTGTGAAGCTCATGGTGGGCGGCCCCTGCAATAACCATCTTGTAATCAGTGATAACAGTTTATCTCTAAAAATGGTGGATTGTTGGCGGCCCCATTAACGCAGCTGGGGAGACAACTGTTGGCGATGGACCTGAGATGGCACCATCCATCACTCACACTCTCACCTTAAACCTTAATATTATTTAAACTGGTTATGTACGTTTTTATTTCTGCTCTAAAGTATGGCATATTAACATGGGAGTCCCCATAGACATCCCCATAGACTGCAGTTCCTCAAATGGCCACTTGAGGAACTGCAGTTTTTGGCACTTCTCCGTTGACTTGACAAACACAACGTCTGTCATATTGTTACCGGATGAAATTGTTGTGGAAAGAGAGCTTTCTGCGGAAATTACACATCCAGCAGACACACAGCAACATCAGCATTCACTTGATGTCAGTCCAATATTCATTCTCTTTAGCTTTTTTGGAATGGCCTCCACAGACTCCTGTGAAACATAGCTGCTTCTTTAGCTGCTAAATGGCCAGTAGCTAACTCCGTCTGTCTACTGTTTGATGCTGGGCAGAACTTGAGTTAATCAGCGTTTCAATACAAAAACAGCTGCCTTATGTGTCTAGGAATTAGGTTAATGAAGAGCAGTGTGATGGAATCAAAACATCAAAGTTATGTGCCGTGAAAAGCAAAACAACTAGATACAAGACATTGAAACACTCCATAGCTGAGAAGAATCTCTGTGTTTGTCACTTCAAGTGAAATCTTTTATCACTACACACAGTTTTTTGATCCATTTTTAATAAAGAGATATTGACGAGTGCAACTAATTGGGATTTTTTTGTTTTTTCAGCCCATTGATCTCAGTGTCCTCGGCTCTGATCCAGGGTGGGACTGGCTGCGTGTCTTGCTGTCTGCCACAGTGTCTTTTTTGATCCTACTGCTGGAAGGCACCAATACTGAAAAAATCTTAAAACTTGTGACTTAATTTACAACGAACACCAACAGTGATAGTAATAGCCTTCGCGGGGTTCCTCTTTTATGCATTTCTTGAATTCATAATGAAATGTAAATTATGATCATGTTTAATGCTGCAATGTGAAAGTAATCTCCAGTTGTTTGCACACCAGCATCTGCACCATCTTCTCCAACATTGTTCTTAACATATTTCCTTATTGCAGACCACCTGAAGGTGTTAATCAGAGAGAACCAGGACATTCTTATGTAGCATTTCAAAATAAAAGCCCATCAAAAAATCTCATTCACGAGCCAACTTCAAATCACATTCATGAGACAATTTGTCTAATTTCAGATTTGATTTTTGAGGAAACTGAGTATAGTTAGACAACTATTTCACTTCAGGTTAATAGCAGACCACCTCAAGGTGTCACTCAGAAAAAAACAGCACATTCTGATGTAGCATTTCAAAATAAATGCCCTTCAAAATCTCATTCACAAGACCATTTTTCTAATTTCAGATTTGATTTATGAGGAAACGGTGCATAGTTAAAACATTATTTCACTTTAGGTTAATAGCAGACCACCTCAAGGTGTCACTCAGAGAGAACCAGCACATTCTGATGTAGCATTTCAAAATAAATGCCCTTCAAATCACATTCATGAGACAATTTGTCTAATTTCAGATTTGATTTTTGAGGAAACGGTGCATAGTTACAACATTTTTTTACTTCAAGTTAAGGTGGGAACAGAGATGTTTGTGCATCTACTTTTCAGATGTGTCAGAAGAGTCAACATTATGACAGCACACATCATCAAGTCTACGTATGAATGGTTTGCTTCAGTGTGTGTTGAACTCTTTCTAATGATATGGATGAGCGATGCCTCTGCAAAATAGTCAGCTTCAGTTTCCGAGCTTCAGTTTAAAGCTGCAGGCCTCCAAACCTGTGTTCCACATGCTCCACCGGCTGACTGTTGTAAGGCGATAGGTTGAATACGAGGTCACTGGAGAGGTTGATGAGGATCACATCGGACCACAACAGAACGGGTCACTGTTGGAACAGAAATATAAAGAGGGTCACGTTGATGCGACAAACTCCGGTCACAGAGCAACAATCTCAACATTTGTCATGGCTGAGGTAAACTCAGAACTCTTATACTTCTGCATGAGAAGAGCGACTCGGGTGAATCCATTTATTCCAATTCTGGACTGGAAAAAATGTCCAGGAGCAGATTTAAGAAAGGGGAAAAGGTACATCACAAACAAACACAGTCGTCAGCTCAGGCTGTGAGGTCACATCGAGACACTCCATGGTGCACATGCAGCGACAGTCGCTCACATGGGTAAAAGGAGCTTCTTGCTGTGCCTTGGTATGCCCCGAAATCCACCAGAGCGTCGCCCATTTCACATTAACACCCCGGGAGACCATCTCAGGTTCACACTCTGCAGCCTCAAACCACTTGACCCAATCATGATTGATGGGCCAACGCCGCTTGTGGCAACCAATCACATTACACTTCATAAGATGGATGAACGGTCTGTAGGGGATTATGGTAGGACGCCCAACTTTTGTCTGCACCCACAGCGTTGCACGCATTTTGATCCCAGGACTAAGATCAATTCATTACCAGCATAATTTATCACAGCAGGGACAGTTCCAATCAACTTTAAATCACTTAGCGGTACTTGAAGTACTTCTCCCACATGAATCCATGGAGCACGCATGCAAGCAATTTAAAATCTCATTTTCTGCACACTATTAGTCTACAACTTTTTTACCCATTTATCCAACGCATGTTTTTTTTTCCAATCAATTTTGTGATTTGTGCAAATCCGTTAAAGCAGTGCATATGAACAACGCACAAAATAATCTTGTCCGTTGGGTTAACAAATTAAGTGGCACTGATTGCTTGCACGCAGCCGTCATTTTCTGTGATATGCCTTGCAGATATGATTTTAAAAAAAAAAGAAAAACTGCTCTGGACTGAATATAATGTTCTGACTGTAGGCAATATTTTTAATGTGTGCAGCATGAGCGGCGTCAATAAATCCTCCATACACTCTCATCACATCACACGTCCCATGGACAACAGGGGTGATCTTCCACTAACCACGTAATAATGAACAATGTTCTGTGGATATTCTTTCACAGATAGAAGAATTGAATTTTGTATGCACGTCATGTATCAAGAAAGCATGGATGAAAAGAGGGACGACTGCAGATACAATTTTTTGCAAAGTTTGCACACAATGAAAACTCAGTTATTCCTACATGCATGTAAAGAAATACAAGTCGATAATGCAGCCGATCCAACAAGCAGGTCAAATCTCCTTATTTTGAAATTATTATAGCCGCAGAAAAATAATCTTTAGAGGATAAAAAGCTTGGTGTTTAGATTTCGAAGAAGACATTATGGTAGAATAATGGCAAGACATTTGTATCTTGAGTCCAAACTACAAACACTAACAGAGAATGAGATTATACATGACACCTGTTATACCGCATCATATCAACCCTAACAACCATACATGAGGGCCGCAGTTTCATTGATTTGGGAACGCCCAGCCCTACAGGAGTTTTGGAAGAAGATAATAATAACAACAACAAAAGAGGAACTTCCAGTATGACCTAAACTGTGTTTTTTTTTTGGATGCTTCCCAGTAAACGGTAAACTTAATGAGACAAATAAGAAGATGGTTAAATTCAGTTGTTATCCACCAAGATGAGATTTTAGTACATTGTCAGCAAAAAAAGTGCGATCAAGTGATTCGTTTAAATGTTGCCTTTCTGGTGTGGAAAAACTCAATCAACATGTTTGTGAATACATCAAGTATATGAATATATCAAGAGTATTTAATCAAAGGGGCCACTGAGAGTATACTGCGTCTTTTTGAGGGTATTATTGTTATTCTTTAAATTTAGCCTGAAACTTTTTGAAGCATTGACTACATTTTGCCTCGCAGTCAGTGTGCAGTTGCTACTTGTTTAATCATACACATGTTATTACATTACACTGAAATAGCTGTTAGTTGTGCTGCAGAGTTATCAACTGTAGCCACCGGGTCCACCCAGCAAACTGGAAGCTGGTTTGAGGACGAGCTGCATAGGATAAGACACGCATCTTCAGTGGAAACGTTTTATCATCATTGTGTGATAAACGTTAAATAGTTTCTTTGCCTCAAGGCCTTCCCCTGATAATTAACTAAATGAAACAATCTATAAAGGGAAATCCTCCTTTGACTGAACTTCCCCCATTATGCACGCCTCGATGGGGGACTGTAAGGAAACATCGCTTCAATTAAAGAGTTCACAATCCACAAAGTTTGAGACGCATCGCCTTATGCCACCGCAATCATTTCACAATAAAACTCAAATTGTCATCCAGGGCTGCTTCAGACTATTTTCATCCTCTTATATCATGTTGTTAAAATGGCATTCAGTCAGAGATAGGAGCAGGTGTCAGGTGTGTGAAGGGTAGGTTAAAGACACTGATTTGAGGTTAGAGGTGATGTAATCAAACTCTCCTTTAATCCAGCAGAGTGGCTTTCCGCTGTGTGTCGGAGAGATGCCGAGGAGCCTCACAGGAGCTTTAACCATTACCACCAGTCGCCATTAAAGACTACTTACACCATAAAAGACTAGCCAATAACACCAGCTACCACCACACAGCTCTAAAAACTTTAACTATGACAAGAGAGAGTGAGGCAAAGAGGTCAGCGAGACTGTTGGGATCATTAGAGTGATTAGTAGGTCTCAATGCTTCGGGCCACGCTGTCTGGGGGAAGGTTAAACAGGCCCCATTAGTATATAGGTGGTCACTGATCCATCGACAGGGAAAATAAACACGACCTCTTATAAATTATTACCAGGGTTCTTTTTCAAGGGCGCCCGTCGGGGTCCCTCCTGTTGCTGACGGCTACAGGCTAAAGCTACGATCACACCAGCGACAAAGCTGCCAAAATGGTCAAACACGGCAAAGCTACGTCATCGCCGTTACACTAAACGGTTTTAGCCCGTTGCTTGGTCGTTTGTAGTGGGACTATAGCATCGGGCTCGGTGGCTTTTTGCAGGTTGCATCGTCCATCCAACTTGCTCTTGTTGACTGGATGATGAATCATTGCCTTTTAAAGCACACTGAAGCAAAAGAATAACAGGTTACCTAAAGCTATACAATTTTGTTTATTAGAAACAAGTTGATAAAACACCGACATATCCTCAGCTTTTAAAGTAGATCTTGTGAACTTGTTACTATTGGATCAGATCAACTGGAGCATTGGTAGAAACAGCAGCAGGGGACTGGATTTTAAACGTCAAATAAGTGGTAACTTCTTGGTGGTCACATGTGGTATGGCTTTTGTCTTCCTTGGTGGCGGTGTGGCCTTATCTCTAGCCTCACCCTAGCACTGCTATGACCTCCTTTGATCGAAAATGTATACATTTGTTAAGCTTTTCAGTTATTTATACACTGAAAAAAAATGATACTTTGGGCTAACCTAAAAAAAATACTCTAATTTGTTACACGTAAATGTATCAGTTTTTTTGAAATTATATTTATGATTTGGTTGAAACCTGACATTTTGATTAAATACAAATCAAAATATTACCTTTGAAAAAGTAAAAAAAAAAATACATTCACACAAAGTAAAAGTATTATTTGTTCTAAAGACCATAGACCATTTTTGTTACTTTGATACAACTTCATTTTTTAATTTGGCAAAACCTAATATTTTTAATTACATAAAAGCAAAGTTTTTACTTTAGACTAAAAGATCATTTTCAGTTCAATAAATAACTCATGTCATACTATGCTATATGCAATACTAAATGGACAACACATTACAAACCCTGAAAAGAGCCAATGATTAAACTGAAGCAGAGCTGTTATTCTTACACAAACATCCACACATCCCCCAAATAAAGCTACGTCTCTCTTTAATGACAGTCCTGTTCTCCACCCTGATGGCACATCAGAGAGTCTGTCACTGGATCCACAGACCTCCAGTAAAACTTGCCGCTCCTCGAAGGATATTTAAATCCGGAGTAGCCTTTACAGCTAGCCTGATGTGACGGCTGAGTAAACGGAGCGACAATAAACAATTTCTATTTATTAACTTTATTGACGTTGACAGTGAGGAGATGGCCAGTGTTTGCAGACTGCTGTTATTTTAAGGGATGGCATAGCAGATACAGAGAAAGCCTGTCATCTTAGAGCTCCTTTTCAAGCATTTTGATGCACAATTATCACAAAAGTGACAAATTTCGGCACTATGCATTTAGGGTTGTCCGAAGTCTTTCTTTTGTCTTCAAATGTTTACAAAAGAAATTGTAAAAACTAAAATTGCACCTCTTTATTAAGGGATTTTCATATAGCAAAACCATTGGTGAATGAAACGGAGCTATCAAAATGTCAAAACAAAGTCATTTTTTTTTTACATTTACTGCTTTTACAGGATTTTCAATTAGGCAAGGGACATTATTAAAATGTGTTATCCTGGCCGAAAATCATTTTCAATCACAACATTATCGTCAAAATATGCTCGAATGGCGCTAAAACATGCTGAGTTCACTTTACCTTACATTCGGTTAAGAAACAAATATTGTTTATTGCATTGCAGATGGGACGCACACATGTCAGTCACCATGTGAAAAACAATCTTAAATAATCTAGTCATGAATCATAAGGTCCCGCTGCATGAATAAATGATACATAAATTCAACATGATGCGAGTCTGTTCCTAATTCTTCTATTTTTAAATCATGTTGACATGTGAACATATTCATGATTATGTTTGTGGAAATTCACCGCGATGAACTTATGTGCTTTTATCACCAACAGCTGTAAAATCCGATATCACCCCATCCTTAATTGTGTGACATTGCTCGTTATTTCATAACAATTGTATAGCTCCTGACCTCCCATGGCGTCTCAGATCAAGCTCTTAATTGCTATTATAAACTAAAGATCACACTCTGCAAAGGGAACACGCATCTCGGATATATGAAGCAGAAACGATAACAATACAAGCTCACGTTCTCTGACAGCCGTATGGCAAATATAACAATTTCTCACTTTTTTTTTTTTCCTGGCGCATTTTTCCATAAATTAATTTCATATCTCCAGGCATTTACCAGCGCAATATACATTTAACACGGGGTTTGTTTGATCGTGATCTTCATTACACATCGTGTGATTTTAGACTCATACTGCATCTGTCTTCATGTTGATAATTTCAGGGGTTCATTAACATTCGGCCGTGTTCGGGGGGGGGGGGGGGGGGCTGCATTTGATGGATGTCTCCCTTGTTAATTGACGCGTTGGGATTTTAGGGATACGCCCCCCCCCCCCGCTCTGGGGGTCAAAACTTGAACTTCATTTTCAGGCAGGAAACCTAATAACTCTGGTAAATGATCTTTGGACTTTTTATATCCCCCGAATGTAAATTAAATTGGATGCTGCTACCGGCGCAGGCTAGCCTGCTTTAAATAACTCTTCAAAAGAGTGAATGTAAGCTTTATGAGGGACGATGGCTGTGAAGGCTAGAGATTCAATGTGTCAGATATATATGACCTTCATAAATATTCATCATGCTCCTGCATCAGGGACAGCGTAAACTTAGTCGAATATTCAGTTACAGACTGAATCACAAAACGTGCCGAGAGAGAAGAAGCTGTTTTACTGTAACTCCCATACATGCTGATGAACCGATCAAAGAACGCCCAGCAGTATTACGATCAATATTTTATTTGCTTAGTTGCCGTTTGATCAGACGCCTTCTTTTAAAGGAAAACAGCGAAAAATAGCAAATACCAAAACTCAATTAAAGGATTAAACTGGAGATATTCTATAGTTTTCTTATTGTCAACAAATCCAACGAAAACACCAAAACTAATAAATGAATAGCTAACAAGTAGTGTGAGTGTATCATGTTCCTCTGAGCCATATAGAGCTCCATTGTTGTCCAAAAACATACCAATGAGCCACATGGTTGCACAACATGTTCCTCCTTCATTGCCATGAACACACACTGTTTATTTGACTCAATCCCAAATACTATGGCTCACCTACGGTCGTGTGGACTGGGTCATGACCGAAAGAGTTAAATCGCGGGTACAAGCGGCCGAAATGGGTTTCCTCAGGGGGGCGGCGGGCGCCTCCCTAGGGAGGTGTTCCCGGCACGACCGGCTGGGAGGAGACCCCGAGGGAGGGCCCAGGACCAGGTGGAGGGACTATATCTCCAAACTGGTCCTGGGAGCGCCTCGGGATCCCCCCCAGTCAGAGCTGGCTGATGTGGCACCGGGAAAGGGAAGTTTGGGGTCCACCTGCTGGAGCTGTTGTCCCCCGAGACCCGATCCCGGATAAGAGGTTGAAGATGAGATGAGAATCCCAAATACTCTATAGAACACCACTTCCTTAAACCGGGGTCTGGTCTGGTCTGTTTAACAAAGTATCACAAACCGTTGCCTGTCCACTGTGCATCGGCAAATAACCAAAATTGGACAATAACACTTTAATTAAATGAATAATTCAGAAAAAACAATTTGTTGAAAATAGCGTGCTTAAATTGCAAAAATCATAAAATGTAGCTTACCCACGTGATGCCATATACTACTTCATGGACTTCATGAACTAATACTACTGGCACCACCACAGTGCATTACAGATTCATATTTAATGACTATCCCTGGAACATTTCGGCCACGATTTAAGCCCACTGACTGAACACGGTCCAGCCTGAAAAACCAGAAACCAGCAGAAAAGGAAAAGGTGTTTTGGTTGTCAGAATGTCTCCCAAGAAGAACAAAATCAGTTTATGTTTAAGGAACAAAGCGACGTATCGTAGAAACATATTTTGACATTTCATTTCTGACTGGTTGTTTTATGCCGTACATTAAAAACAAAGTGATTACTTTATGTTTATCCCCTGATCATCATGTACGCGTCTCATTTCCCATCTTAAAGACAAACAAACAGCAGCATGTCTCCTCCATTACCAGGCTTATTTATTACAGTGAACTTGTTACAATTCAACTCACAAATGTATTATCTTTTTTGATAAGATATCAGAGTGTGTCGCTTCGTGTCCCTGCGAGCTTTCAACATTCCTGGCTCGCTTGTGTAAAAAGACGATAATAATTTCCTTGGCTCTGCAATATCTTACGACCGCAAAGTGGCTCCGACGCGAAATTATTCATGCGATTAACAGCTGATAACGGTATAATTAAAGTTGCCATTGTTTTGTGAGAAACATTGCAGCAAAATTTTGCTTGAGCTGTGCAGAAATATCCACGTCGTTATGTTTATCTGCAAACCAACAGTTTTTGATTACATCTTTTGTTGGATGCAAAACAAATTTGGAGAAAAGATTTGTGCCCTTTTTTTGTTTCTTGGCGCATACAATGTTATAGCTCCTTCCACTACTGGCAATACGATGATATTTAGTTATTTTCATTTTGGAGTATGTTAGTGGGGGATTAAAATGTAACTCGACGTCTAATTGAAGAGGTTGACGTGGTTAAAGCTTCTACCAAAGTCCATTTGTTTGCTGCAGACAAGTAAAGCAAAAAACAAACAAATATTGGCTTCACATTCACAGCGCTCTTATTGTTAAACTTGGATCAGAAGGCTTGTAGTGATGCACCATTTGTTCTCACATTTGTTCAAGCTGAATATTTAGTATGAAAACACTTCTGGGAGAGAGGTCGGATGAGCAAGAGCTACAAAGCCGATATATCACAGGTGACGGTGTATTTCTGGAAGAGGACTCCTAATTTACATTCAAATCAACACAGGAACTTGTGAGGAATGTGTTTGCTTTGCAGCACGATTCATAATCCTTCTGCGCAACCAACAATTCCCCAACTTCCCCCGTCGGAGCCAAGGCAAGAACTGGGGGGAGAAAAAAACAAAACAGAAGCACTTTATCTCTTTGAAAAGCAAAATAACCACCGTCTGCCTCCGTCATTGGCCTCAGCTAAGCACACATTTGAGCACGCATTACAGCCCATCTGTTCATTCACACACAATGGTCTTTCTATACAATTTATACAGGTCCCGTCCCTGTAAACTATCCACGTACCTTATTAGTTTTGCTAAGATTGTGTAATGAAGCAGCAAAGGCTTCCATTACGCTTCGGTTGACATGCCTGCAGGCACGCTCGTCTCTGGGTACCCTCTTCCTCCCTTGACTCCTTCCAACTCTCAGCGAGTTGTTTAGTCTTTCAAGAGAAATAATGTATTGATCTGCAGCAAATAACACCGATTCAAGGTTGACGAGACTATGAACTGCTCTCTAAGGAACCGGCTTCGTTCCCCTATTCTCAGGATGCACAATGTCATTGTAAATTTAACAAAATATTACGAGCTTTGTAGCACACCCTGCAAGCATCTTTCAAAAGACTCAAATTAACTTACATACGGAATGGTGTGCAGCTCTGGCTCATGCTGATTAACATTAACAACATTTAGGTTTCTTTTGTTCCCTTCCATTGAAAACATTTTTGCTCAATGTTCCATCTAAAGGCTCTGTGTGATTTTTATCGAAAAGGTCCGGGAGTCACAACAATGATCTTGATCCTCTGAGGACCATGAATGTACAAACGCTAATATTATGGAAGTGTGACCATTAGTTGTTGGACAAACAGACTCACTCACTTGAACTGGCCTTTGTCTCACCCTGTGCTTTTTAAATTGTTTGTAATTTTGTGTGTTTTTAAAGTCTGTTTTGGAATTGATTTTGGCTTTTTGGCTCGTTTTTTATTTGATAGAGAGAGCCAAAAAATTAACATACCGGAACCATCAGCATGGGCACATTCTAGTTGCATATTTGTAATTCCTGTACAGATTAGTTTTCATATGATAGACCTTGCTGACCGCCAGCTCAAAACTCTAGTGAGCCTCTTAAAGTAACAGACTTTCATTATATCATCTGTCTGGTGTGTGTGTCGGGACTACTGGCCACCCAAAGATACTTGTAATAAACTCCCAAGTAGTGTTTGAAGTAACTAATCTAGTACACAGGGCTATGGATGGACTAGGAGCAGGTTTTCAGGTGTGAATCATTACAATGTATTTTCTAATAAAACAAACCTTTTGACAACGTATCAGGCCATTTCTGAGACATTTGCTCGACCTAACAAACTCACACGCTGGCATCTGAGGAGCTGCGCATTCACTGGATTTCCAGCTGCCCCTTATCGGCTGAGGTCCAGCCGCGGTCCGTGGAGGTCACTTAATTAAAGATGGCTGAACTTTGACGGGACCGTCTCCGCATGCAACCTGATGCTTGGCACAGATTTAACGTATGAATATAGACAATCCTCTCCTCACATGGTGGAAGCTGGCTGGACTCGACCTCCTCGTGTCTGGTACAGAAGAAGCTTGACATCTGACACCACTGTGTCCGTAGAAGGGACCTACATGCGACTTCCTGCAGCTTCATGAAGAGCTGAACTGCAGTTCAGTCCAGTCTATCTACAACTGTTTGAGGTTAAAAAATATTGTGCATTTTGGAAATTATGCAAAGGGTTCAATTTAGCAAAATAACAAAAATGTCTCTAAAGAGAAATAGGAACTTTTAAATGGTATCCTTTGAACAACAGCAACACAAACAGAGAGGGGGGGGGGGGGAGATAGAGTGGTTCACAGATACTGCACAGACAGACAGACAGTCTGACAGAAAGACATACAGAGTGCATCTCAGCATTCAGTGCTCGCTATCACCACCATTAGTGTGAGATGGACCAAACTTGCCTTCCCTGCAGTGCGGCACTGAAGGGTGCAGTCACCGACATGCTTTTGCAACTTTCTCCCATTCCCCCCCCCCCCCCCAAAAAAGCTCCCACAGGCCTAATCCTAATACTATGTTGTGCCTTTTATCCCCCCTCACCCACCACCACCACCAGCACTCTGCTATTGCCATTCTGTTGACTGCGACCTCCTCCCTCTTTTGCCTGCTTTTCACTGTGAAATGGAGCCCTTCTCAATCACACAGTGCTGTTGGCCTGCTCTTTATTTCACTCGTCTGGTTCCTTCTCTTTCTCTCCGGCCCGGGGAGCTTATCTGAGAGGCTCAGCTGTTGGTCGACTGTCCACAGAGAGCCCCCCCCCCAGGCCACGACGAAAGAAGAAGAAAAAAAGAAAGAAAAAACTCTGTGGTGTGGCTTTATTTATGTTAAGCACTGAGACACTTCAACTATTTACCGTAACCTCAACTTGAAATGTGTGAGACGATAAGCTCTCTATTCTCTGGCTGGAATGATGCACCGCTGAAATGCCTCTGAAATTGAGTCAAGGGAGAGAGGTGATGGCTGTCTTTTGAGTATGGGGGGGGGGGTAATAATATAGCTGCGCTGTCCAATAAAAAACTTGTATCTCCAAAATGTCAGCTTGCCGCAGAATATAACCACAGCCGTGTGAGAGGTTATGATGATGCGTTTCTAGACGGTTTGTTGGATGTTTCTGACCATAAGATGCGGGGGAGCTTTCTCCTTTACTCTTAAACAGGCATTTAAACCTAAAAGTAAAGATTTACATGTAGTTTTCAGCAATGAAGTGTAGGACATCAGTACAACATGTTTTAAGTCTTGCAGCTGCAGCAGCATGGCGTTCGTTAAGTCTATTGGTAGCCCCTAATACAACGACTACCAAAGGCAAAATGTTGCTACGGATGACAGGGTTGACATATAGCCTTCTATTCCAAAGGCTGTGCACATATGTGAGTGTTTTTGCATAAAACGGGAAGTCTGATTTCAAGAGTTGTTCAAATTTCCTTTCCATTAAAAAACCACAGCCCTCTTAAATTGGTGACATCATTGACTCTAGCTTTAAACGTTCAGTGAAGCAACGCTTTGGCTCGAGTGATGGCCGATGCTTATGAGACGGCCGTGGCAGCAGCTGGCTAGTGCAGTGGGGGGGGGGGTATCATCACTACTTGAGGACTCGGCGAAATGGGTTTTGAAACCTAGCTGGAGCAAAACCTCCGTTAAGTGAGGTGGTAATGGAGGTGGAAAATGAGATATGTGATGTGCAAGTATATAGGGTTTTGCCTAGCGGGTAAACATCTGTGAAGCTGATTCGGTGATGTGTCCCCATCCAGATGCTGCAATGCGCCGCTTGTTGGCAATATGCCTCAAGAGTCGGGCTTTGTCTTAATTGCGGCACCGCTCCAAGCAACAGACCCCACCCACCCCCAAAATTTGCCCGAAAACATTCACGGCGCTGTTGCCAAAAAGCAGAGGGCGGCACGGAATAGCGTGGGGTGGAGGTGTAAACATAAAGCTACAGGAGCTAGCACGGCTAGCGGGCTAACAACAGCGAGGCACAAAGTCGTAAATTAAAGCATTTCATCAAACCTTTCGTCGTCATTAACCTCCGTCACCGTCCTTGAATCTTTACAGCCAAATCTCAATTTGGAACAATAATCACTGACAATGCTCCCGTCGCTCAATGATGAGTTTCTATATTATAATTATATAACAGCTTCGGAAGATGAGACAATTGGAATTTATTATAGTTACCCATTGAATCTTTTTTTGTCACGGTTTCCCCACTAACAAAGACTTAAATAGAAGACACACACACACACACACACACACACACACACACACACACACACACACACACACACACACACACACCTTATTCCAGACATTGACGGATTCTAAAGATTGCATTTTGTAACATGATCCCATTTCCCTCTTTGCATTCAGATCCTGCAAGGCTAGTTTTTGTATTGGTAACACATTTGCAGTGTCTCACTCAGGGTGTGTTTTATATCCAGTATACATCTTCCCCTAACAAAATAGCTTTAACCTCGTGACCTCATTTATTATTGATAGAACACTCAAATCAGTCCGCTTATTGATGAAGATCCAGACAGAAGAACATCAGCATGACGCCCTTTTGACCCAGTAATTTCCTGTTATGAGTGTCCTTCCACGTGAATCAATGCGATTGATTCACAAAGGAACGGGGAGCTGACATCGATACCGCTTCGTTCCCAGGAATTCAATATGTCAGCCGGACAAATACGTTTTCTAAGGGACGCCTGTCTTTTGTTTGTTTACATCGGGAGGCATGTTCCACCATGTGGGATGTGTCGCCATGTTCCCTTTCATGTCACAGAGCCTCCAGAATAATATAATTTTATTAAATGCTCGTTGTTCCTCTTAAGAATCTCATCGTTAATATAAAATTTGTAAAAAATTCTGTAAAAAAATGTTATAAAATTTTCTTGGAGACCGTGAATAAGGACCATAACAAAAACATGGAGGTGAAAGCAGTGCTTGGATTATTTTCTATTTTGAAAGTGCAATAAAAATATTTCACCCCCGAAATTCAATGAATAACTGCGATACATAATTGTGATTATCCTTTTGGCCGTGATACTAGTGCGGCTCTATTGAACACCCGTCGCTCACCATGACATGGTATCCATTTGGCAGACCGTTTTTAAAAAAAAAAAAGGACTTCCTGTATTAACGCCACAAACACTGAATATAACGCTAATTGTCTTGCTCAAGGACACCTGGACGTGTAGAAAGGAATTGAACTGCCGATCCTCTTAATTAACCTGCAATGGCAAACACACTGCAAACAAGTGAATGAAAGTACTCACAGAGAGAAAGAGAGAGAAGTAAATAAATAATGAAGGACTGTATAAAAGAAAGGCAATCACTACGACTGCTAATTAAGCAAACATGCCTCTGAATGTACTCGTATGTAATCATTAATATCCCCTGAATGAAACACACACACACAATGAATACTGACATTAGAAGTCAAGTTTTGGTTTTCTTTGGATTTAGCATCTAATAGGATTTAATGATCAACTGCAGTGGTTGGTAGAATCCACTCAGTCCAAATCTAAATAACGCCTTTCTTATAAAAATTATATTTATGTAAAGGTTTGATTTGTCACCGTTTTTGGTTGGATCTTTAATCTCCTCTCTGATAAACCATCAGATGTATCGGTTCTACTATAGCTGTATTATCTTTCATTTTATTTTGTACTAATTATGTGCCCTTTATTCATGTACCTTGTGGGTGGAAGAAGCTGGTTTGTGAAGGTGTGAAGAAAGAACTTCATTGAGATATGCATGACGTTTGTGCTCTCTGCATCTCTTTCTCTTCATCTAAGTCGTGCTGCTTTCCAGCATCTGCAAAATATCACCTTCCTTTTTCTTCCTCCCATTCATCAGCGTAGAAAACGAGATAGATATAAGCAGCCCCTGTGAAGTCTTTAAGTAAAAAGCAATTGCCTGCTTTCAAATGCAAAGTTTTTTTCGTGCTTTCGGGGACAGCGTGTACGTCTAGGAGAACCTCGGCTTCCAGATGCTGATAAAACACCTGAGATCCGGCTGGATTTGGGATTGCAGTCGGCTGAAATCACTCAGTCGGTTATGAGCCGTCATCTGGGATCGACTCGGGTGTTTGGTATTCAACAGCGTCCTCCTGGTCGACTCCGCTTGTCGTCCGGGCTTCGTTAAAGCCTCTCAGGGACCCCGACGGCACTTTGAAGTTGACGTCTGCTCCCGACATAAAGCAGAGTCAGTCAGACTGCAGCATTTAGTGTATAACCCCATTGCCCCTCGCAATTTATTTGCTTTCAATATTTTTGGAATGAGCTATTTTGCAGGCTCTGTGAGTTTGAAAGCCGTGTTGTAAAGCCGTTACGCCAACTATACAGCATATTACTGTTTTCGTGAAGTAAACTGGTGAGGTGAATCCAGGTAGAAACCATTATTCCTGATGGATTCCCCTCTACTAAAATTAAAAAAAAAAAAAGATCACAAATGGGGAGGAGGGATGGAGAGAGGTTTGGCTTTGAGATGCAAAAGCACCCGTGACTTTGGTAGATGTAGTGTGTGTTTACGCTCTATGGAGGGTGACAGTGCTGAGGAGGGAGTGACTTTCAGAAACACAACATGGGAGGATCCGCGGGTACATTAGAATTAGATTTCAGTGATCGCAGCTCTCTGCAGCATCGCGCTGAATGATACCCGGAACAGATGTTGCTATGAGCATTGGCACAGCAAATTAGAAGAAAAAAAAATACAAGAGGCTGCTGACCTCACTGGCATTCAGCAGGCAGTTTAAATTAAAGACGTTACAACCTCATTTCTGTAATGGACTATGATTAAATTGAGAAAGTTAAGTGCAGTAGTAGACATGTTTATGGTACATCCTGTTTGGTGAAGATAAAGGCAACGCATGGATACAAATCCAGGCCCTCCCTCTTGGTATACAATAGCTTCAATATTTCATTTTTTGAAATGTTCCCCCTTTTCACAAAAGTTTCTAGTCAGCTAATCATTAGTCCAAATTGATAGTTACAAAACAGCAAATGAAGAATAGCTTGTGGCTTTGTATTTCCCTAAGAGGCAGACCATTAGATGGGAAACACTGGGTATTGACTTGTGTGTGCGGGAAGCTGCTTTTTAAAAAGCTCACTGATTTCTTTAGAAGAATCCTAAAATGCAAACACATATTTTTCTTTATCTTATATGTGCAATATGAATACAATTAAACAACTACCCTTACAGCTATGCATGTTTTAATCCAGAAGATCACCAGGAGAAGTATTGGAAAATGAGACTAATCCCAACAAGCAGTGCAAAGAAAAAAGGCATCATAGTAATCTACAGGAGTTTTATAAGCTGCTGTTGCAACAAAGTTGGACCAGCATAAAAGTGAACTAAACTGATATGTGTGGCAAGAGATAAACACACTGGTGGTAATAAATCAGGCCCAAATAGAAAGACTTAGCGCAGTCATGGGAATCACTTTGTCCTGGTATTTACTTTGTGCCTTCAGAAGCGTCTCCTCTAAGCTCCGCTCGCATCCATCTATTCCAATTAGTCTAAGTCCTGCCACCGAAATATGACTTCCTGCAGCCTCCTCTCTGTTATGACGGTTGATGTTGGGATTTGGTTTAAGCGCTGAGATTTGAAAGAGTTAGTTTGTTATGAATTGGCGGTCTGAAATGCATTCATCCACGTTATTTGCCATTCACTGCATGGCTGCGGTTCTAGGAGTTAGTGTCCTCAGGTCGATATATGAGAAGGTTGCACGGATTGTATTTGACTGAATGGATTGTATTTGTATCTGTAGTTAAAACTATATACATTACTTTAAATATATGTTGCTCTTTGTAACCAGTTGTGATGATCAGTGTTAAATAGATTTGTATCTTGACCTTTACATTGGACTTGAGTATAACATAATAATTCAAAACTGATGATAGCTGTTATTGTGCTCATTGTACCACTGATGAGATGCAACACAATCAATAAAAAGTTAATTTATTTCAGTTTAGAACAAATAAAGCCTCTCCAATAAGAATAAAAGACAACCAAGAGCTACAAAAATGTTAAAACTAAGATCTCAACCAGGTATGTCTTCAACAATCACTGCTCTATTGTGTAATTGAGTGAATACAACCCACAATTGGCGAACCCCCCCCCCCCTGTCTAGACACTAATGCGCTTTCAAGCGTTGTGAAAGACACTTCAGTCAAACCCAGAAACAAGCGGCGATGTACTGTAACGTACGCACAGCCAATCACGCCGTCCGAAAACAACGAGGAGTCAGCAGGCGGTTATAAAACGGGCAATAAAAGGTGTTTTGAGAACGTGTGAGTCACTACAAAACACGAGAGGTCCTTGAGTCTGCAGCCATAACTGACCGTCAAAAATAGTTTGCAGTTTGCTGCAGTGAAATGAGGGATTAGCTGTGGACAGACACAGAGGTGCACACGCAAGCACACACAAATGTGAGCGATTACATGATTCTGCTGTAATATCCTGTAAAATGTAGAGGATAAATCTGGTGTGCTTTACTTTTCTTATTGCCAACAATGTGTTATTTGTCTCAGTCGTTCTGACTTCCCATCGCTGTGTTTCTCTGATCCTTTCAGCCCATTTGTTGACATCGATCTTTAAAAAAGTGGCAGACAAATACATAATTTGACTTTCTAAAAAGGGTCAATAATTCCGGAAAAAACAGCTGGTTGCTGTTGTTGTTTTTTTTATCAAATGTTACTCAAACAGGACTGCAACAGTACGGCTCATTGATGTGTATGTGTGATATATTCTATTGTCCCTACAGTTCTCTTTTCTCAAAATACAAAAAACAAAACCTTCATTTAGATGTCAGCGTAGAGATCGACTATGTGTTATACGTGACAAAACGTTTTCAAAATGAAGATTTCAACAGGCATCTTGTAGTGCAGCTATTTTTGTTTGATGGGAATCTCTCATTTTATCTAAAAAAATGTGTTAGTTTGGTTTAGCACAGCTTGAGTGGGATTCATCCACATTGAAAACTCATTATTTTGACAATAGCCCACACCCAAATTATGTACAATTGTCCTAATATTAAGAAATAATTGTTCAGTTATAATCTCCTGGCATTGCAGAGCACTCGGCTGTCTTTAGAGAATAATTCACACACACATCAGATTATGTACGTCCTCAGACAGCAGCAGCAGTTTGTAAGACGTCCCATGGCGATAAATGCATCTGGGAAGACGACTTCTAAAAACACCACCGAGGAGCAGGAATCGTGAGCCTCGTGTGCTCTGGTCTATTTCAAAAGAGATAAGCTGCTGTGTGGGAGAGATGTTATTAACCTCAGACACAACACTCCTGCCATGACGGGAGTACACAGTCAGTGGTTCAGCTGCTTCAAAAGGAAGAAATGATGAATTTAAGGACCATGTATCGAGGTGGTGGTTATATATTGCCGTATGGAAAAGTCCAGTCAGGTGGGAACAGAGCGACACCGGTGTGTTATCTGTACCGCCTCGCAGCTCCTGGGAATTTGGATGCTGATAGTGTGGGTTCAGTGTCAACATTAGCCTCGTTTTATAGTAACGCACGAAATATCTTCACCACAATATCTCATCAGCTTCCATAGTGATTACACATTTTTTTCAGATAATGGATCTCATTACAACTTGGAAGCAAAAATGGGGAGGACCGTTGTTTCACTTCAGGAGCCCAGGAAATGTAATTTTCTCATCATCTCATCTCATCTTCAACCTCTTATCTGGGATCGGGTCGCCGGGGGCAACAGCTCCAGCAGGTGGACCACCAAACTTCCCTTTCCCGGTGCCACATCAGCCAGCTCTGACCGGGGGGGATCCCGAGGCGCTCCCAGGACCAGTTTGGAGATATAGTCCCTCCACCTGGTCCTGGGCCTCCCTCCCTGTAGATCTGAGGCCATGTTTCTCAGCAGGAAACCGGTGGAATGCCTACTCCGGGTCGGGAATGAGTCCTTACCCTAAGTGAAGGAGTTCAAGTACCTCGGGGTCTTGTTCGCGAGTGAGGGAACAATGGAACGTGAGATTGGCCGGAGAATCGGAGCAGCTGGGGCGGTATTGCAGTCGCTCTACCGCTCCGTTGTGACAAAAAGAGAGCTGAGCCCCAAGGCAGAGCTCTCTATCTACCGGGCGATCTTCGTTCCTACCCTCACCTACGGTCATGAGGACTGGGTCATGACCGAAAGAATTAGATCACGGGTACAACCGGCCGAAATGGGTTTCCTCAGGAGGGCGGCTGGCGTCTCCTTCAGAGATAGGGTGAGAAGTTCGGTCGTCCGTGAGGGACTCTGAGTAGAGCCGCCGCTCCTTTAGCGTGGAAAGGAGCCAGTTGAGGTTGGTTTCAGGCATCTGGTAAGGATCCCACCTGGGCACCTAGCTACGGAGTAGGCCGGAAATAATGCTGTTGTTGCTCTGATTTTAACTTTTTTTTTTGCGTGGCAAATGTAATGTGATCAAGTTAAAGAAAGCACGATGGACGAAAGTCAAACATGTTTATCAGGCAAGGCTCTTACAGGGACATATGTGTGAACGTTGATCACAAATCATGAAACCTGTACTATGTTTAATATTAATATTATTTGGTGTGCCAGATATTTCACTCTCTCTTGGATAGTTGAAGCTAAAATAAAGGTACCGCACTTCCCAATGTTTTATTTAAATGGGAACTGTTAGATCTCCTGTCATGGATGGAAAGCTTTCCTCTCACTTTTAATGCACCAAGCACGATATTTACATTTTCAGGTGCTGTGAACCAAGTGTGTGTGTGTGTGTGTGTGTGTGACAGTGTATTTAAATGTACCAGTGAGTTTTTTTGTGTGTTCGTTTAACCAGAACCTAAAAATAAGATATCATTTACAAAGAGAAATATCAGTGAAAATCAGAGGTCATTTTCTGAACTGTGGAGTCACTCCCCACTGTGAATACATGCATTCGTTGCCCATTTTGTGTTTCGAGGAGGTCCACACAATGTGTGTAATGAGTGGGCATTGTAGGGGAGCTCGAGATTCCACATCCATTTTCGTTGTTCTGGCAGGATGTAGATTGTGCTTTGCAGTGAGGCCCACCTCCAGTGTAATTTGAAGACCTCTAATCAGCGAGGGCAGGCTGGCGTCTCCATAGAGAGCAGGTTCAGGAAAGGAGAGTTTATGGTCTCGTGTTGGAGGGAAAGAAACATGTGCACCATTTGGACAAACCAGACGTTTCAGCCCTTACAATCGTTGCAGCAACAAATGCAATTGTCAACCTGTGTTCTGTCTTGTCCTTGTTGCCTCCCATAGCGATTTTAAAAATAGCCCGTTTATGACCATAGCTGCAAGTATAAGACCTATTGAGTAAGAAGTATATAAAATGCATTGCTGTAACTGTACATAACACAGTGGCGGGCGGAGCTAGAGTGGAAAGTGCGTCATTGAATCATAAAGTAAATGAAGACATGTAAGCGTTGGACAAATAGAGTCATGGAGTCTGAGCTGCGTTAACGTTGGCCTACCTCATTAAAACCCTTTTTTTTGGTACTTCATGTTTTCGTATAAGAAAAGACCCAAAATGAACACTGTAAGCAGGACCACTCGAACCATATAAGCGGTTTCCACTTCACAGCCACATGCATAAACCCATTTTCACCTGCGAGCGTTCAGAAGAGGCACTTTCACGTCGCTGCATCTGTATGGAGTACCCCAAACTCATCTTCTCACGTCACGTCGGTTCAATCCCTTCATGTCCTTGAAGTCGTGTTATTTTTGAAAGAAAAAAGTATAAATCTTCACACATCTCGGCAATTAAAACAAACAAAACCACGAGATTAAAAGACGTGACGCGTTTGTAAATGTGAGGGCACGTTGCTGCAGATTTTTTTACATTCCATAAGCTATGTGTATGGCACCGCTACTGGCTAATCCATAGAGAATATTACAACAACCTGGGAAATAAATTGCAATTATCAGTAAAAGGTCAGATGTCAGAAGGATTTCTCCCTTTTATCCCGTCGCAGAGACATCGCATGAAAGATTTGACCCTCCGAGGGTTAAAAGACCACATTCACACCGCAGCTGAGAGTTTTCACCTTTAGGCTGACCTTTTTGTACGGCATATATATAGACAGGTTTTGTAAGAACCTGGTCATAAAACCAGGCAGGGATTTTAGAGCAGAAGAACATTTGCTCAGAAAATAAGTGCCTAAAGCTGCTCTGGTGCACAATCAGTTGGAAAAAAACAGACATGTTTCATGTTTTGTTTTCAGAGGCACAGCAGGGTATTAAGATCCTTCAAGATCAGATCCAAGAAAAGGATCTGATGTTGTGAGGGCCCATCTGTGCTACATCTCCACAGCGTGCCATCGCGAATGTTAGCGAGACAAGAAGACACGGGAAATATGAGCCGTTCATTTAAGTTACACACATATCACCGGGCTCAGCATGCAATTCATATGATGATTCCACTGTACACTCTACAACAAAAAACTAAATACGAAGTAACTTTTGACAACATGGTAGTATGACACTTTTTAGTGGAGTGCATCTGGGGAGTCACGTGTGAAGTATTTAAAGTTAAAAAGCAATGTTAGTGTGTTTAATAAGCACACCTAGTGGTGGATATAATGTTATAACATGTTTGTTTGGAAAAGTGTTAAATCATAAAAGTATGATCATTCTATGTATCAAACTATAAAATACAGTTACTGAATGTTTTGAGGGAAAGAGAGAGACCTTTGAGACAGGCTTTTCAGATCCGAAAACAACTGTATGATAATGTGATGAGTTTAGTGAGCTGACTTCAGGAATGTGAGGTGTTAACAGTGGGGGAAGGAGACGTATTGATCAAACAGAGATGTAGATGAAGACAGCCCTAAGAAAACATGGGGGTCGGGTACATGCTGTTTTATGAGGAGGAGGACAGGTCGGACCAGAGGACACTATTCAGACATTATGCGGATCACTTAGACCAATGGAGAGCATTGTCAGAGGACAGGAGGAGACAATCAGATTCCAGCCAATCACAAAGCTGAGAATGGACTTTTGAAAGTAAACTACTGACTTTTGGGTATAAAAACATTGTTCAGGGAGATGTTATTCAGTTCTTGGCGACCCTCTTTACTGTAAACTGGCGTTTGTCGGCCGGTAGGGGGGGAGAGTGTTTGAACTCGGTTTCGCGATTCCTTACTGTCAACAGTGTAATTCAGTTTGTAACTGTCTTTTAGCATTTGTGAATTATAAATACTTTTTCATTGTAAGCCGGATCCAGCTGATTTTTCTTGGCGTGACTTCGTTGCTCAAACAACAACGAAGGAGCGAGAGGTCCGCGGCCTCCTGCGAGCAGAGGTCTCACTTCATTACACACGCCGCCCTGATTGGTAAAGCAGCTCTTCTTCAGAGGCTGATTAAGCTGTTGCACTAACAAGCAGCGTCTTTGGACTTCAGTAAAACGATGACTCCGTCAGTAACGGTAGAAGAAAGGTAGGAAAGATAGTTTATGGACTGAATGCATTGCAGCATAAAACAGGTAGGACAAGTTAATATCGCGTGAAGGTTGCTTTCAGTGAGTTCTCTTTTTATTTGGGTAGAAAGGAGTACCGTACCGTATTTATGTAGGCTGTCAACCTTCCAAATCTTCCCCTGGCTGAATATCAAAGTAGCAGGTAGCAGCAATAATGCTAAGTGAGCAGTGAGCAAGAGCAGCCGGTGTCTGGTAATAACTGTATTCACTGTGAAGAGTCAGCCTGTTGTATTACAGGAGTGAACATTGACGTGTGTGTGTGTGTGTGTATGTGTGTATGTGTGTGTGTGTGTGTGTGTGTGTGTCAATCAGTCACTTTTAATGACAACACCTTTAACTATAGTACGTATCAAATATGATGACGGCTATAACCTATGAATGCTTTTCACCTTGCGCCGTTATCACGTCAAAATTCCAATTCGTCCCATATTCAGGTTCATGAGCTGCAAAATGACATTACCATAAGCATCAGCTGTCTTAAGCGCTAATTAGCAAATATTAGCATGCGTAGAATAATTAATATTTGATGATTTGGTGGTCTACGTTGCATCACTTTCACTGACATCACTGCTTCGTGACCTCTCAAATACAGCAATCGCACGTCAATACCACAACGAATCAAATCACTTTTAAAGTCATGGATTTCCTGCCCTCTATGTGGAAATTTAAAGATAACAGTTGACTTGAATTCACAAATCATTACGTCCTTATTGTTAAGCTGCAGTCGTGGTTTTACCCTGTTCTTGCAAAATCACTCAAGAGAGCGCAGCGTTCTTCTTTGGATGCGTTATGACAATGTGAAAACGCTATACGTGGTCATAAAGAGCACAATGGCAGTCCTACTGCACTAAATGTAAATATGAATCATATTTGGAGCTTGAGATTTCCATTATGCACACTCTCACTGAACCAAGTAGCCCTATACTCTCATGGCTTGTTGGACTCTTGCTCAGGCTTTTGCCGTAACAATTTGTTGTAAAATTGTCGAGTTCACAGCTCACCATTTACTTCATTATTGTGACTATTTCTGCTGTTTCCGTGTGACATGCCTCAGTTGACGGCACACCATGATGTGTTTTGTCCTTTGCCACGGCGGTAATGAAGAGTGCGTGAAAAGAAGTGTTGCTATGAAACCGTAGCACAATGTGGAAAAGAGAACCGCTTATTGCGTCCTCGGTTATGACTTTTCCGAGGTAGATATTTTTCAAGCACGCGCAGCATGTGGCGTAAGTAAATTGACATAATTTGCTTTGTAAATTACGTGTTACAGTCCGATTAAAGTCCCCCTAAGGTGCGATCATCAGGTGGATGGAAAGCTCTTTTGTGCCGCAGCCTGATACATCTTTGCCATCTGACATTTGGATCTTGTTGTAGCCAAGATTAGAGGATCACTGCCTCTGATACATACCTACACGCAGTCATTCTTCATATTTTCCAATGCCAAAAACGATCTCATATTACAAAAGGAAATCACTGAACCTGGAGTAAGTCTTTAACATGGAGAATGAAGTGTTTATGCCCAACAACTTCCTCCCTGAATTAACTGTTGTTTTACAACTGCAGGTTAATGTCTTGACCTTCTTTAATGACACCAATTACTCGGCAATCAAGCTTTACTTTGAGTCCCAAAACATCCTTCACTTTAAAATCTATTACCAACAAACACCTCAATAAGACATTAACCCAATGCCTTATCTGAAAAGCACTCAACTCAGTCCCAGCCTTCAGCAGCAGCTGTGGTCCAACTTATTTCTTCAACAGCTGAACACGCAGAATACTTGGATATATACTTGAAGTTATACTTTGAGTATTACTTACTTAAAAAGTGTATACCAGGTATTCTCGCTTCGACAACAGAGCGTAGGTTAAGTGGCACTGGATATATCTGCATTGTAAGTTGCTCAATTCAAAAATGTTCCCATGTTGATGTTGGTGATAGATCAAAAGATATATTCTATCTATCTATCTATCACCCCTACTGATGTTTTTCGCATTTTCTAATAGAACAGAAATAAAGGCAAACTATGAAAAATGTGATGCCTACAAAACATCTTACTTTAAGTGAATTAATGCACAAAGAACGAAATGAATACATCCTGATATTTTCAGGTCAAAATGATCACTTATTCAGTGAAATACATCCACATCTGGTAGATGGACTTGCACACAATTTGGGTTCAGACTGCCATGTTCCATTCAGGGTAAACTGTAACAACTTTGATAATATTGTGATTTTTCATCTGGCGCTATCTTGTACTGTGCATGGTGTCAAACATGACATCAAATACAACGCCAGTAAGAGTGCTATCTTGATCTGTCGAACCAAAGAGGACAAATGTTTAAACTTCCCTGACTTCAAATTGTCTGACAAAAATCTTGGTGTCTGTGGTGAAGTAAAATATCTTGGACATTTTATAACGGAACACATGACCGATGACAAGGACATTTCTAGGCAATGATGTTTGCACAAGCAAACAGTCTCTTACGTAAGTTTGGTCTGTGTACAGATACAGTGAAGATGTCTCTGTTCAGAGCATATATTGTACACCACTCTACACTGAACACTTGTGGTCAAACTACAGAAAGAAGAGCTTACAGAGACTTCAAGTAGCTTCTAATGACGCCACGAGGATACTGCTGAAGAGACCGAGGTGGAGCAGTGCTAGTGGAATGTTTGTGGCTGCAGGAGTCAATACCTTCCAAGCTGTTTTGAGAAATCTCATGTATAAATTAATTGGTCGACTTAATGACTCTGAAAATGACACCATAGTTGTTTTAACCAACATGAGGTTTAGTAGCACACGCTACCAGTCCCAGCTGTGGAGACATTGGTACAGCTGTCTCTTTGTAAGGCATTGCTAGGCCTATGTACTTTACTGTTTGTGTACGTCATTTTATGTATTTGTCTCTCTGGATCCCGAGTCTGAAATAAAGTCTATCTATCTATCTATCTATCTATCTATCTATCTATCTATCTATCTATCTATCTATCTATCTATCTATCTATCTATCTATCTATCTATCAGGTCAAAATGTTTTATTTATCTGATTCTTCAAAGACCAAGGGTAACATTGAGGGATTTAAATAACTAAGCTAAGGAAAACATAAAGTAAAACGTAATGTAAAACTTTAAGTAAAATGTAAAGTAAAACGCACAGTAATGTAAAGTAACGTAAAGTGAAACATAAAGTAACGTAAAGTGAAACATAAAGTAAAACGTAAAGAAAAACGTAAAGAAAAACGTAAAGTAAAACGTAAAGAAAAACGTCAAGTAAAACGTCAAGTAAAATGTAAAGTAAAACGTCAAGTAAAATGTAAAGTAAAACGTCAAGTAAAATGTAAAGTAAAACGTCAAGTAGCGTAAAGTAAAACGTAAAGTAAAACGTCAAGTAGCGTAAAGTAAAGCGTAAAGTAAACCATAAAGTAAAACGCAAACGTAAACGTAAAGTAACGTATACGGAAAACACATCACAAATATAACTAAATCAATCAACACCGTTCTTGAAGAACAATCTCGCATTTTCTCAGAGCCTCTAATGATGACGCGGATGGGTTTCCATCGTAGTGACTTGAAACCAGTGCGTTTCAAAGTGGTGTGTGACAAAGCGTTGAAACTGAACACAATGGTCCAAAACACCCATCAGCAAGGTTGTTTAGGCAGCACATTGTCACACACAAAGGTGATTCAAACGTCTTCTACATCTTCACTGCACGTCTCTATCAGGCAGGATGTTGGACAGATTGTAGTTATTGAAAGACTGGAACTTTTAAATGTTTTAATGATTTTATGGCCTTGATTGTGTCATTACTATCCAGCACACACACACACACACACACACACACACACACACAAACCCTCGTTCCCCTCTTAAACTCCGGTCCAGACTTGCTGATGCTGATTGTGGAACACGACCCTGAATCGAGCATCAATAATCCAAACTGAATCACGGCTGAGACGCCCCATTGCACTGTGCCAATAGCGTCACAAAACAATAAATTTGTTATTTTTTTACGCACTTTGGCAAGTTGAAAATGAGAGCAGGGAAGTAAACTGTCTCAGTCATGTCTTTGAACGTTCTCACAGCATCAATGTGATTGTTCTTTTGTCTGTACAGCTTGTTTTTAAACAGTCTTTAATGCTCAAAGGTTACGAATATCAAAATAAATGTGGGTGCCTTTTTGTTCTTTGTGTCCTATTTTTACATGAGAATCATGTCTGTTGTATTAAAGCACTAGTAATTACAAACACTGGAGTCAAAAAGCTTATTCCTTTGGCTTGCTGACAAATTTGAAATTCAAAATAATTTTGCGTGAAGCACAACAACAGCGACAGACACTATAACATTTGACTAGAAAATCGCACGGATTGAATTGAATGTTTTCAAAGCATGACTCTTTAAGCATCCAATTACATTAACAAAAGGCTCCAGGTCTCCCACAGCATCCCAGCGTGTTTCCTGATGTGGGTAATTAAGACTGTCACATAATAAGCCACATTGTGCGATTGCAAGTTCCCCACGTTGCCTTTGAAAACACATTCAGAATCATGTACTCTTATACAGTCAGACTGAGAAAAAACACACAATGTTCATACAATGATACAAAGACCGTTATAAGACATATTATGTGCGATAATAATCTCGAACTTGGTCGAGTCTAATGTGCGTCTTTCTACGTCACTCTTTGTGTCAGCCCAACAACTGGATACTGATATCTTTAGCCTCTAATGATGGTAATTTTGTTCAGTTTTACAGGAATTTGTGGTCCCCAGAGGATGAATAAGTGATGCTCTGACATCATACGGTCAAAATTTTTAAAATAGCCAATGTATTGGTTTATCACGCGATACCCGAAAACTACATTCCCAGCAGCCTCAGCTCCACTTTGTACTTTGCTGCAGACGTTAGCATGCTGACAACATTGTCATGATGAGCGTTACAGTGTATCGCAATGTCCATTATGTTGACACGCATCCCTATCACATTGGGTATGTCAGGTAAAAATTCAAAAAGTATCCAAGATCAGAAAGTACAATTTCCCTTCACATTCATGAGAAAGCCAACTTATTCCCACATCTTCAAAGTGCTCTGTGATCACTTCGGTTCTTCACTGAGTGAAGGTGAAACACTGGCCTGACCCCACAACACAAACTGCTTCTACTCAGCGTTCACGGAGCTCTTTCACGTATCTGTAACCTTGCCTCGGCCGCGACTCCTAATGAATGCGTTTTCACACCGGTGTCAGAGAGACCTTCACAGCGCCACTTTGAAAAACTCAAGACATGTTAGGACATTATTTGCTGGCCCGTGTGTCCGCTGAATACCCGTTTGAACACAACAGCAATAACACAGAAGACGTACTGTGCATTTGTAAAGAAAAGCGAAAACATGACCCTTTAGACCCTCTTTTGACGGCAACACACATGTAATCCGTTACAAATGTGTACAATTTAAACATGAGGACAACTGAAACGTAATGACTTCGCTGTGACAAGGACAAGGACCTCTATGTGAACTTAGTTTGATGGAAAGACAACAATACAATATGAACAGGTTAACTCAACGGGTGAGCGCCCGCCACTCGGAACCATAAAACCAAAGCCCCGGACGTTCTGGAGGTATTGTGGCCGGGTGATGTGCCTCGTTGCTTGGGGAGGAATGAGCCGAGAGTGGCGGCATGTTGTGGAGGCTTATTTTATTTATTTGTATCCATCTAACCCTAACACTAACCCCCACCAGGAAGCCGCGTCCCCACCCAAACCTTAACCCTTAAGAGAGTCACGGTTACGCGTAACGTTCCTCGTTGCTCCGTCTGGATGAGCGCGTTTCTGCCGGAGACAGGCGGCGTGCCGCGGTAACCGGCCTCAAATCGGCGAGAAGGAGGAGAGGCGGCGGTGGAGACGGGGAAAAAAAAGGTTAAAGTGTTGAAATGTTGATTTTGTTTCGAGTCAAACGTAATTGAGAATGCATTTTAGTTTTGGGGGAACGTAATTCTTAGGAGACAGGGTTGCACTGGATAGCAATACCGGCCACACATCTGGACAAAACTCTATTAGGAACACCTGTATAGACTAATACAAAGTAATATATTTGCAGTTAAAAAAAGAAAAGAAAAATCAAAATATCTCAAAATCGTATGTGTGCAAAAGTTGGTATTTTATTATATTGATGATCCCCAGAGGATGAAGCCTAGTGATTTTGGTGATTCCTAGAATTGTTCCAGTGCTGCGATGAGGTTGACATTCATAAATGCTAATGCTGTCGTGAGTCTGATGGATGTGTAAGGGAACTCTTTGCTTTGGCCTGAGAGGAGATCGTGAGCTTTGCTGACGTGGAATAAAACCAAAGTCACTCCTGGCAGCGTAATGTCCAGAAAGAGAGAGATTTTATTGGCAATAGTTTCAACGTATTCATGAACGGCTCTATTTTAATGAAGGACACGTTGGAGCGCGCTTGGCATTAAATCGTTATTGGCTTTTGGAATATAGCACACCTGAGCCGAGTGTCACAAACCTGGCTAACGGAATGTAACAAGGAGGGAGTTCCTGCAAGGTTATACTTCAAACCAACATTATTATTAAAAATAGTGTGTGTGCGGATCAGCAAAGTCAGTAATGAAAGCGCGCATGGATGTGTCGCGTGTGCTTTTGAGGTGTCGAAGGTGCAAAACCAGAAGACAATGACGGAAGGTGGATGTCTGCTGTGGCAAGGGAGGAGCTTTTATACTATGGGGTACATCTCGAGTCTCTTAATTGCATCCCCCGTTTCCCTCACTTGGGTCCTTGCCTTGCGTCTTAGTCCCTCCCACCAGGGACGCATGGAGGAGAGAGGAAACGAGGAAATATGTTTTAAGAGACACGAGACGTCCTTTTCCTCTGAAGCGTCACGTGAAGCGGCGTCTGTTTGTGATGACGGCGGCCGCTGATCACAGCTGATCACAGCTGATCACAGTTGTCAGCCGGCTTTAACAGCTGGAGAGACGTTTGATAGTTTGTGTCTGTTCACATGATCACTGTACTTAATAATAGTCACTAATAATACTCATAAAGACACAGTAATCCTCACTGTAGATGTGTTTTCTCTGTTACCTCTTGAACAAACTGTGTTCTGTTTATGAGCGCAGGATCAACGAACATCTATTTAAACCAGACGGTGAATCAGAAAACACATCAAGTATAAAGCTCGAGTTTAATCTGTGAACTCCAGTCAGTCAGTCGCAGCGTCCAATCACACAACTGATGAACAATGAGGGGGGCGTGTCCGCCGTTAAAACACTTCCTGGAAGCTTGTTCTCGTGGTTCCTCGCTCACGGCTCCTCAGAGATCCATCCTCCCTCCTCCATCCTCCGAGCTAAATAAGAGCTTTGGGACGGCCGTCAATATGGTGGAGCAGAACAACTTCTGGTTCAAGGGAGGATCGAGGAAATGACAAATAAAAGACTTGGGATGTACCCCAGGAGAGGTTCATGAAGCTGAAGACCAGCATCCTGCAAGACAAAAGACACAGGGACACCTCATGTCGGGGTAGTCTCCTGCTGTGTGGACAGCACAGTTAGTGCTTCATGAAGCTGTAAAACAGCCTCGCTGTGTCTGTTCTGTCTTCTAACACGGGGCACTGATCCACAGTCAGTGTATCACCTACAGAAGATGAGGATCTCTCCAAAGCAAAGTAAAGCACTGCTGACAACGGGAGGGGGGGGCAGCAGCAAAACGTATTTTAAATCAATACTCTTTAAATAAACTTCTGTACAAAGCAAGCAATACAATGCAGTAATAAATGAAAACGGTCTGTCTCAGGCCACTGGGAGATGGAAGCGCTTGGGGATATGATGAAATAAATAAAGTTTATCCCCATTAAATAACCATAACTTCAATATTTGATAAAACGTAGCTTTGAGAGCCCTCATTGTCCTTCTGCTTCATGCTTATTCACAGCTTCTCATTGAGCTTCATGTTTGCTTTAATGTCTCAGAGAGTTTGTTGTTCTGGAAGCCAGGAAATTTTGGCCTCGCACAAAAAAAAAAAAAAAAAACATTCTTTAAAGCCATTTAGCATCTTTGTACATGTGTAATGTACATGTTGCAGTCCCTTCCCTTAATTAGCACTTCACTCAATATAGTGTTTATTTATATATACACACCGCTCCCTCTAATTGTCTGCCACCTGCAATTTGAATAAAATAATATAAACAACTAAAAACATGTCCTGCCCAATTATAAGCCATCTGTTAGACCGTTTGAATTCGTACAGCTTGTCGACGTGTTCATTTGTGACATACGGTTCTGGTTACACGTTGAGCTCATAGTTCAACTGTGCATAATAAACATAGGAGAAGCGGCGTGTTATCACCGTACATCATTTAAGGAGGAAAGCAGACCAGGTTATTACCAGGACGAGACAAAGACGTCGGGGACTTTTGCGTGTGACGCAGTGACATGATTTCAGCTTGGGTATTTATTCTACCGGCTTTTTCCATCATTGTCACTGGAGATGTATTAAAATGTGCCGGTGTACAACGGAATCTCATTATCGCGCTCAAAAAGCAAGCTCCAAACAAATTACCAGGCGATTCCTTTTCATCTCGACACAAAACTCATTTTCATACTATAAACAAGAGGAATTGCAATCTTTGGGAAATGAATTGACTTTGTACGCTCCTGTTCAGGAGGTGGTAAAGCGTGGGTGATGAGCCGCAAAGTGATTCGCATGCGAGACAAAAACCCGCTTTTCACAATCAATTGCAGAAGGAAGACAGCTGCCGTCGCCGCTAAAAACAATATATAAAAGCTCTGTTGAGCAACACACACCTCCTTGACTTTGACGGAGTTTCAAGATGCTCAGTCTTTCTCAGCACTGGAAGCATGCGTCCATACATCTCTTATTCAACTAACCAGGCTGTTTTATTCCAAGTTGAAAGTGCTCACTCGGGAAACACAAAGACACCTGTTTGCTATAAATTACGAGTTCTCCAATCCAGTATGAAGAAACTAAAATGAGTCAAAGTAAATGCTGGAGTTGATTTTGATCAAATCTGGGAAGATGTTTTTATTTTACGGTGAATCAGTCTGCCGGCAGAAAATATAGAAATGCTGCTTCGAATTGTTCTTCCTAAATAACAATAAAATACTTTATTAATGAGTGAATTAATCTTCTGCATTTAATCCATCAAAATACTTAATACAAAAAAAAGTACTTTATCAAAGTAAAAATGTGTATAGAGACTCTCAACATATAGTTCTATGATCTGGGAGACCTTTAAAGCTTGGATCTACAATATTTAAAAAAAAAAAAAATCCTGAAATTGCTTCTTTTTTTTTTTTTTTTTTAGGCGAAAATTTGAATTTTCAATTTGTGCTGTGTTTCATCTTAATGTACTCTTAACCAGTAACATATATACTGATATTTACACATCTGAACAAATCTCAGGGTTATTTCAATACCAACATTATTAAAATAGCCCTCACAGTTGCAAACCTACACTCATTTTAGTATGGCTATGCTATTTGAGCAGTGGCCTAAAATAGGCTAATTGTTAAAATGTTAAAACTATGGCTAAACACATAACTAAACTTCAATAATAAAGCCTGAGCAATGAACAACGGTGGCTGTATTTTTAAACAGATATAATAAGGTCATTTTGATTTCCAGCATCTGATTACAATGACAGTAAATGATATTGTGTTGTTCACATCTCACCTATAGCATCCATACATTAGCATACATTAGCTGACAGCCAGATGGTCTGTTACGGTACCTGGGAAGTTCAAATATTATGTTTCACTGACGGGTGTCAGGAAATCCATTTCTGGTGCCGAATCATCTGCCAGTTTTGAAGTTGAAATCCAACAGACGGCACGTGGTTAAAAGCGCATCATCGGCACGCTGGCTACTGGAGTTATTGCTCCTAATGGAATATGTTGCTCTGTCTGCTTTCAGCACCAACAGACAAAGAAAAATATTTAAGATGCAATTTTCAAGACTATAACCGATTCTGAGACGAGACATAATTAGGTATAGGCAAATATACAGCGTGGTGTTCATTATAAACACTGCATGTTTGTGTAGAAAGCAATCAATTTTCAAAGACTGATGTGACACAGCTCCCAGGTAACAATTTCCAACGTTCTTCTTTTTTCCTCTCCTTTGAGGCACAAACCTCCATCTCCGTGTATAAATTGATTCCTGTCACATGGTTTGAGCTACCCATTATTTTGAAGGTCACAACATTTCAGACAGATTCTTGCATGTCTCTCTTCCCTCATATTTTCATCCCTGCTGTGGGCGATATTGATTTGGGCCCAAAGTCAATTAATCATGACAAGAATGTTATGCCCAGAAAAAAAATGCGCCTCTTAATGTGACCTCGCTGACGGAGGAGAAAGAGCAGAACTTTACAAAACGCCGTTCGATTTTTAGAGGAGAAGTTTCCCTCACGAGTGTAATACAAATTGAGGAAGTTTATCTTAAAAAAGGGACACAATCCTCTGGTCAAAGGAATGTATTTTGAAGAACAACATGGTTTGTGTTCCTTGTCTCCATCCTTGTATTCCAAATGAATTTACGAGTAGTTTTAGATTAGTCGTGATTGTGCCACCTCATATCTGTCCGTTCACGGAAGAAAGGGACGAGAATATAAAATATAATTGCACTTCCAGCGAACAATTAAATGGATGAGCTGGAATAGATGGTGTGTTGGGATTTTAATTTCTTCCCAGACACAAATATCAAATGTTAATTATGATTCTGCATTTGCTTACTGAATGTGATAACACAGCTGAGTAAATCGCCAACTCCCGGCCGCTTCTCTGAGACAAAGCGGGGGGGGGAAACAGTTTGCTCACTTTTAGTGTTTTGGACTCATCGCTGCTGAGTGAAACGTCTCACACGACGACTTCCAGCCGGTCGATTGCATGCAGGTTATAGACAGATGCATCACGGTCAGAGTGTAACATGCCGGCAGAAATTGGAGCAGTTAAATTTGACTGTTTTACGGCCCTTTTTTAAACAAATATCCAAGGAATCAAGAAGCTCTGTGGAGTATAAAAAGCCAAATGCCTGCTGATGTTCGTCAGGACAGACTCCAGGACAGTGGAGGGGGCGTAACATCCCTCTGGTGCAATCGTTTGCATCTGAACAATTGGGTTTAGTAGCTTCAATGCAATAATGGACTCTGTGCAACGATGGTCTACGTGCAATAACTGTATTTTTTTACGTTTTTTTTACTGTTTTTACTGCTTTTTACTGTTTTACTATATGTCATTATGCTGCTAAACAGAACAGACTGTTCAAACAAAGTTTCGTTGTGTAACATGCAATGACAAATAAAGAAATCCAATCTAAATCTAATTTAGAAAAACACCCATTTTTTGTCCTTTTTTAGGGGGGGGGGCAGAGAACCCATCTGAAAGTTGGAAACCTGAAGATGCATTTCTGATGCAGTGTGTTTCAAAAGGTTCTAGTCATAAATCAAAAATAAAGATTGTAAGTCTTGACTTACAAAACTGCATAGGATTAGCATAAAGTGCATGTCTACAAAAAGGGCAGAATCACATAGACATATCTTGAGGTGAGAAGTAATGGAACCCCTTAGTACCAATGGCTTCATCGGGTCATTTAGTTTCATGTGATGACAGTAGCTTCACTCTAGATTTAAGACTGAACCCGCTACAGCCTCTTAGAGACAATCGACGGGTCTCAGAGGGTACGACTTTTTATTTGTCTTCTTCTAGTATGTGTTGTTTGTGTTTTTACCGAACATAAAATTATTTACTATTGTGGCTCTCTATACTTTCTTCTGTCTAGGAAGTATATATATATATATATATTTTGATTTCACAGCGTCAATCTATTATTACTGGCTGACAATGTTTGGAGTACACCTGTGGTTAAAGTTGCATTGTGGAGCCTTAAGGTGCTGATTCCATTAACCTGATATAGGAATCCATGGAGAACGTGACAAAGAAGCAGAATGATTTCTCTACATCCTCACATCATGGTGGGGAATGCAGACCAGCCGGCGGCGACTGTGCATCAACGATGGAATCGTGCATTTAATAAGAAGCCAAGGTGTCTTCTGTGTCTTCATCGGGGTGGGTCAGGACCTCTGTTCTCCATGTGCTTTAGATTTTTAACCACCGTGTGCAGTGCAGCTGTGGCAGATGGTTTTGCTCGAATGCACCAGCAAGCTGTCTCACTGAACAGCCACATCAAGACAACCACAAAACCAGCCTCCTATCACCTGAAGAACATCTCAAGGACTAGAGGACTTGCGTCTCAAGAGGACTTGGAACACCTTGTCCATGCATTAATCTTCAGTAGACTGGACTACTGTAACGGTGTGTTCACAGGTCTCTGTAAGAAGTCAGTCAGAACGCTGCAGCTCGAGTCCTCACTAAGACCACATCACTCCAGTTCTGAGGTCTTCACTGGCTTCCTGTCCAACAAAGAACTGACTTTAAAACCCTGCTGTTGGTTTATAAAGCACTGAATGGTTTAAGGGCCAAAATACATCTCTGATCTGCTGCTACCTTATGAACCATCCCGACCCCCTTTAGGTGGTCTGGGACCGGTCTACTTCCTGTTCTCAGAGTCAGGACTAAACACGGAGAAGCAGCGTTCAGTTCTTCTGCTCCACATATCTGAAACAAAGTCCCAGAAAGCTGCAGGTCTGCAGAGACCCTCAGCTCCTTTAAATCAAGACTGAAGATTTTTCTGTTTGCTGCCTTTGATTGAACCACATTCAAGGATATTAATCAATTTCCTGCATATCTGTTTTTAATGTTTCAATGAATGTTCTTACTTGTTTTTAAATCTCCTTTTCTTTTGCATTATGTTTTGATGCTTTTAATGGTTTTATGTGAAGCACTTTGAATTACCTTGTTGTTGAAACGTGCTATACATATAAACGTGCCTTGCCTAATCATACATTGAAACATTGCACTTCTGGCCAAGAAGACTTAGCTGCTTTTTTAAAGTTGTTGTTTGACACCAGAAGCTAATAGTAGCATACAGTAATGGCAGCCATATTCCATACACCACAGGCGGTTACTTCATGGCTCTGTGCCTCTGCTCTTTCCACACACCTCTGGCTGAAGGTGATGGTTAGTAAAAGATGTTGGTGAGATAACCCCGGGCATGATAGCTCAGCTTCTGGTGAAGTAGTGTTTTGCATTTCAGCTGGTTGAAAGCACCGACTCCCCTTTTTTCTTTACTGCATCCAATCCTGCACGATTGTTTACACTTTGCTTTGTGAATGAGGAGAACTTTGCGGAGGAAGCAGTGCTTTTTGAAAAAGGCACTCAAAAAGGGTAGAGCCGGGGGGAAATATATGTATTGAATTTTAGATGAGTGCCGAGAATTGAATGTAATTGAGCGGTTTCAGCGTGTGGGTGTACAGTGTGCAGCGATGGAACTGTTGCCATGGCCGGCAAAACAGAGCAGGCTGACTAAACTAATCACGCAGGAAGCTCTCAGAGCAGTTGCCACGCTACGCCGGGGAGACGCTTGTGGCAAACCAAAATTGGCAAAACAATTGACGAATTTGATCAGAAGCCGAACAGACTTTGCAGAACTCTTCGCCCCGACTTGTTGACTTCTTGATTCAGCTTTCATAAGCTTGCTTCTACACTGTTGCATGAGCGTCCATTTGAGGAATAGCGCCGAGTTAAAGGTGTCCTCCGACTTTACAAATGTTGCAGGCAATACAAGCAGCATGATGCAATACTTGCAGTTATTACCACAGTAACCTTGTGGTTTATTTTGCCAGTTTATGGAGACAGAAATTTAAAAAAAAAGGGAATTTCGGACTAAAATGAAAACAGAAAGAACTGCAGCTTATTACAGAAACATGTTTCCTAACTGTAATGAATGTAGATATTAAAGAACCATCCTGATTAAGGGATGTCCCAAGTTAGGATTCCTAAATCAGTATGGCATAGACCTTGTCCTGAATTCCCCAATACATCGACAGCCAAGATGATTGAATGTGATTATACTCTATTATATTCTAAACAGAGGTACAGGCATGACGCGATGAGTTCCGACTGAGGAATGACATTTACAGTTATTGTTAGGAAATAGCCAGGAGTTTAGGAATTGCTTGTTTAATAGGAAGATAGTTATTTATTTCGGTTATTTGTCTGTAATGAGGCCCCTGTTACACTTGTTGACAGTTGAGTCAACAAGGGTTTCCCCCCAAAACCAACCGATATAGAAAAGTAGGCTGCTAAAGAGCCATGTCTTTTGCTCAGCAGTTGGAGGAGACAAAAGCAGAAATATTGAACTAAAATCAGGTTGGCAGAAGCTAAACGTGAGGGTTCACCGTAACAGCTTAATATGATGATGATGCCTGTTAACAGCGTGTTAGATCACGTAGATCTGTTGTGTTAACAGCGTGTTAGATCACATAGATCTGTTGCGTTAACAGCGTGTTAGATCACATAGATCTGTTGCGTTAACAGCGTGTTAGATCACATAGATCTGTTGCGTTAACAGCGTGTTAGATCACATAGATCTGTTGCGTTAACAGCGTGTTAGATCACATAGATCTGTTGCGTTAACAGCGTGTTAGATCACATAGATCTGTTGCGTTAACAGCGTGTTAGATCACATAGATCTGTTGCGTTAAAAGCGTGTTAGATCACATAGATCTGTTGCGTTAACAGCGTGTTAGATCACATAGATCTGTTGCGTTAACAGCGTGTTAGATCACATAGATCTGTTGCGTTAACAGCGTGTTAGATCACATAGATCTGTTGCGTTAACAGCGTGTTAGATCACATAGATCTGTTGTGTTAACAGCGTGTTAGATCACATAGATCTGTTGTGTTAACAGCTTGATAGATCACATAGATCTGTTGTGTTAACAGCGTGTTAGATCACACAGATCTGTTGTGTTAACAGCGTGTTAGATCACACAGATCTGTTGTGTTAACAGCGTGTTAGATCACGTAGATCTGTTGTGTTAACAGCTTATTAGATCACATAGATCTGTTGTGTTAACAGCGTGTTAGATCACACAGATCTGTTGTGTTAACAGCGTGTTAGATCACATAGATCTGTTGTGTTAACAGCTTGTTAGATCACGTAGATCTGTTGTGTTAACAGCTTGTTAGATCACATAGATCTGTTGTGTTAACAGCGTGTTAGATCACATAGATCTGTTGTGTTAACAGCGTGTTAGATCACATAGATCTGTTGTGTTAACAGCGTGTTAGATCACACAGATCTGTTGTGTTAACAGCGTGTTAGATCACACAGATCTGTTGTGTTAACAGCGTGTTAGATCACACAGATCTGTTGTGTTAACAGCGTGTTAGATCACACAGATCTGTTGTGTTAACAGCGTGTTAGATCACACAGATCTGTTGTGTTAACGGCGTGTTAGATCACACAGATCTGTTGTGTTAACAGTGTGTTAGATCACATACAGTAGATACTATTTGTAAATGTTGTATTTGGGAGGCTTTCTGTCCCTTCTCTCTCAAACACCCACACAATAAAACACAATTTGTTTCCTCACAATGTGTACCTTACCGTATTACTTTAAGATACTGCAAAGTATCTAAGAGCAGCACCTTAAAGCGGGCGGTGAAACACATGACATTGCAGCCGGTTCCAGTGAATGGCTGAGGGTTAGCAGAACGGTGAGGGACTCAGGGAAAGACAGGTAAGTTGCAGAACTTACAATGTTAACTTGTGACGCTATAGATAGAAGGAAATAATGTCTTGCTTGCTTGGATGAGAGTAGCTGAAGAGGCTTTGCTGGTTGGTTGATCACTATATACCTTAATGGTTGCTAGATAGCCTGACAAGCTATTGGATCATGGTGTAGTCGATTAGCATGCTAATATGCCGATGTGTCCATAGTCCTCAGTGCTGTTTGTGTTCAGTTTCAACATTGTCAATGCTTGCCCCTATAGCCTCACACTGTTGACGTCTTTATGATTAAGAAGCTTAAACATCTGGTTTGAACCACGATTCCAGCTTCACAGTGTCACAAACAACAAATCAGAACACCGTCGACCTGCTAAACGTCCTTCGCCGCATCCGTAAGTCTAGATGTTCTGATAAGACAGAGGTGTCGATCGCGGGTCAAGATAGCGCAAATCATCCAAATATCAAAAGTCGTGGTTCTCTGTCCCATCCTCTATCTCAGCACCGCAAACATCTCGGTGTCGTTTTTGATCGAAAACCTCAGATCAATTCTGCTTTCATCAGCTCAGAAACATCTCACGGATTAGAGCATTTATTCTCCCAAACATCTGGAAACCGTTACGCACGCCTTCGTAACTAGTAGATTAGATTTGTGCATTGCTGGCATCAGCAAAACATCCCTCTCCCACCTCCAGCTCACCCGAAACTCAAGTAAACAAGACTGGATTTCACTGATTCTGGCGTCTCTACGTGGCTGTCGCTCTTTGATTTGATTATAAGATATCATCTCCCCCTGTGTTATCATCAGATTTCTTATTGCCCCACGTCTCTTACCTCATCCTGAGAGCCTCGGATACGTCGTTCCTCGTTGTACCAAGGTCCAGATTCATACATAAAGGTGACAGAGATTTTACAGTCAGGGCTCCACTGTGGAACGACCTGCCCGAGGAGATCAAGGCTGCAAAAACTATCTCATCTTTTAATTCACTTTTTAAACCCAATTTTTCTTTGGAATTGCTTTTCTCGTGATTTTTATGCGTGTGCTTTATGACATTTGAGTTTGCTTCACTCTCTGTGTTTCAGTCTTGGGCTTTGATTTATATCTAATTATCTTTGTGTATTAAATGTGTTCTGTTGTTATTGTACTCTGTTATGATGTTTGGAATGGTTCTATATAAATAAAGGTTATCATAAAAGCCATCACAAGAGGGTAAACTAACAAAAAATCCTAATAAAAAGAATATTGCAGTAACACTGACATTTTGTTTGTCAGTCCCAAAGTCATGTTCTGCCTAAATATCTCAACTCAAATGTAAATACAAAATCACAAAAAGCAAAATGCTGATTTAGCGCTTTACTTCATTGCAGCTTATACATATAAAAACAGCCTGAATGCAAAGTGTAATTTTACAAAATGCAATTTAAATTGCGTTCCAATCAACAGCACTTCATAATAACTACACGCTATGAAGCATCAGTTAAGTAAACACTTAATTCATCATTTATAAAGCATTGTTCCTACATTAACACTCATTAGTATGCAATTCATAACAGTTATAAATGTGTTATTCTTGATTAATAAGCTCGTCTGTCATGTGTTTGGTGATTATGTTTTCATACTTTATAAATGATGGATTATATACATTACAAAACAATTATTAAGGAGTTGTAGATGATTAATAACATCCTTTATAAAGTGTTAGTAAGTGATTCAGAACTTATTTAGGTGGGCATTATTCATGCATTTATATATATAATGATTTAGATATGCACTAATGGTTAGGGACTATGTCAATATATGCTTTATAAACACATATTAATAGTGCAATTCATGATTAATTCAGGTAGTTACTAGTCATGTATTAAGTGTTTTGTGTGACCTCATGTAAAGTGAGGACTATCTATGTCTTATAAAGCATTTATTAAAGACCATCAGTGCCTCAAAACCCACAAACGTCTCAGTTATCTTCTCAACAGAAAAGATAAAAACACAAAGTGATGAAGAAGATATCAATATTTATTACCAGATGGAAACAATGTAGTGTAAACACAAACCTCTCAGCCGTTCATTCAGTCATGTAGAAAAACGGAACAAACAGATTCTCCTCCAGGAGAACATGGCTGCATATAAAACATTTGCATATTAGTTTACATTTAATTATTCATTTGAACCCGGAGGAGGCCTTCATACTGTTGGATGTAAGGGTCAGAGATGAATCACCTAATAACTACTCCGAAAAGGTCAACCTAATAAAAAAAAACAAAAGAGCACAGCCGACAGAGAGCGACAGGAAATCCCCAGAAAGATTGAGAGCTGTGATCACCTTTTCATCCCCCCCCCCCCATCTCCACATTACAGGAATATTATAAGCTACTGTGCAGATCCACAAGCGCATGAGGGATTATCGTCTATGTGATGAAGACGCCGCGACGGTCTGAGACACCTTGAACACTGGATGTTCTTTAAAGGTGAAGAGTAATCTCAGCGTTATCCGGAGCGGGGCACTCCTCCTGTGTGCCGTGATACAGATTGATTAGTGAGCCTCGTCCGAGTTTTCTGAAGTGGAAATAGAGAGAGAGAGAGAGAGAGGGGGGGGGGAGTAGTCCCTGTAACAACAGTCATCACTGCAGGCGTACGACCTTCTTTTGTGCCGCGTCTCTCCTTTTTGGATTAATCTCACCTGGGACTGCACGGTTCATAAACAAACACGAAACAATTTCCTGACTGAATTACAAAGCGAAGAGTCGACGGAGGAGACGGAGGGGCGCCCTCAATTCATAACTCCACTCCCGGCCTGAAGCCACGACGTCGCTCTTCATCCGATTTCCGTGCTGCGGAACGACACGGTCGAATACGAAATGGCGTTCGATCGCGTTCGAATGAGCGGAGTCACCTTGAAGACGACACACAGCACGAGACCCCGTTGTCAGTTTTTCTCATGTCTTTTTTTTTTTTAAACAAACGGCATCCAAGGAGTCGTGCGAAACTCACGCGAAAGAAAAGTCATTTTTCTGAATTAATCAGCCGTTTTGCAGAGATTAGGTCCTATTTACCGCTGTGTGTTTGTGTCATAAAAGAACGTCGTTCGGACACCAGGGGGACCGCGTGTTGGACAGCTCTGGCCCCGTGTGCTGCCAGATGTAGCTGGATCCAGTGAGCGAGAAGCACCTGGACCGGATTTGGGCCGCTGCAGCGCATGGTTCTGGCAGCTCGTTTATCAGGATCCTGGCATGAGTCAGGGCGGGCAGGTTTGCCAAAATGTAGGCAGACTTTTGTTTGGCACAGAAGGACTCAATCTATTTTGTTTAGACTGACAACATAACTGGAAACTTTTCTGAAGACTTTATTTTCTCTTATTAATGAAATAAATGGAACAAAGGAAATATAAAGAGCAACTGAACACTCAAAGACGTCCCCTTCAGGAACTGAATCTAGAGTTACAGCCTCCTGGACATGTTGGAGTCTGTCCAAAATGTCATCATTTATCCTTTTAGACATTTGGGTGAAATCGTGAGCATTAGAGTATGAATTATTGAGCATTGACGACCAACATTGGAACAGTTCATCCTTGAGTCCAAGTGGACGTTTTTTGTGCCAAATTTGAAAGAAATTCGCTAAAGGCGTTCCTGAGACACGGTGAACTTTGACCCAACAAAATATAATCACTCCATCTTTTTTTTTTTTTTTAAATATATATTTTGAATATTTGAAAGCAGAAACTGGCTTCAGTACTTTGAGGTTCCACCTCCACCGATGGTTAAGAGAGAAAGGTACGGAGCC
The DNA here is from genome assembly GCF_023349555.1 of Cebidichthys violaceus. NCBI lineage: Eukaryota > Metazoa > Chordata > Actinopteri > Perciformes > Stichaeidae > Cebidichthys > Cebidichthys violaceus. Next base: position 971,718 of record NW_027176957.1, on the reverse strand, counting down.
AGTTCAACCCGCTTAGCCTTCGTTAGCTTAGCGAAGGCTTCAGCAGAGACGGCAAAGCCTCGAACCTCAAGCAGAGATGAGAACAAAACTGACGCTGACGGCACTCATCAGATTACACTACGGAGTCACAAACAACACATACAATCAAACCAGTGTGTTCTCAATCAGCTGTATGCCTCGTAGTGTTGTCAAGATATTCAAACATGACATATTCTGCTTTACAGGACTTATTTGTACTTTTTTTTATTTGTCTCAGCACTGCCTTCACACTTCCATTCTGCTGCTATTCACACACGACGCTCAGTCTTTTATCTCTGCATAATGCGTTCTGGTATCTGACCTAATTTCCCCCGACAGGGATCATTTAAGTTTCATATTATCTTTCATCTGCGTCTTATCTTAATAGGTCTTGGCTTTTTTCTTTCTTTTTTTTTTCTCCTGATTGCAATAACCAGAAATTCCATTTTTTTTTTTTTTTTTTTTGGGGTGTAATGTCTGTCGCCTGAACAGCATGTGTGGGAGCTTAGCGTCACACGCTCAGCCGACAGCTAGATTTACACACCTGATGGTGATCAAAGTGTTTACGTGACGACGGCTTTACTGATGAAAATGTATAACGACGAGGCTGCGAAGAACAAGATGAAAGAAGATGAAACTAGTAGTTATTGTGAGCTTGTCTCTATATTCATTACAGAGGCACTACTTTGACGTTTTTCACGTGACAAGTTTATCTATTTTTACACTCTCGTTTTACATTTTTTGGGGTGGAAAATTGAGTTTAAAACTTTCCTGTGGTCAAAAGCAAAACTTTAAACCTTTTAAAAAGAGTTTGTTGAGAGTTTGTTGTGAGTGCTCCATGTTCGCCGTTACTTAAAGCACCCCCCCCCCCCCCCCCCGCAGTGTCACATTACTGATATGAAATGTACTTAACATATCTAACACGCCAACTTCATTTCAGCAGCCGGATTTGGAACATCTGTGCGAGTAAATTATGTGCAGCGTCGTGAGTGACACTTTAAACTCGGCGAGGTGGACGGAGCTTAGAATTAAGGGGAGGATGCTAAATATTATGCTATTCATCTTCTTCACCGTCACGTCCAATCTGGGCGATTTTGAAGACGTGAGGAAAAGAGTTGCATAACTTACTGTCGATTTATGTTTTTGATTAAAGGGGGACATGCCACACATTTTATACACTAATGCCAATTCCGTTATCAAGAGGTTCTGCTAGTGCTGGGCGTCATGACCAAACATGTATTTCACGGTATTTTTTCCGCGTCAACGCATTAACTAATTAACGCCGAAAATAATTTTATTGAGCGTTTAATTAGTAAGCGGACATTTTTAACACAAGAAGCGGCTGGTTTGTGTGGGCGTGTCTTCCTTCTCTTCCTGCTTCCTTCACCTACATTCCCCTGGGTCCTAAGTCCCTCCTTGTACAGCTTCTTATCACCCTCTATGTACCAACGTACATTTATAACAAATACCACACATAGTACAGTCTACTCAGCGTTGCATATGTGTCTGACCAAAATACCCCAAAAAGCACAAAAAAAACAATTTTAATTATTAAACTATTAAATTTAGTTTTTAAAGTGTTTTTGTTTGTAATATGTATTATAAGCATATCATTTAGTTATCGCTACTGATAATTTAACAAACATAAAAATATGACGTAGATGGGTTTGCAGTTTTCAAGGTGCATCAACAGTGGCTCCAAACTCGCAAAACGTCGGATTGTTCTAAAACCAGAACCCTTCCAAACAGCAGACACAGCTCCTCTGTTGGGCTCAGACTCTACTGGTTCATCTCCGGTCTCTCTTTGTTCCTCCTGCATCGCTCTGTTCTGTTCTTTAAGGAACGTTACTGTAGCGACGGAGCCTCTCCCAGCTGTTAGCAGACTAGCTAACGGGCTAGCTAGCGAGCTGTACCTAGCATGCCGTTCGACGGTGAAATCTTATAAATGTACAATTATTAGTGTCACAAATTGTTTATGTGTCACAAACTGTTGTGTGTCGTGGTGTTTTGCCCTGTTAAAGAGCGTTAGTTGTGGGTTATTAATTGTTGTGTTATAAAGTTATAATCATAACTTAGGGGTCCATCTCACTACATAAGTAGCTCCGACCGTATTGCCCTTCATGGCGACCAATGTATTTTGCTTCCTGTTCTAGATCTCCTTCCCTACAGGGTTGGAAAAGAAAAAGGCTGAAGGTAGAGAAGGAGACAAGGAAGCTTGTTAAGGGAAATGGAAACTCTATTGTTGCTGCGTGTCTCTTCCTTACAGGGTCCTTCGGAGATACACATCATCAAACAGCTGTGACTGATCTTCACGTTGACAAAAGATGATCAAGGTGAAATAGTACCCCGGCAGCCTTAGCTCAAAAATAAGCAGAATGAAGCTGTAGCTTTCTGAAGGACACGAAAAAAATACCCAAATCCTGCATTTGTTAATCCTCACCCTTGAACTGACAAAGTGAGCTGCCTACATGTCAAATGTGCAACGACGCAAATCGAGCAGCTTCATTATGGCAGCCGAGCCCTCAGTCAGTAGTTATCAGCAGGGAGAGCTGGAGCTGCAGCCCTTCATTTAAAATGCAGGTTCTGAATTTATTTCAAAAGGCAAATTCCCCAAAAAAAAAAAAAAAAAAAAAAAAAAAAAGCCGTACACAGCAGCTCCGGCTCCGACGGTGACATTTAAGAAATAGCCGAGGCGCCTCGGAGAGATGAGATCACGACTGGCGTGAACCGTTGCTGGTCGTTATTCATTGATGTTTATCATCCACGGTTGCAAATTGCTTTGCGGGGGGAAAGAGAGCGGCCCTGTGCTCGAAGGAATATATTATCTGTGTATACACTTCACATGAATGAACATCATTTCAGAGCCAATTAGTCATGACATTAGCCAGCGTCGGGCCATGGCAGCGGGCGAATGCCAGCGTCTGTTTCCACGACTTATAGCGCGTTGTCTTCGTGTGGTGGGGGGGGGAAACCTGACAGTTGGCAGCGGGGCCCAGCGAGGAACCCCTCCGCCTCGACACGGTGACCCCGTCACAAAGAGAGACTCCGTTATATCCGACTGTGCTCCGAAATTGCAGAGCGTCCCCCAGATGGGATTTGCAAATCTACCCGAACGTTAAGATTCAAAAAGAGGAAAGAGAAATTTTGTGTTTTTGGAAATCATGTTTTGCAAAAATAATTATCCTCAGCCTGTGATGTGGGTAATTATGCAGGTAGGCTGACATTATTCAAATGAAAAAGCAGTTTAGCAAAATAGTTTTGTTTATCTTTGTATGTGTGTGTGTGTGTGTGTGTTCTAGCAAGAGAGCACAACTAAAAGAGGAGAAAGTAGAAACAGATACAGCTATGTATAAAATAAGGACACTAGAGAATAACCGGCTTTAAATGAGTTTGAGGAAAAGACGCTGCAGTCTCCTGGTGTGAGGTGAGAAGCAAGTCATAATCACAGCGTCCTAGATATTGTGCTGGAGTAGATTTTTGTATCATTTAATATTGTTTTCTTAAAAAGATTCTCTCATCTAATGAGCAATTCTTACTTTAACTTATACCCGTGAGTTTTCTCTAAATAGCCTAATAAAGACGTCTTCATTTTGCAGGATGATGCACATCACCTGCAGCTTCATGGAGCTTCTGCTGCGATTTTCAGCTCGTCGTTTACGCCGCCCCGGACAAACGGCATCGCTGCTCTGGATCAGAACCGCAGGCGGACACAGGTAGCGGCGGGGCGATTAGCGGCTAAAGATCCAACATTAGATTGAATTTCATTACATTCACCACAAGTCCATTTAATTGCCAATTTTGCTCCTGCTGGGTGTGTAAATAATCGCTTTTTTTTTTTTTTTTTTTGCAAGATCACCATTTCAACTTATTGCATGTTTGAAGCATAACACCTGCGTTTAGCTAATTGATTTTAGTGCACGATGAGAGCTCCCAATTACCTTCCCATGTGAGGGTGGAAGAGTCTGGCTGGAGCTGTTATTGATCACGCAGAGATTAGTTAAACTAAAGGTCAGGGAAGCCTACATGTATAATTGTAGCACGGAGAGCACTTTAGGAGTGGAAGTGTTCGGCGTTAATGTTGCACAACGGCCTCTCTCTGATTTACTCACACAGGTTGTCGTCGGCAGAGCGCATCCATGAGCGTTAAAGTTTACTTGAGGACACACAGGGCCTGGAATAGAACCACATGAACATAATCCATGTCTCTAAATTCAGGATATTAACATGTATTGGTAATGAGAGACCAAGAAGTATCATCCATAAGCATATGGCGTGATCAAGGGGAATTATTTTCACTGAATGCATTTATTTCAAACGTTCACACGTTAATCATTCCGCGCTGATCCCCCAGCGAGTTCCACAAATGAGCTGGAATTAAAAAAAATGTTTGAAATGAAAAATAACAAAGTGCGAGTAAGTATAGTGTACAAACTTTAATTAATGCGTAATCCTGTAATCGCGTAATCCTGCCTTTTAATTTCTCTCCTGTAATTTTCAATTAGTTTCTTTGCTCTCTCATCCAAAGTAGCTTGAATGAATAACATCACACGCTCAGGCAAAATCACTCAGGTGGGGATTTGTGTTCATAAGTTGTCCGTCAGCTCCTTGATAGAGTGCAGTTAGGCAGATGTGGCTTTCACCGCGTTACTTCTACAACGATACACAGTTTCGGTCGATTGCAGTAAACGTATAGCTGTGTCTGGAGGGTCCACATGTTGGCAAAACCTTCCGTGATAATGAAGAAACGCTACAAAAACGGCTTGAAAAGGGTTGACAGGAAGCACAGTTCAGGGGACGGACACAACACGATATCCAAATCACTGAACATTCCTTGGTGTTCAGCTAAATCAATCGTTAAGAAATGGAAGGAGAGCACAACGAGCGAGGGAGGGGGGGGGGGGGGGTCACCGAGATACCAGCGGCAACTCTGAAGAAGTTCCGAGCTTCAGAGGGTGAGACGAGAGAGGCTGTGCAGACGACAGCGGTTGGCTGGATGGTTCACAAGTCGCAGAGCTCCATCGGGGAGAGGCGAAGATAAAAACGACATCGTGTAGTTTTTGCCAGAAGTCGCGAGGGACTTCAGGCTGGAAGAAGCTTCTGTACTATCCGGCGAGGCCAAGGATGGAGCATTTTTTGGACATCAGACCGAACGCTGAGACATCATCATCATCATCATCATCATCATCATCATCATGATCATCATAAAAATCACATTTCCAAGGTGAAACATGGTGGAGGCAGCAGCGTCCAGCGGGGATGCTTCTCGCGAGGGTAAGGAGTGAAGCTGATGCAGCGTACAGGAAACCTGCCGCTTTATCAAATTATCAAAAAAAAACAACAACAACAACAACAACAACAACACAGCTAACACAGCTACAACAATGTTAGTGTCCTGGAGTGTCTGAAGGACTGGGTTCAACAGATCAACATAGGCGGAATTCTTAAAACTTTTAGCTTTAGACTAAGAAGCATGCGCTAGCACTAGCTGCTAGCACTAGCGCGGCTAGCACAGCTGATAGGCCTACTTGGTTGGAAATGTGTAACGCATACTTGTGTTGCACACACACACACCAGGAAATTCAGACACACAATATTTGTGTTTCTATTGACCAGTTCGGTATTGGTCACAGCCGGCAGCGCCCTAAATGGAAAATGGACTTTGTAGCGCTTTCTCTAGTTTTCCGACCACTCGGATCGCTTTAGCGCTCAGCCATTCACACCCATTCATCCACCGACGGCAAGGACTACGGGAGACATTTGGGGTTAAGTGTCTCGCCCCGGGACACATCGACATGGACCAGCGGAGAGACAGAGTGTGTAGGCGGTATTGTAGGCTGAGACAGAGGTGGACGCAATTTATGAATCTTACTAGTTTGTCTGGAACTACAATGAACTGCCGCTGTGCACACGAGCTCTGAGAGTTGAAGATTGTGATAGGCAATTTAAAGAACTCATTATTTAGATGTAATCTGTACGAGAAAACCCTTGTTCTCCATTTCCGATTTAATGAAGCGAGGGCGCCGCAAGGAGATGAAATCTCTTTCTTCCCAGGTGCTTTGATGATTTCGAGTGAAGTGACCAGAAGAAGTACAAAGGAATATGCGTGACACGGTATAATTGCCCTTTGTCTTCAGTCAGACGGCCAGACTCTCTCTGTGTTCTGTGTGCAGACGGATCCAAAGACGCAGGGAGATAATACAGAGGGGCCACAGCTGCTTTCGAAACAGTTAAAATACCAAGTTCAGAAGAAAAGAAAGAGCCTAGAAGAGCGGACCAGTTTCTCACCATGACTGGCAGTAGCTGCACAGCGATAAGTCTGGAGTATTACCGGGCGTGAGTTCACTATGGCTTTCATGCAGCACTGGTTATGCTGCACATTTTGTGTTACGGTGAAGCTCTAATGTGTGACCAGAATTAGGGTAATAACTCTCCGACCAGTAGGGCTGGACCGCCAAAATATTCCACCGTTCGGACATTCTCTTTATTTCCTCTTCTTGCGACAACAAAACGTGCATAAAATACAGCAACACTTTTGTAAAAATGCTTTCCTAATGCATGGACACAACAGCCTAAAAGCATGGACGTTCATAGTGCAACACAATATGAAACCTGTATGAGTTTTGGTCCCATAATCTTCATATTTCCCAGTATGCATTTAGGTGAATGAGCCTCTTCTTTAAAAAGGGAATCCTGAAGACATGCAAAGTCGTAGTTTGTTACTCTCCAGTTTCAGAATAAAAGTAGCTGACAAAACATTAATATAGCTGTGAGACATTTTAACTGATTACCTCCTGCTGTTTAAATGCCTTTAATGAGGGTTTTTTTTCCCTATGGTATTTCTCCACATTTCTTATTCCATGTGATACCAAGTGTTCATTTTTAGCGAGACTGACTTCGGAGCGTTACATGGAGAGGAAATGATAGCGTCATGCGTTACGACCGGCTCGGAAAGTCGCAGCGTTAAAAGGAGGGACGCAACACCGGGTTAGATCCGACGAAACCCAAAAGGTCACGGTTCATTACGTGACACAGAACGGATGCAATGTTCAGCTCCAACACAAGACCAGGATCTGGAGGTGAGAGACAGAGACAGGGCGGAATGAGGAGGCGCTGATATAGGGGGGGGGGGGGGGGGAACCCACAGCATCCAGGTGGCCTCAATCACTCATCAGGGAGCTGCACCTAGAACCCAAAGACATAGAACACACACACAACATTCACATAGAAAAACAGGACATAGAATGATACGCAACACATTCTACTGAGAGCCCTGCTTCAGTGCTTTTACTTTTTACTCCATAGCAGCACTTACTGTAAAAGTACAAAAAGGTTGTTTTTTTTGCCCGGAATTTCTTTTTCAAGACTTCTCTATGCCGTCTTTGCTAAAAGGTCAAGCAGAAAAAAACTAATTATTTGTCTGACGCCGCGGTAGATTATAACCCCTACTTTAAGCGATTCTGACCCGTGATTTTTCCGGACTCTTCCGTCTGTACGGTCGGAGCCCTCGGCACACGGGACAATGAGCGCCGTTAATGTCACGACACCATCTTGAGAGAGAGAGGTGATGCGATCCCTGGCCTTTTCACAGGCGGAGGTTTTCCACAGCCGAAGCCTCACTTCTGGATAACATCCCGCTGGTGTAATTCCATCAAATACATTCTTCAGTGCTGCTTTCTTTCCATTATCGCGATATATATATATATATATATACATATATATATACATATATATATATATATATATCCAATGCCTCATATTCGGCATTCAATCACGGCTTTATTTCCTCCTTTCTTTTCAAAAGGCAGGCTTTGCCGTTAAAAGCCTTTGCCATTAAATGTAATTTAAGGAGTAATTTAGTGCAATTGTGTGGAAGCGGCAGTGTAAATTTTTTTTTAACCTGAATGAATTCTTCCATGGCAACTGCATTGTTCCCCGCTGTGTAGCAGCTTTGCAGAGATTTGAGATCAATTTTGCACTTACTTAAGCGAGGCTGCACGGATGTGACATTACGGAAGTTTCACTTTTTCCTCACTTGCCTCTCAGGCCTTCCATAGATTTCTTTTGAGAAACGTGCATAAACGTATTATAATGGGGCTAAAAACCATTTGAAGCATAAAAGCCGCCATCGATAAATACCTTGTTGGTGAAGCTAAAGATGAAGCCTCATACCTGTGGGAGAAGATTTCAGCCTCCAACAAATAATCCCTCATGCTTCAGATTCAGAAAACAAAACCATGGCAACCGTAGCAGTCTTAACCGAGCTACACCATAGCATGACAGATGTGTATATATATATATATATATATATATATAGAGAGAGAGAGAGAGAGAGAGAGAGAGAGAGAGAGAGAGAGAGAGAGAGAGAGAGAGAGAGAGAGAGAGATAGTCTCTGCAGAGATGTGGAAGAGCCACACGAATGTCTGAATATGACATCCGTCATAATCAATAATACACAGAAAAAAACACAGGAAAGCAGGTTTTAAAGATAGCTAAATGTCAGCGTAAGTCCTGGAGGCACCGGTAAACAGTGTAGGTATGATGTCACTGGTGGATGATGCGCATGTTGTTGGTTTTTTTTGGAGGATTCACTCTAAATAACAAGAGATCAATATGAAGTCTTCAGAAGAAGGTGGGGTTCAGTTCCTTAGCTAAACGTAGCTTAGCATAAAAGACTGGAATTCAGGGGAAACGGGCTCTTCCCAAAGGTTGAAAAGAATCTGACCACCGGCACCTCGAAAGTTCACGAGTCACCGTGTCACATCGTGTTTAATCTTCTCTATGGCTTTATAGTCGGGCGTGAGAATGGTATCGATCATCGTCTCATCTACAGTCTCAGCAAATAAGGATACTTTCCAAAATGGTGGAGCTACTCCTCTAAGCTGCTGCAGGACTGGGTGTTGAATGGGATTAGACAAGCCGTATTTGCGTTTGGTCAGCCTCATAGGTCGGTTGGGTCAGCGCAGTACGTCGTTTTGACCCAAGCGAGTTCCGTTTGTGTCAAAATTTCAACATTTTATTTTTAACCATGGCCGCAATCCTTCCCCATAACCTTTAACCAAATAGTGTCGATGTCCAAACCTGACCAAACCTCAGCGGTGGACCATGGATGACCGAGCACCATGTGTCCTATCAGAGCGGAGGTTTCCACCAGAGCTGACCTGCCTGCCTCTAACTTTGGATTCATATTTCTCAAAACTTTAACCACAGATCTGACCAAATTTCTACGATTTTTTTCTAAAAACAAAGTCATCTTCCATGTACAACAATGTATCTTTCTTTTAAATAAGCCATAAAGGGATCTTTAACAGAAGCCTTTAGATGACTCATAAAGACATGAAATACTGCACCGATGCAACCACCACCTAACAATAATAATTGGACACCTCTAATTGGACACCTCTAATTGGTGTTCCATTACTGTCTATTAATTGCAAAGAGTTTATAAAAGGGGTGTTTCTTTCACTGAGTGTCTTCGCCTTCTCCACGGAGACACGGAGCTACTCGAGCTCTGTGAAGACGCCTCGATGTCCTCGACCTTTGACCCCCCCCCATCCCAGTGGATGCTGCGAGTGGTTTTGATCCGACGTTCAAAGACAGCCAACGTAGTACAAACACGGACACCTGTTTTCTGAGTGGGATACAGCCGTGGACATTTACACACACTTTGTAACAGGGACATTTAAAATAGTGTCGATCAATGATCTTTCCATTTTATTCTTCGTAGTAAAGCTGTTTGCTAGTGACGCTAATGCACGATTAGCATCGGACTTAAACACGTTGCATCTTGATGAATCGGCATGTAAATACAGACACACACACACACACACACACACACAGTTGTACTGCAGGTTGCAATATGTCCATTACATCTTAACTTTGCGTCCCACAACCTCGACTAATCGTGTCTGTTTTCTCACTGGCTGGTGGCACGACATGAACATAATCATTTTACTTGTAACGATCCCAGGATTGTCCACGCTGTGTCTGTCTTTGTGTCTTTTGTCCCCGGGACAACGTGACACCCTTGATTGCCGAATAGCATGAAAACAACTGCAGGAATGTGCAACAAAACACCAGCGGTCAAACATTCCGCATAGCACCTTGAGAGACTGTGCTATCTGTGAGAGTGGGTTGCACACTGTGGCTCTTAAGCTGCTGATACCTGCTATGTGGAACATAACAGAAAGATAGGAACATGTTGCGTTTGTTACATTTAACATAAAATAAAAAACACCATATATCTTGTTTTGTACTAAAGCTCACTCAGCTCAGACGTGTGCTATAACCGATCTGCCTTTTCCTTTCCCAGCATGCAGTTTGACGCTGTGGTGACACATCTGTTGGTGAACTCACTAAAGTTTTTTGTTGTTGTTGGGTTTTTTTCCACTGAGGATTTCCCCCACTGTCTCGCCTTGCAGCCTGTACTGTATTTCAGATTCCTACACATCTCCACTGCCTCTTCATCCGTTTTTTATTTTCACCTTCCACATTTTCAGCGAAACTACAGCCGGAACTACCGTCACCGTTTTAGTGCTCTTGTTCGCCGCAGCGACGTCTGAAACGGTTTCACTTTAAACCGTGGGAAATCTCTCTGGAAACGACGCCGAGCTGTGCCGTAAAGCCCCCGGAGATGTACCAGGTTAACACCCCGGAGATTAAACAATTGCACCCCCTCCTCCACATGTTAAACATGTTCTATGAGAGACAGTCCAATACACAAACAATAAAAGACATTAATAGCAGGGCAGGATTGCACCGCGGCGTCGTTAAACAAAAGGCGTTAAGGCCTCAACAGGCAGCGATTAAAGTGAGCGTTAATGCAAACTGATACCGCCGAGTCTCTCTTCTGTCAGAGTCCATTAGATGCCCAATGACGTTAGCATGTTTCAGCTCATTTGGATCAATCTCTCGGTGAGTAAATGTTATACGAATTATGGTCCAGTTTCCAGCGAAAACCTCTCCAAACACAACATCAACGCTCATGTTTCTCTTAAGTTTATATCACTCTGACAATGAGCGGTGGTTAGCGAGACGTTACGCTAACGTCACAGTGAGTTAAAGCTCATTTGGGTGTAAGAGCTAATGCTCTTCACATTTATTGTTAATGGATCAGCTAAGGGCTATCGTGTCTTGATTATAGAATGGCTCTTATTCGGCGTAATAAATCCCACAATATGTTACGGCGTGGGTTTTATTTTGTTAATGCTAGATATTGCTCTGCGGATTAAAAAAAAAAAATGGCAGTTCGGCGTACCAAAAACCCTTTGGTACGCCGAACTGAGCGGAGCGAGTTAGTAGTTCAAGTGTCCGGCGGTTCTGCAAAGACGAAGACGCCGCTGTGCGACATATAACATCTAACATATAACATCTGTACCAAAGATGAGAGAAGAAACATTTGGTTCTTTAAGCTTAGGATGCGAGCGAGGTCAAGAACTGTGACTGTGACTGAAGTCCAGTATTCAGTCTAATTGTAGATCTGTTGTGGGTTTTCAGGTAAATATGATTCTTTTTTTAGCTGCTAAATGCGCCACTTTCCTCACCAGCCCAGCTGTGTGGAGCCGGGCAGACTGAACCAGAACAGTGAGCCGACGATGTACTGGAGATGTAAATCAAGTAAACCAAACAGTGAAAGCGGTTTCTATTTTCCCTGCTATTACTTAACATAATATAATAAATCCATCAGTTGATCAACGGAAGAGTGTCGTCTATTTTTTATGACGCATTAATCATTTAAGTCTTTTTTTTTTTTTTTTTTTTTTTAAGCAAAGTGTCAAATATTTTCTGGTTCCTGCCACTCAAACGTGACGATGTGCCGCTTCTCTTCGTGTTTTGTGTTATGTAAACTGCATATTTGGACAGTTGGTTGAAGAAAACAAACAATGTTTATGTGGGTTTTTTTGGACATAAAAAAACAATTAATCAGAACAAACGTCGGTTGATTATTCAGAAGTGAAAAATTGGTGAATAGTTGGAATGCTCCCCCGCCCACACTGGGACAGCTGCTAGTTAGCAGCAGTCATTTAGTACTATCTCTTAATAACTGGGGCGATGAAAGGGCCTCGAGCCAGAATTAGCGGGGGGGAAACCCACACAGTCCAATTCAGATCAATATTGCCGCCGCTTTGCTAGAAAATATTGCCGACAATTGCACGGTCGCGCTCCGCAAGAGATGGAAAGGTTAACTCGTTTTGGAGCAAGACATCCAGCGCATAGCGTAAAACACGATTAATATACATTTAAAAATGAAAAGAGAAATCCCCGTCGGATTAGCAGCGTCGACCATTCACTGAGAGGAGAACCGTCGTGTGAAGGAAGGGAGACTGCCGGTGATGACTCGCCTCAGGGCGATCCTCGTTCATGCTTCCTTTTAAGTATGATGCTGCATGGAGCTAAGAATATATGCCTTTCTGTTTGGGTGGGGGTTTTTTTTTGGGAAAGCTCTGACAGGGACTTGGCTGGCCTTGACTTAGCTTTGGAGACGGCACGCTTCAGACTTGCCAGCCCATTGTCAATATGACAGGCCGTCAGAGATATGCAGCAGTTGGTTTTTTTTTTTTTTGTTTGATTAATTGGATTTGGAGTCTTGAGTGTGAAGGGACAAGGCGACAGAGGAAAAGCTAATACAAGACAAACATGCTTAGGCAGCTTACTGTGTATGTTAAGTAAACACTACGACACTATAGGCGACAAAATATATATATATTAATGTCCACGATCTCCAACGTCTCTGCGCCGCAAAGACAGCTGTAAAATGTAGCGCGTTGGAAATTAAACGAAAAGGAAAAATAAACTTGTTTTCCGGCACGTACATCTTGTTATCCCAGTTTCTTTTTCGCCTTTTTTCTTGTGCCTTTTGCTTGTGCGCTCGGCCAGTCAATCAATTTTGCTGCATAGCAGAGTATTTACAGTTCATTAATGAGGCAGCTGGGGACAGCGATGCCGGGACAAGAGAGGGAGCTCCGGGGACAAGGCAGACGTTTTTTTGAAGGAGAAAAAGCGGAGTGACAGAATTACAAAGCGTACATCTAAGAGAGGACAACATGCGGGAGGCGGAGAGAGAGGGGGGGGGGTGAAAACCGAGAGGCTGAACTGAGAAAAGCAAATTGCTTCATGCTCTAGTTTACGGCAATGTCTCTTCATTACACATGTGTGGAAGTAGAGGGGCACTGGAAAGTGCAGGAGACATGTTTCACCGTGCAGTAAAATCAGTAGTTTGGGTATCGGAAGTCTGTCAAGAGATGCTCGGGTTTTTCCCTGTCGGAGTCTGTGCAGCGATTGGCCTCCCAGCAGGCAGAGAGAGAGAGAGAGAGAGACAGAGAGAGAGAGAGAGAGAGACGGCGTCTGAAGAGAAACAGCATCTCAGTGCATCCCAGGATACCCTGAAGTCGATAAGGAGTTGTCATCTTGCCCCACCTAACAAAAGCCAAGCCTGTCAGAACCAATATGAGTCCTCATCGATTTGAATATCCCTCCTTTGTTTTCAGCTGAGCTAACAGCAGGTGGGGGGGGGGGGGATTAGGAGCATGGTTTCGGGCTAACAGAGCGATGGATCTGGACACACCATCAGTTATTCAGAAGTAATTTGATTTAGCGGCTGACAAGCAGGCCAGATTGAGTCCGTGGAGGAGAAGCGGGCAGGTGAGGCGGTGGCGAAACAGATTAATAATCGTAATTGACAAGCGGCCAGAGCCTCGCACTCGATGTGTGTCATTCATCAGAGCAATGATCGAGGGGCCTTGGGGGGTTGGGCTGGTGGCTGGAGCTGGCTCGGGTGAGGCGAGGCCAGTCGGGGGGGGGGGGGACCCTGCGTCTCGTTTAACGCGAGGCCCCTTCTGTCAAAGTTCAAGCGGAGGGTCTCTCTCGAAGATGAAGCGGCGGTGACGATAACGTCCATCGGGAGGCTGTGGCTCTCCATTCCATCTCCGACCGTTCCCAAGGCCATCTCTCGCCTGCATCGAGTGGTTTCTAAACTCCTGTGGACGTGCAGGAGGCCAACGCTAGATGTCCTGTGTTACGACCTGACACTGGAAGGCTGAGACTGAGGTACCGGGTCCCGTTGTTGGCCCTGATTTCACTGTGTTTGTGCTGCCCGCTGTTCACCTTTAAGGACCGACGATAGGCCGCTATTCGTGGGTTTATGTGAGCAAACACAAGACGGTACCGCCCACAGAGAACCAGCAGAGAACCAACAGAGAACCAGCAGAGAACCAGCGTTTGCCAGCAGAAGCCGCAAAAACTGTGTGTTAAACGACGATATTTACATAATTTGGACAACGCTTTACATTCTTTGCACGTTGGAGCAAAGCTGCACTGAAGAGGGCACAACATGGAACTTTAATACTATATAATATACAATAATCAGTGGGTTATGGAGGCTATATATATATATATATATATATATATATATATATATATATATATATATATATATATATATATATATATATATATATATACACTTTACATGCAGTTGATTCAGACCAGGCATATATTCATAAACTATCATGGGCCTTGAGGTCCGTCACCTGTCCTGTAAAATGCCTTTATCAGCTGATTTACATTACATTTACTGTCCCCTTTGTTTGGATAGGATAAAGGCCAGGGGACATGTGTTTTATGCTCTCATAAAAATTGAAATAAACTTAAACTTAACTACAATATGAACCCTGAATTCGATCATAATCCCAAAGCCTGTTGAGCAGTTCTCTTCATGGTTCTGTCTGATGCCGACGTTGATCCTTTTTAGAAGAATAGAAGTACAGAACACGAACGCACCGACACAAGCGGAGCGCGAAAAACAAAATGGCAGCGCGGCAGAGAAAGTGATGTAAACGGTAATGCAGACAGAAGCGGAGAAAATCTCCTCAAATAGGGTCTTAGGTGGGATGAAGAAAGCGAGGAAATGAGGAGCCGGCGTTACAACAACCGTGAGCCGACGGAGATGAAAACGTATCGATTGTTTTTGCCCGTCGACCAGATTAAATCTAGCGGTATCGTAATTATTAAAGGAGTCTGTACTTGTTTCACATGAGCATAAAATCAATAACCATTTCAGGCAAGCACTGTTAACATATCCTTTCTTTTGAAGCTGCAATTCCCCAGGAGAGTTTCTTGAACGCCTCATTGTTGGTTCTCTCTCTCACTCACAGTGTTATTGCGAGACTTGACGGATGAGAACAGATCCCTCTTCCTCCTGCAGAGCATTTCAGAGATCTGGAGTTAACGGACTAGTTTTAATGTAACAAAACAAAAAAAACACGTGAATCACTCATATGGCACTTCACATTAAACACTAAATAGACAACAAAGAGAATATGCGAGACACTCTTTGCACAAAGAACTCATCATACAGATGGTACTTTATGAAGGTAAAAGTAGCACTGAGTAGTAGGAGGAGGTATTTTTTACGCGTTTGCCTCCAGATCACCTTCAACAGTCGGCTTGCTTGTTCTCATTCAATACAGCTGAATTCACTTTGCATACCGACAGACTCACGGACTCGGAAGGTTTCTTACGAACCCGTCGTTTGAAAATGTGCTGCAATTCAGGCCTGGATTCTTGGAGAGCATCTTTTCAGTCAGCAACAACGTTAAGGTCTGTAACGTTGGCACGATGGCAATTAGGTTAATAAGTATAACATAATCTACCCCAGAATGATTAGTATATATGTCTATCTGTGTGTGAACAACACAGCTCTTAAACAACACTAATACAAGTTATAAACATCTTCCACATGATGCAAGATAATTCCCTTTTCTCTCAAATATATCCCAATACATCTTTTGGTACTATTATCATCATACTTATTAGTGTTTGAGGAACTTGATTTATAATTTACTGTAGTACTGCTGACAGATGTCTCAGATCATAATAAATTGCACATTTCATATTATGATTCCATGTGGGGTATATAGTAATTACGTACCTGCCACTAAAGTGGAGCACTCAACTTGATGTGAATGTCTTCAGGACATTAAATGTCGGATGGCACACGACCTTCTGCATAGTACATCAGAATACATAAATACAAATCTAATTATTCAACCAACAAAATGATTTTCCATTTTCGTCTGATGTCAGAGCTCCAAACCCGGACAGCAACGGTTCGGTTTGTGATATTTGACGGTTAATTCTAAGTTTTGTAGGGAGTTCTGTAGGGCGTCTCAGACAGACCCGATATTAAATGTAGCAAAAAAAAAGTTCAGGGCCTTTCCTAGAAGGTCAAACGGCGCTTTGTGACTTCCTTCATACCCTAGAAACGAGCCACAGGAAGCAGCGGCGTCTCTCGTGGCGGTGATCTCTGCTCGGTGTGCTTTTATTGCCAGGTTGGGAAATTCATCGGAAACACTAAAGAAACTCAGATGACAAGGCATCAACCCTGTTTTGACTTCTCTTTTGGATCTGCCAGACTCTACCCTGTGGCTCCCAGGTGGTTCAGATGCACCAGATGGAGGACACCTATGACTGCTCCCCAAGGCCCTCTTCATCCCTGCCAGATTCAGTTTGATGCCAGTTACTTTTGTATGAAACTGCAACTCGTGCACACGGTTTATGAAGCCAGACACTGTGTGAATTTAGCCTGGTTTTAACCCCGATGTGGTCCCTCTAATCTAATGTCAGAATCTGCCTGATCGTATGTCATTTGATGTGCAGTTTTAGAGAGGTCGCAACGCCTGATCAACTGCCCCAATGAGCAACAATCTGGCTTTCGGGCGATCAGTTGGATTTATGTCTAAAAGTTTTGATCGCCTGTCTCTCAGCGAATTCCCAATATGGCTGACTGAAACCTATAGCATTCAATTAAAACCGCACTGTACTGTAACGCTGAAACTTGGCTGCAGGTGAAACCGGTATTATCCGCATCACCAAGCTCCCTGCTCCATATTCTCATTCATTTTTGCCTGTTCATGATCGAATCGCCCAATGCTGCAGCCTTCGAGCAGACTAACGCTGATTAATGCTTTCTCTTTCTTTTTTTGGCAGCGTCGTCTACGGAAGCGGTCGTCTTGTTTGAATGCGTATCATGTCGGAGCTGTCAATGGACACAACCGTGCAAAAGTAGCCCCTCCCAATCGTCACTCGTGTATCTAGAGACTTGTTATCTTGCTGCGTTCGGGACGTTTAAAAGGCGTATCAGCAAAAATTGGTGCATTTCTAGTAACAGGAATTTGACCTATAGCTCACGCATTGTTTACCCAAAGAAAACTAACCACTTACACTTACTACGCCTAACATCCTGTAGGCAACAAGCACAAACACACGCTGCTGCAACAGCCAGATTGACGTTAATTGTTTGTACGGAGAGAGAGAGAGAGAGAGAGAGAGAGAGAGAGAGAGAGAAAGGGATAAAAGGCTTTTTTGCAGCTTTTGGTGGATAACAGTTGAGGCGCTAACCCTTAAGCTACGAGGGTACAAGGGAGATAGAGGTGATTTCTTTTTAATTCCCTCCCCTTCTATCAAATCAATCAGTCTCTCGCTCTCTCTCCCTAATTAAAAGTTACACCTTATGGAAGTGTAGTATGACTGTGGAACGCTATGGTAGACCCGCCGCCGTCACCGGCAGTCAGCAGGGAGCGCAAAGGAGTTCAAATAAGTGAACTGTGATGCTGAAAAAGGGTGGAGAACGGCAGCGTGTGCCTGACGTCGTGTTGTAAATGAATGGAAAACACCAGCCTGTTATGTTACTCCTGACTCCATTCAGATCCAGCTCCGCCGCACTGATGTGTTTTTACCTTGAGTGCTGTAACAAGGCAGGCGGGCAATAAACTGCATTTGGTTTCGGCGACACGATGGATCTGCTTTACACCTTATAATGGCCTCTCACTGTGGTAACAACAAACATCGCTCTCGTGCTGCTAACTATAGACGCTTCTTGTGTGTGTGTGTGTGTGTGTGTGTGTGTGTGTGTGTGTGTGTGTGTGTGTGTGTGTGTGTGTGTGTCACAATCCCACGAGGCCGCCTCTATCTTTGATTGTTAAACCGGCGCATTTAGAGCCAAACACAATATTCAAAGCCACTCAAATCGCTCATCTTACCCCCACCGACTTCCCACCGACAGGGGCCGAAAACCTATAGTCCCCATCGGCATGCATCACGCTTTATTTATACATGTCTGAATAGGTGTGCGTCTCCCCAGGGTAATACATATGTTGAGGGCTTAACAAGTGATCCACAAAGACAAGGCTTCTTCTTCTTCTTCACGAGGACACAAACACAGCACTCCGCTTGCAGAGCTAGTATCCACCTATGCAGACAGAGGGGACACGTTCACCGCTGAGGACGCACTAATGCACAGTCGGTCTCCAAGGAGCTTCCATCCGACGGCCGCTGCCTCCTCATTGGCTCATCGCAGCCCATTTGCTTTCTCGGTTAATCCGGTCCTCCGAACCTTTTTAAGTCTTTACTCTCTCAGCATGGGGAAATAGATGCACCGGCTACACATGTCAGCATTAGACTGCCGGAACAGAGGGAATCATCCGGAACATTAAACAGCACCGCAGAAAGAAAAGAAGAAGCAGTTGTTGTAGCTCAGATAATCTTTGAATGCTGAATGAGAATCAGTGAAAATTGCTGAAAATGCAACAAAAATGTAAAGACTTGAGCCTGTGGAAGGAGAGGCATGCTGGGAATGTGAATGCATTACTGTAAGACACATATCTTTTATAGGACTATTGATGTTTTTCTAAATCTTAACACTGTCATCTCTTTATGCCAGCTTGGCTGCTCACAGATCCTCATGTCTGTCTCAGTAATGAAGATTTAAAGACGAGCATCAGCCTTCACAGTGTCAGAGCCGTCTGGCTTCCGCTCCACCTATAAAAACCACTTCTGCATAAAGACATTCCCCTCCCGTACCCTCCGGCCACCACTTTTATACATCTAAACAAATCTAATTATCGACGCCATTACTTCCACTCTATCGCAATGGAACTAATGTTGTGGTAAATTGTAAAGGAATGCCATGTTTTCATGGACACAGTTATAGCAAGAGTTGTGTCTCGTCAGTCTGTTTGTGGTCCCCATCAACTGTTCATTCCCCCTCTGTTTTCCTTCTGCTCGCATCTAAAGTTGACGCCGCTGCGTTTTGTTTCAGCCCATTAGCTGCCGTAGCTCTCATATGTCGCGCTCTTATTGGAGCTCGTACCTTATCGTTAGTGCGTACTTCGGCACCGAATTGCCGTTTTGAAGGCTCCAGCCCGTCGCTGTTTCTGCTGATCGTCCAGAAGTCACGGCTCCAATCGCGCATTACAGGAGTCGTGAATATGAGCGGTGGGGAAGATAACGAGGTGAAAGTAAACGTGAAAACGCTGAAAAACCTTTTTTTAAACATAAACCCACATTTATGGCACTCGCACGAGCCAAACAGAACACTTTTCATGAGCAATCACTCTATAAGCAGAAAGTAATTTGTAATTATGTGTAATTTACTTGCGCGGGCCGGATGATTCCCGATTTTCTTTTTAGCAGAAATAGAAAAGCCTATTAATTTTAACAGTCGGTATTACTTCCTGCCAGCGTTGCATTACAATACACTCACAGTAAAGTGTTGACTCAAATAGTGACCGCTGTAAATGTAAAAGTGAGGAAAAAAAGTACACTTCTCAGTTAGCTTAGCTTTTGGTTTTCAATTCAGTTGATCAAGTCTGTTTCCAGATGTTGAGCTGTACTAAAAGAAACCCGTTAAATGTCCTCAAGTGATGTCATTTGAGTCAGCGTCAGTTGGGACAAGTTTGATCATCTCCCCATTGTCATTTATTTATCATGGTTCAAAATATTATCGTCACTGCTGTGCAAAGCCCGGTCTATTGTCGCGGGGAGGGACGAGATCAGATCCTAGCGTACCAAACATCTCCGCGACATTTGATCTTGAGCTATATTTACTGTCAGATATTGCGGTAGGTTAATAGGGTTAGTCTTCGGGTCGTCTTTGATGGACAGAGTCGCCAAACGTCGGAGAGAAGCAAATGAAAGAAATCCTTCTCTGGGGAAAAATACATTGATGGATGAAAGCATGGGAAACAGAGACAGTTTGGAGAGGCCATGTTACGCTTTTCAGGCTGCGATGAGGACGAAGAAGGCTTTGACAAAGTTCCACAAGGGCTCCCCTGAAAAGTGACGGAGAGATTAATTTTACTCTGCGCTTGATTCAGGACAGAGTGACACAGGTCAAACCTACGTCATTGGTAATTGGATTTGGAGTTAGGCTACTGTACTATCGCTGTCGGTCTGTGTGTCTAATACCCAAGTGGGTCCAAGGAGACTTGGTCATCACCTTTTGATCTCGTGGTGAATCAATCATCGCAGGAAGAAAATGAGTTTATAGAGGCAAGATGGACAGTGGAACTGAGGGAAAGCATTGCATCGATTAATACGGCATTGCACTGCTACTCGCCGCGGCTCGTCAATTGGCGGCGCATCGTGCTGCTGCTGGTGTTCTGGATCTATTTACCTATGGAGTCTATTCCGGGCTCACTGGCTTGAATGTGATTCTGATCTGACTCGGCTTTGGCAAACCCAACTGTACTGACGTTTAAACAACTTTCATGCAAAGAGCACAAAGATAACGTCGTGTGAAAGTGTCCTATGAAGGGGACGTTAGAGGGGATTCTAATCATCCATTTCAGCATAATCAGTATCAAAGCCCTTCCATAATTGTCTTCTCAAATACAGTGTAGGCTGTTGTACAATTAAAAAGTGAATCATCAGGAGATGGACCCGCAGGGAAAGAATCTTATCAAATGATGTGGTGAAACCTGGTGCCTAATGCTTATCCATTCAGAGATCTCGGAGCCTCTGAGGTCGTCTGATGTAAAACATTTCCCCAATTTCTTTATATATTTATTTAGAACCGAAGCTGTCCTGCAGCAACGGCAGTCAGCGGTGCAGTCAGCAGATCGAAAACGGAGGAGCTCATTCCGTCTGAAGCTTCGCGGAGAAGCAGGTGTTACTTTCTTTTTTTTTTCTTTTTTTTAAGCACCTCCTGTGAGCAGCGTTTGATGGCGCAGAATATTCACAGATGGAAAGTTTCAATTGAGCGTGTCATGAATTCTTGTGGCGTTGAGCGGAGACAAAATGATTGGAGGCAACCTCCCCGCTGATCACTCCCGGAAAAAGTAAAAGAGGAGCGCACATCGCGGCAAACCGCATCGGAATCACCGAGAGATTGATTCTCTCCAAGAAATAATGTGCTGAACCTGTTAAGCATATTATCTGGGGTTTAGCTTTTTCCACATATTACATTTATCTTCAAATTGATTGAATTTATTGCACAAGTTTGTGCTTCTTTGGGAAATGACTCGTCTTAAGTACGTCTGGGGATGAATGGGTGAAGATATCGGTACACGGCGATGCTGAATTTCAATAGATTTGATCTGGGGTGTTCTGTCACTCCTTATCGTTTTAGGAGCCGCTTGATTCGGATGCCACCTCAGTGAAGGAGCTCCATCAGCCTGTCGCCCCTTATCTTCCACTATTCACTGTACAAATGAAGCTTCCTGTGTGGCATTCAGATCAGAAGAACCAAAAGGGAACTACAAACCACGTATTCATAATTTTGCTCTGCAGCTATTTGTTTTTGGAGCTACTTTTAGTCACAGAGGGATCTAACTTTGCTGTCAACGATCTAAAATATTTATGTTCTTAAGCGAGTTAGCCATACTCCTCGAGACATAGTACAGCCGTTCAGTATTTATCCGTAAAGATGCAAGTGAGAGCAGTGGAAGGTCTGCTCGAGGAAAGGATATTTCTACCTATAGGTAGAATGCATTGATTGCATTGATTTTGACTATATGCATTGTCCGTTAATGACGCAGCGTCCCGCCATGCGTGGATTCATGCATCTGCGCTCTGCAGTTTGTCGTTTTGTAGGTGCTGAGCTTCGCGTAACATTACACGAAATACATAATAACCCGTAGCTGTGGCGTCATAATGAGGTTATTAGGTGGTTCAACTGTAGTAGGACAGCACTGAAGGCTCGCCACTGCCTTCACCACATACTTTAAATACTCTGACACTGCCTACTATTCAAACAAAGGTGCAATGATTTCTTAATTCGAATTACATGGGATGCACACTGTGGTCTTATTGTCTTATCTGTGTTTCCAGAGTTGATATAAAATTAAAGAAAAATATATTTAATTGTGCTTTCTTTGTTAGCTAGGTTAGTGACTTGACGACATAAGTCAGAAGGTCACAGACCGGCGCGCCCGCGGCAAATAGGTAGCTAACGTTAGCACTGATTCACTCTGTAACGTTAGCACTGATTCACTCAGTAACGTTAGCGGCGATTCACTCAGTAACGTTAGCGCCGATTCACTCAGTAACGCTAGCGCCGATTCACTCAGTAACGTTAGCGCCGATTCACTCAGTAACGTTAGCGCCAATTCACTCAGTAACGTTAGCGCTGATTCACTCTGTAACGTTAGCGCTGATTCACACGGTAATGTTAGCACTAATTTACTCAATAACGTTAGCACTGATTCACTCAGTAACGTTAGCGCTGATTCACTCAATAACGTTAGCGGCGATTCACTCAGCAACGTTAGTCAAATTTCAAAGTGGTGCCCAAAAGCGGCATTCAAAACAGAAAGTTGCTGAATTGAATGCCAAACTTCCAAAAATAACAAGTATTTTTTTCGACCGGCCGGTGAAGGATGCATTAATCTGCCAGAAGAGACAGGCAGACGAGCACTTTCAGCTTTTCATTTGAGGCCCTCAAATGAAAAGCAGAAAGTCCATTATCATAGCATAGATGGAGAATAAAAGCACAAGCAGTTTCAGAGCGTAAAGACTGCACACCGATTCTATTAAGACGTGCACTTTTGTAGGCTATTCACTCTTGCAAGCCTGTAACAAATAGGCCCATTTTACTCTATTGTAATTCTACTGTAGCCTATACTAATATTTGTTCTGTTTGAGCTGCTGTTTTTTCTGTTTGAATAAATTTCCCTCAAAAGAAAAGCTTGAGTTTTAATATCTTGCCTATATGGGGGGGGGCTCTCAGGGGGGCCTCACGTGTCACCGTTACGGTACTGATGATAACTACCTGCAGCTGAACGTGGAATGAACAAAAGAAATGGTCATTAGCACGTTAAATAAACCCCGCACACGGACTGAAGCCCACCTCACTCCGTAAAGAATCACGGCTAACCACAGCCAGCCTCAGCTATACGTTGTGTTTAGGGCTAATTAGCAAATATTAACATTCTGAGATGTCAAACTAAGATTGTAAACCTAAACAGTCCCACGGTGAACATCAGGTAGCGTTGTAATTCTGAGCTTGTTTGCGTGCGGAGATTAGCATTTAAATGGAGACACCGCTGTCACAGATTCATGGCTGTGTCGATGATAAACACGGGAATAATATGCATGTAATATAAATGCTGGCCTTGTTGTTATAGCTGAAAGTATTTTCAGTTTGGATGTGAGAGCATGGCCACATATAACAGTCAGAACTCAGATTATCAGGTTAGTTCAAATCAGTATATGGCAGAATATCTATACTATAAATCAAAATCAACTTTAAAGTTAGAAATCTTCAAAAATTCCCACTTTGCACAGTAAAACTGGATGAGCACAATTTGTTTAAGTTGAACCATGAAGCTGGTCCGTGAAATCATGTTTACAACAGACATTTTAATGATTTTATACTCTCTATACTTCATTTGTTGCTGGTTTATACTCTATATACTTAATATGTTGCTGGTTTATACTCTATATACTTCATTTGTTGCTGGTTTATACTATATATACTTCATTTGTTGCTGGTTTATACTCTATATACTTAATATGTTGCTGGTTTATACTCTATATACTTAATATGTTGCTGGTTTATACTCTATATACTTCATTTGTTGCTGGTTTATACTCTATATACTTAATATGTTGCTGGTTTATACTCTATATACTTCACATGTTGCTGGTTTATATTCTATATACTTAATATGTTGCTGGTTTATACGCTATATACTTCATTTGTTGCTGGTTTATACTATATATACTTCATTTGTTGCTGGTTTATATTCGATATACTTCATTTGTTGCTGGTTTATACTATATATACTTCATTTGTTGCTGGTTTATACGCTATATACTTCATTTGTTGCTGGTTTATACTATATATACTTCACTTGTTGCTGGTTTATATTCTATATACTTCATTTGTTGCTGGTTTATACTCTATATACTTCATTTGTTGCTGGTTTATACTATATATACTTCACTTGTTGCTGGTTTATACTCTATATACTTCACATGTTGCTGGTTTATATTCTATATACTAAATATGTTGCTGGTTTATACTATATATACTTCATTTGTTGCTGGTTTATACTCTATATACTTAATTTGTTGCTGGTTTATACTATATATACTTCATTTGTTGCTGGTTTATACTCTATATACTAAATATGTTGCTGGTTTATATTCTATATACTTCATTTGTTGCTGGTTTATACTCTATATACTTCATTTGTTGCTGGTTTATATTCTATATACTTAATATGTTGCTGGTTTATACTATATATACTTCATTTGTTGCTGGTTTATATTCTATATACTTAATATGTTGCTGGTTTATATTCTATATACTTAATATGTTGCTGGTTTATACTCTATATACTTCATATGTTGCTGGTTTATACTCTATATACTTCATTTGTTGCTGGTTTATACTCTATATACTTCATTTGTTGCTGGTTTATACTCTATATACTTCATTTGTTGCTGGTTTATATTCTATATACTTCAGTTGTTGCTGGTTTATACTCTATATACTTCATTTGTTGCTGGTTTATATTCTATATACTTCATTTGTTGCTGGTTTATACTCTATATACTTCATTTGTTACTGGTTTGGTAAACTGACTGCTCTATTTAAAGCAGCATTTAACTTGTTTTTAGTGTTGTCACCTTGTTCCGAGATCTTAGTAATTAGGTGTCACAATCCCAGATAGGAAGGACGGTGAAAATGACTAAAATAAAACCTCAGCCTATAAATATTCTATCATATAGAGATGTTATGCTGCTCTTTCTAAAGGTCATCTTTAAATCTGTAGCGTTATTTTCACCATGTTTGCTGACTTTTCTCATGCTAACTCCTGGGGTTTTTTTCAAATAAGTAACACAAAGACATAACTTCCTTCGAACCGACGAAGGTTCGTCAGTCAAAAATCAATCATGGACTAAAAACAAGATTAACATTTATCACAAAGAACATGGACCATCGTCGTAGGCTGTTGTACATAATGCACACGGCCGCATTTACATACACTCACGAATAAATCCAGACATTAATAATGCTCATTGTGTCACTGTCCTTGCATGTGCAGCAAGTCCACCATCAAGGACAAACACAGCTCTGCTGGCTGTGGGTTAACAAATCCTAACTTCAGTATTTCCAAGTGCTTCAAATCTGTTTCTTTGGCAGCAGTCTGTTGGAGGTCACTCTTTTGTAAAGGAAGTCTATTATATGTTGGTTTTGTAAAAAAACTGTTCATGAAAAAAAATATTGATGATGGCAAATAACAAAATGGTTATTAAACTCATCTGATGTTCATTACAGACTGTGCTGAAATGGTTATGGAGGAAGGCACTTCACTGGCAGCCCTGACGCTTTTTTTAGTCTATTACTGCCAAAAACACTGTCTGGGTGATGAGATGTTCTCTCTCTTTCAGTACTTCGTGGTGTTACCTCTGTAAACCACTCATGTCCTTTAAGAAATGTTCTGCAGCAGTTTGTTTTGAGGTCTGAAACACGCCAGCTTTTACAATGTGTTCTGGAATGTAATTCTGTTTAATTAGACATAGAGAACAAACACCAGGCTGTGTGTGTGTGTGTGTGTGTGTGTGTGTGTGTGTGTGTGTGTGTGTGTGTGTGTGTGTGTCCTTGTGCGAGGAGAAGTGATTAACCACCGGCTTTTGTTTAGATACGATCCCGTCAATCACAGTTGTCCTTTTTTTCTGCGGCGCTAATAAGTAGTTCATTGTTCAGCAAAACACGATTCCCCCCAAAAAATAAGATGAATGATTAAAAAATAACGAACCGTTTCGCCTGCTCATTTGCATCTTTCGTTAGGTTGATGTGTGAGTTTGAGGAACAAATTAATCAGTAACGATCCAAAATTATTTCCTCTTTAGTGCTATGCAGCGAGCAGTAGGTGTCATCCATTCAAACATCCATCTATCTGTATAATTAGCAATATATTTTCTTTACCTGTCCATTAATCAATTCATTCTACATCCTTGCTTATACCTTCTCCATCCATCCATCCATTTTTTCATACCTGTGCCATCCATACATCAATCATCAATGTTCTATACCTTGCCTCTTTATCAGTCCAAGTGTTACCCATCCATCCATCCATCAGTTTTTGTACGTGCGCCATCTATCAATTCTTCTACCGATCCATCCGACCATCGATCCGTTCGTCCATCTACCTTTTTGTATTTATTCATACCCTTTATATGCATATCTATCCATCCATCTATCCATCCACCCACATTCTACACCTACTCCATCCGTTCGTCAATCATTATTGTCTGCCTCGTTCATCCATCTCCCCTTTAATCTATTGATATGTATACACGCTCCATCAATATATCGACCATCGAATTTCTATACCTTCACCATTCGTCAGTCCAAGGGTTACCTATCCATCCATCCATCCACCAACTTTTATAGGTGCGCCATCTATCAATTCTTCCACCGATCCGTCCGACCATCGATCCATCCGTCCATCCACCTTTTTGTATTTATTCATTCCCTCTACCTGCATATCTATCCATCCATCTATCAATTATCTATCCATCCATCCGCCCACATTCTACACCCACTCCATCCCTTCTTCAATCATTATTTTTATACACGCTCCATCAATATATATCGACCATCGAATTTCTATTCACTGCTAAAACTAGATTCGACAAATCCATGTTGATGAATCAACTTCTTGGTAATTCAGTCAGTTGAACTCCGGCTAAAGCCAACTAGCTCTGCAGAGTAGCAGCAATAAGCACCTCAGCTTTTAACGGCACTGAAATCCAAGTTATTTGGCGACGTGAGGTTTCTTATAATTTGCATATTAACTGTACTGAATTGTAAATCAATGTATTGTAAAATATAACAATAAGAAAAGACAGACACCTGTGTATTCAGCTCCACTGCATGCTTCTGTAGTCGTATTTTCAAAGATGTACGCTGTTTTGGGGCAACTTGAATTTAAAGTTAATGTTAGATCGCAGCGTTTTTTAAGGAAAAGCGTGTAAACAGCATCACGGAGACGTGACACGCTGGTGCTCAGGAGGAGTTTCTCCAATTCCCTCTCTGTTTGTAGAGGACCCTGCTACACTCAGAAGTCAGCCTGAATTTGTGCAAGTAATTTCTTTCGCCTTACCACTAGAGAGAACAAACCGCAGTTATTTGACCCCTGCTTTGAACTCTTCAAATGGAACATCTCTGGTTTTTAAAATCGTGGTAGTCTGCGCGCCGGCTTAGACCTTCTCGCTGACTTTGCCTTGTTTGTATAAAGTGTTTCAGAGTCACGCAAGGAAATAGCCATACAACCCCTTTCACCACCTTTAATTGCCATCTTGTTGGCCTTCTCCCAGACCTTGAACATCCAGGACTAGCACTGGGAAACTAGCACTTTAGGCAGAAACGCCCCCTGTTGAAAAATATTACCCTTTTAAGACCTTAGACTCAAACATATTACCAGATAACCTTTACCAGTTTAAAACCCCTTAGCTAAAGCAAAACCATCTGTGTTCAGGCCGATCGGTTGCACCACATGCGAGACGGCAAAGCGACGGTGCCATCTTTGAGAGTATCCGTGCTGGTAAGAAATATTCATAGCAAGCGTTCTTGATCTAAAGATATACATACGCGCTCTCTTCCCATTCAACCTTCATCTCAATGCCAAAGCAGCCTCATTGGAGCCGACACACTCTGTCCGCTTTCAAAGCCGGGATTTAAAAGCCTGCCTCTATCGCTGCGAAATCCAGGAAATGCTGCACCGGAGGAATTGATGTCTTTGTAGGTGAAACTCATCTATAGCAACAATCTCGGCGAAATGGCAGCAATGCTCCCTAGACCACTGTCTGAGAGATGACATTTTGTTGAACAGTATTTCATTCCTCATTATCTTCTCGTGTTCAATCCATCATCTCTCCCTTTTTCTCTCGGTGAAGCACCCCTCCTCTCCGCCCCAAAATATCTTCCTCGCCTCGCGTCAGTCCTCTCCAGTCGCACATGTGATCCACGTGATCGCCTTTACCTCTCTGAAATGTGCCATCTATACGGGGCTTTAGTGGAGAAGTTACTCGGTGACATGTTGAATCTATACCCGTATGTGTTAATGAGTGTCTCATTTCTTGAGTTCAGTTAATGCTCGACATCACACTCAATGCTGTGTCAGGGGAGCCGCTTACGTCTATATTTATTATATCAATGTATTTGTTACGAAACCGTGACTCGTGATTTGGTTTGACTAAATAACGGGGGATATTATTTCTGAATCCTGAAGATGCTGAACAAAAGGGAAGCAGGTAAATGTCAACTGTGTGCGCTCAAGATCTCATCAAAAGGTTCTGAACGTGTGATATTCAGACTTAAGATAGACAGGAAATGCAAATACGGCAGTATGATCAGCCATGCACACCTTTGCAGCATCAGCTTGATAAAGAAAGAATACCACAGTTTCTGTACCGCAGATATTATTATTATATTTGTATTTTATGTGAGACATACTGTGCTATAATCTCACACATGCACTGTAGAGTTATGGTCCGATATCGCTAGAGTAGCGCCGTAATACACCTGCGTAAGATGTTTCGCTCGTGCCCAATGCATGCTGGGATTGGTTCCAAGCACTCAGGTGATCATTAGCAGGAAGCGCATGTACGAACTGGAAAAAGACATTAGTCAACATCACGTTGCATTTCTACAGTGGGCACAGAGGCACTCAAGGACAAAACACAGACGAGAAGACATGAAAGCACAAACAAAGAGACAAATGTCAACATCATAAAATATCAAACTTTGATATTTTAGGCTACGTGCAACATCTTTGAGATTTGAGTCAAAACATGTTTTGACAAATACAAATGTAAATTGATGCAGATGGGAAACTAAAAGTTCAGAGTTTTTGTAGAATTTGAATATTGAACCAAAGGAGTTAGTTATATTGTTATTGTAACACATCTCCCAAAACTATAGAGAAACTTCTTGGTCATTATCTTATTCATGGTCCTGTAGAGCAGTGATTTTAACATGAACATGATAACATGAGCCTTTAACATGAAGCAACTCACTTGTGTTTTCCATAATCCTTTACTCTTAGAAGCTTCAAGAGGTCAAACTTGACAACATGACAATATTTCACAGGAAAAAACACAATTTTAATAAAAAAAACTGTAAAATACCAAAAGAAATTCAGAAAGATTTAGATTTTCTTATTCATTAGGACAATAATGTGGGTCACTGGGTTGCTATCATGGATATGTTTCCTGATTTCCATGTTTTCTTTTCTGGTATTTGTTCTTTTCACTGTGTACATGTGACTGTACACCTACACCCCCAATCTGTACAAGTACAATAAGATTAACAATTCATCAATCGCCAGAAGTTCATTTTAACAATCAAATGATTGTTTTAGGCATTTATCCAAAAATAATAGTAGTTTATAATTATGAATAGTCATTGGTGCTGTATAGTAGTTATAGTAAACTAAGTATATTTAGATTTTACACTGTTGGTCAGAGAAAATGTCACTATTTCTGTGAGATTAATGGGAGAAAATTTGGCAAATCCATTGAAAATGAAAACAGTTACGGTCCAAAATGAAGTGATCGTTGAAATGAGATGAGTTGCGACTCATTTCTTTTTTTTTCTGGCTATAAAAGATATTGAGGGCAGTAAAGTTTTGTCACCTGATCTTCATTAAAACAGATTGTTTAGTGGCAATAACACCTGTGATCCATTAAAAGGATTTGAGCTCAGCTGCTGAGTGTGTGTGTGTGTGTGTGTGTGTGTGTGTGTGTGCGTGCGTGCGTGCGTGCGTGCGTGCGTGCGTGCGTGCGTGCGTGCGTGCGTGCGTGCGTGTGTGTGTGTGTTTATGAAGACAAGTGAATTTATGATTAAGCACCATCTGGAATACTAGGTATTATACAATTATTAAGTTGTATTTTTTATCAAGAATCTTGAAATAAAGAACTCCCTGGTTTTAGTCACTGAGCAAAATGTGATTGACAATTTTCCATTTCAATAAACCCGGTGGATTCAACAACTGAGCCCTCAATGGCGCGAATCAAACCGAGAAAAGGGAGTAAAATAAGATAAGCCATTATGATAATTTCAATTATTCTTCAAAACGCTTGATCGGCTTATCTGAAAGCAATTTTAGGTTGTTCAACAAACACTGTTCATGAGACTAAAGCTGATGGGAGATCAACAAGAATAGATGGCACAATGGCTAATAGGAAGCATTAAAATGTCATCACCAATAGCTTCTCGGTCCATATGTACATGGTGCCTCTGTCTTGCACCGTATGTCTATGTGCCAAAACATTGGACATTTTCAGAAGTCCTGATAATCAGCGTCTAAATGGCGCTGGGCCATTGATTTTAGGGATGAGTTGTATCTATTTCTCACTCACTGGCTATAGCTAGCTGCTGAATGTGGACACATATAGGGAGCCTGCGACTTCCATTGCGCTTGGAATTACGCGCCACCGAACCGCACGTTTCCCCCACTACAGTGTTGATAATTATCACACGCTGTGAGCAATGTTTGATGTCAGACAACGCTTTAAACGCTGGAACACGTCTCGAGGATCGAATGTATGCGCTCGGGCCTCAGTCGAAACTCCGGAGTAGATGACAAGATCTTAAAACCGCGGAGCGTCTGCGTTGATCCGAGCCGCTCTTTTGTGCCGAGCGAGCCCGATCCGCAAGTAGATGATGTTGAGGAAACGATTGCTCTGTGGTATTGTTTCCACCTTCTCTCTCTCTCTCTCTCTCTCTCTCTCTCTCTCTCTCTCTCTCTCTCTTTTAAGCCTCTGTTCTCTGAAGCACTTGCGTGTTGCTCTCTTTCCTCTGTCAGTCACATCAAAAGCAGCCCTCTTTTTTCCTGCTTAATGGGCCATTAGCTCTGCTCTGAGTCTCTGTCAAAAACTTCCCCAGGCTTCTCATCATGCCATTTCACTCAATATGTTTTAAGGGCAACAGAATAAAAAAAGGATAGAGTCGTGCTTCCTTTGGAGGAGGGAGGAAACAGGATGTGCCTCTATTGCTGCTAAAGCTCATATAGAACTCTTTAAAGGGAGGCCCTACAGTGAGCGCGAGCCACTTTTAGAAGTCATGGTGTTCTTGTTGCTGCCGACACAAAGTCTTGTTTGTGCCAAATAATACCCACCGTTTATTTTCTTGTGTTCTGTGCGTTATATGCTAAGGTTCACATTAGATGCCACGGCGTGGGTCTATCAACGAGCCAAGCAACTCTTCCTCCGAGTGTCGTAGCGCCACATCCAGATGATCCGGAGGCCTCTCCGCCCTCACGTATTGCGAGCACTGAATATCATAAGCGACTCAAGACACTGATCCCATCCGTGACTGCATCACTATGCGCGGACACTCCGTACCTCGTCTAGGTACACGCCGTCACCTATAATGCGTGAGCGAGCGAGCCATTTCATGCATGGATGCACCGCGGGTGTTATCAGGCTGAACTGATGACTGGCTCAGATGCCCCCTATTTGAGGATTCCGAGTGACACAGATTCCTCTGCTCTGATATAAAGTTGCTGGAGTCAAGTTGTAGTTCTGGCACGGCTCCACCTAACGTCGAGGTGCACCGGAGAAGAGAGGCAGTCTCGAAAATAGAAACTCCCAGCGACGAACACATATTTATTTTAAACTGACACAGATTTGCGTTTACATTTGAACAGGATAAATAGGGAATAGGGGCTTTTCAAAACTGAAATAAATGGGCAGTAAAATAACATCCGTGGTTATAAAATAAGGGTTTATGTTTTGCTGAGCAGCTACTATGGCTATAAGTGGTCATTTCAATTCAATTTAGTTTGTAGAGCCCAAAATCACAAATTTGCCTCAAGAGGGCTTTACAATCTGTGCACATACGACGTCCTCTGTCCCGGGACCCTCACATCGGTACAGGAATACAGTAATAGGAAACAGTAATACTGATAGTAGTGGGTGTCAGCACGGCAGGAGGCAGAACCAGGGTCCAGATCAAACCACGACCAAGGCCAGAAAGCACAAAGACTCCTGGGAAAGAAGCAAAGTCAGGGCGATCTTTTATTGTAAGTCGCTTTGGATAAAAGCGTCTGCTAAATGACTGTGATGTAATGTAAGTCAGTAATGTGCATTAATGCGACATGATTTCATGCGGAAGGAGAGAGAGAGAGAAGCAGTATCATAAAGTGATTGTATCCCATTCATGTGTACATCAAGTAAGGAGCCAAACAGGAAGTGAGCCGGATCGGCCAGTGGACATGAAACCGTGACAGCGTGTCGCTTTGAAGACCCCTTTGGGCCGCCTATCTGTTCACCCTGACATTGCTATTACAAACAAGCTAATTAGCATCAATCACGTTTGGGTTTTCTCTCTCTTTATTTATTTATTTATTTTTTTAATCTTGCTCACCATAATCTCTCGTCTTGTTTTAGCCGTCAGCCTCAACATCTGCTCGCTGACGAGCGCCGCCTCTGATGTTCACAGTCACAGAAAAGAGACGACCACTCTGAACAGCGCAACACGTTTTAGAGAAGACGATCCCGGACGACCCGCTGAGGGTCTAGCCTCCACAAACCCAGCACTAGTAAAGGAGTTATCTCAGAAAACGACAGACTGCTGTTACTTCCTGTAATCCCTCTTTCACCGGCTTGCAGCACGTTTATACCGGGAAGCTTGCATTTATGTTATGCATCGTCACAATAGCGTGATTGGGATCAAAGTCTGTGTCTTCATAGCCTGACGCACCAGATGGTTTCACAGAACCATCTGAGAAGCAGTCGTTGGAGAAGAGCAAGGCAAGGCAAGGCAGGTTTATTTGTATAGCACATTTCAACAACAAGGCAATTCAAAGTGCTTCACATAAAACCATTAAAAGCATCAAAACATAATGCAGGCACGGGTACTTTCCACCGGAAGACCACGTCGAAACGAGCCACTCGTGAACGCTGCGTCGTGTTCCTGATCTGTTTAAAGTTTGCTTTCATCCGGGAGAGAATGAACCGCAATTTACAACTTCTCCTGGTTTGAAACCGATTGACGAGACCAACCTCAACGAGACATTTTGATAAAGTAATTGAGTTTAAAAGGTGACTGTTGTTCCCTGAGACGACGACAACAGAAGCCAGTTGTCGCTCTGCAGCCTTGTGTCTATTTCGCTTTGCTGCCGATTCATTTGTGTGAGACCGTGGAACACGAACAAAACCCCTCTCACTGCGGCAAAAAGGAAAAGCGTCATTAAAATACGAGGCGAGTTACACAAACATATCCTTTTGTCGTTAAAGGGAAGATAAAAGCCGACTGTTAATTTACTCCGAATCCATTCGTTGATCGATAAAAACACTCAAAGGTCAATCAAATGACCTCGCTTCCCCGAAGCCGTTTTCATTCCTCAATATGATACGAATCTACCGAATCTATATGGGTCAGCCAAACTTCCTCGACTGTTATTTAATTAGACGACTGTATGCTATACCCGTCAACATTTGGTGAGTTTGGTGGATTCGATGCAGCGGGGCGGTGACCCCCGATGAAAATCAGATCTCACCTTGAATGAAGTATTTTAATGCCGTAATGCCTGAAGCTTTACGACTCCAGCAACAAACACAAAGAAGAAGCTGTAGGCAGTTTGCATCCATTAACACATTCTATTTGGAGGGCTGTGCGTATGTATTATAGAATATGACTGGATTTAAGTCTGGCACTCTCAGACGACTGCTGCTGCGCAACTTCTGGCATCATTTATGTAGCGTGGAGAGGACTCATGAATGATTCATGAAGCTTGATCAAGCCTTTGAAGTTATAACGTGATTTGTGTATCTCAGAAGGTCATTCTCCAAACTATTGACACTGTGCAGATGTTAGGTTAGAGAAATCTTTACCATATTAAGAAGGGGTTTTGTCTTTATAGTGTAATAACTGAAGGAAGGACAAAGGAGTGTACTGAGATTGAGTCTTTGGTGAGATTTCTTTTTAGTTTTTGTAAGAAACCTTGTTGAGCTCTTTGAAAGCTTCTAAATGTCAGAACATATAGAGAAGGACAAAATAAAATACATTATGTTACAACGACTAATAAAAGACTCGAGCAGCTCTCGACGCCGCTCTTATATACACACACCATTCTGATTTACAGCCTGCAGTTGCTCGGCTGAATGGCTTCCTGGATTTGCATAAGTGTTTGTCAGAAATGTTACACCCAAACGAGTTCCATAATGCATGAGATTGATCAGTTCTGATCCAGTAAACGCTGCCACTGCCCGTCCGCTGACCATTTGTTCAGTCCCTCCTTTGATGTTTTTGCAGGTGAAGCTGTACAGCGTCAAATCACACAACTGAATATGTGTGAAACTCCATTCTACGTCTATGGGAGAAAATAATTCAACAAATACCAAATTCAGTTTTTTCTTTATTCGTTTGTTATGTAATTTCTTTGACATGATACCGATATTGACTGAGTACTTCGTTTGATATACGTATCATGTGTATGAAGTCGGTGTTCCTGCGTCCTCATGCAGCGGTCACCACCGATACCGTTGTACCCCGACTAATGGCGGCAGGACCGCGTCATGGAAGCGTAGCCAACGTGGTCTCACTCCAAACTCATCAAACACTGACGGTTGGTCACTGCAAACCTACCCGGGTTGTTATTGGAAGGTCTGAGCAACGAACGTAGTATGAAGATCGAAAACCGTCCAAACAGGGCAGGCTGTGGGGAAGGGGGGGGTGGATCGGTCAAAGAACAGGACTTTTGTCATGCTTGCTTGTGTCCCGTTCAAAACTCAAAATGTCATTTCATTCGTTATAGTCTCTCTGTAATGATATCGTCAATCACGCTCTTTTCCTGTACCTAAGTTGTTTGTTTTTGCCTAAACCTGACTTCCTGTGAAGAAGGAAGTTTATTTTGAAAAAACACTTTGCATGTAATGAAAGGAAACTGACACGCTGACCCTCTTACATCCAAAACTGATGCACCCCCCCCCAGGTAAACACTGTTCTCTCCGTCAGCACCGTTGCTGTTGTTAGCGCTGTAAGCACCATTAGCTGCTCGGCTTCGGACATTACCGCGTTAAAGAGGTAATGTACCGGCACGCTATCCCGGCTTTGTGGGTTATAGCTGCTGCTGCTGCAGTAGTGGGCCGATTACATATCGCATTAAATCCCCCCAAAAAAACGCTTGGAGTGATTTGCTGCAAGCAAAAAGCATACTTTTTGTAAAAGATATAGGCACAAAAGGGATCAATTGCTTATATCTTTTAACTGGAGAAGTTTCAATACTACTTGGTACTGGGTTATATCAGTCCATACCTTATAGGTATCGAGTACCGCTGCAGCAATATGAATCTGTTCGTCACTGGGTCAGTCGGTGAGTGAAAGCTGAGGCAGTGATGTGAGTAATAGGAATCTTTTTCGCTCGTCTCACGGACATAAAAGGAAAGACTTGACATGCTGTACCTTACATTAGCCACTTTTTTGGTAAATTTAAAAGGTCTGCAAGAGAAGCAAAGAAGCATAGAGTGGGATATAAAGGAGCAGACGCTCTGATGTATTACTTCCTCTGACCCATAACCGTCAATTCAAACTTTTTAATGCCTTAAATATTATTCCACGGGTCTTTGAAGGTGATGCATTTTGTACTCACTTTAAAAAAAAAAGTGGTGCCTGCATCATTCGCCAAAGTGGCGTCCATTTTGACTTGATTATTTGAAAGCTCGAAAGCTCGAAAGCTGAAGCTGCGTCCGGACAGCCGGCGAATGAGCCACAGGTGCAAAACGATCCGGCGATATTACGGCAGATCTGACCGTGTAATTGGATGCCTTGGATCCACGCTGCTGTCCGAGCAGAACTATTACTGTGGCTCTTTTGATACGGAGCATCAAAGTTCATTATTGAAAAAGCAGTTTGACGAACTAAAAACGTACATTTGTGAGGAAAAGATTTTAGAAATAGACATATTTCTTTCTGAAAGATATTTGGTAGAAGTCAGGCACAAGTTCAAAATAAAAATGCTAAACAGCCTCAGCTAAATATCCAAGAAGTATAGAGGCCTCGAAGAAGGCCTGACCGCCGAAACGTCATCAGAACAAAAGAAATAAGGAACCAGAGTGCACAACACTTTAGTCTTACTTTCAAGTCTAATTCCAGGGATCAGCACATAATCATTACTTTTAGTGTGCCCATTTTTCACCGTAAGTTTCACCGCTCTTATCGGCGTATTTTGAAGCCACAGTAGGCAGCTGCTTATAATGAAAAACACACTACACTGCCCAGCCCCAAATAGCAGACGCATTTAGCGATTCGCTTGCGAGCCAGGTCTGTTTCTCAGGAGATGGTGGAGACCAAAATGCACTCACAAACATCCTAACAGTATTCTCTCCAACGCAACAAGCTGCGCTTTTATTATTTAGTTTTGTTTCTGACACTTGCAACACAGCGCCGGCAAGTCGTCACAGCTGGACCGACGAGACGTTTGTAACTTTTTTGCTTGTTACGGATGAACAAGATCAGAGAAAACAAATAAAGAAATAGCTGGGGTTTGTAGAACTGTGAGGTATGTGTATTGAGTGTCTGTGAGGGGGGGTTTGAGGAATGTGCCAGGAGCGGGGGAAGGATACGTGCTGGCTGCGTGAGGTGTTTGACCAGAACAATGAGTTATCAGCCAAGGGGGATTGGATTTCAGCCGATCGTGGAGCTGATCGATAGGCTGAGGAATGTAACTTTGGGGGGACAAGAGAACTGTAAATCCGAGAAGAAGATCAGACCTCCTCCTGACCATGGGGTAGACGGCTGGACTTCAGCAGCTGCAACGACACCTGTTAGAAGAAAAGGACATTTACATTTAACTGATTGACGATTCTCTGTCTGGTACTAACATTTCTGCCTTTGAGAATCCCTTCAATTGACCTGTTTGCTCCCGCTTCTTCATCTCACACCTTTTCTTTTAACGCTAGTCCATCTTCTATCCTTGAACTCTGAGGGTGTTTTGTCATTTGCAGAAGGACCTATGAATAAATTCCTTGATCCTTATCAAAGAGAACATTAGTTTCCACATGTAGGAGCTTCCGAAGTGGTCTCTGTGCATATGAGGAGTTGTGGCATCATGCAGGGGATGAAAGGGGAAAAAGAACTCTCGCTGTGAAATGTAATTCATTCAGCACTTCCTGTCGGTGCTCTGGCAGGCTCTCCGCCAAATGAATGAGTAAAAAAAAAAAAAAAAAATTGAGTTCCTCAACCTTGAGGGGTAAGTTGTGGTGGCGTGCACATTTGCTGCAGGCTGACAAAATGGAAGCCGAGTTAAAAGTTTTCATGTCGTATAAATTTGGCTTTTCCAGCGCACTGTTTTCACATGCAGGTCTGTCACGGCATCATGCATAATCATGAAGTACTTTTTGTGTGCAGTAAAACATAAAAGCCTGGTCGCATGACAGATTTCCTCTCGAACGGTTTCGTAGAATCTGCTCACTGTTAGCTCTGAGCTAACCGTTAGCTCTGAGCTAACACCATGTGGCATGATATAATGTGCAGTGCAAGTCTTAGAACACATGAATGATTTGGTTGTGTTCACATCTGACATTATATTAAAATTTCATTTTAAATTGATAGAATTATTCAACAAAAGGTTTTTACGCTGACACACAACGTTAGTTCATAGAGTGCATTCCTCCCGTTTCTGACAGGATTGTTCCCCAGTGAATTATTTATTAGAGTTTGCGTCAAAATTACATCGTGCTGCTCTCTTGCCCGACACTTCGTTCACACCCGGTGAACTTTCAGGCGTTGTTATTATTATGTCGGCTTACTGTACTTTCCTGTTGGTGGTGCGAATGCGAACAGAACAAAACAAAAGGGAGATCCCCATCAGGGTGGTTCCTCTCTGGGGGTCTCCAGGGCAGTTTGGTTTAAAAAAAGGCAACACATATTAGGACAGTTGAGCCGATGATTAATATGATTTAGGGCGAGACGACTGATGAAGTTGAACTGGGTTTGTTCCATTCTGGGTCATTTGGTGTTGACTGTCAGCAGAGTAAATATGTGTGTGTGATATGTAAAGGGTCTAATCCACTTAACTTGAGTCTATTATATTCTGCTTTACCATATAGTTTTTAATCCTCTACACTTCAGAGGGTTCAGTTGTACCTTTAGCCCCGCTACATGTATTTTACAGCTATGGTTACTAGTTAATTTTGCACATTGTATGTAAGGAGTGCCTTGTTAGCAGAGCGCTTACAGCACATGTCTTATAATAATAATAATAATAATAATGATTCTGTCTTTAGGACCTTTGTTGCATGTCATATCCCTCTCCCACTCCCACACCATCCTTTGTCAAATAAGGCAAAAATGCCACAAAGAAAATAAACTTAAAAACATTTTTTTTTTTACGTGAAGAACATATACATTTTAAAAATACAATGCATCAATAAAAAAATAATAGAGTGGTCCAAAACCACCTTAGCTTGACCTTTTAAAAACGTGTTTAGTGTAAAGTCGGGGACACAATTCCACACGTTTTTTTCCACCTGAAAGGTCAAACAACGCTGGTGTAACATTATCGTCCCACACAAAGGGCAGATGAGTTGGTTTGAGGCAGGAAAACCTTAAAATGGGATGTAGAAGCACCAGGATGATGAGTAGGAGTAGTGCAATGAAAGTGGCATTTATTAATAAAGTTTACTGAAACAAAAAGGACAAAAATGAAACCTGTGAATTTCAATAAATCTAAGGAAAAATAACACCGAACTAAAGAAAGCTGCAGCCTCACGGCGAGCTGCCAACTCTTATTTCCCCTCTACTCCAGTAAATATGGCATTTCACATTCTCAGCCACAACTCACCGGATCGTACCACCTGCCCAGGTAAGCACAGAGCACATCTCACTAACTAATTAAAGAACTATTATTAGGGTTTTTAAGTAACTGATCGGCTGATCTACCTCCTGTGGACCCATGAAACAAACAAACTAAACAATCTTGTGTCAATTATGCACATTAATACTGATGCATCATTGCATAAGTAGCGTGTTAATGTTGTTGAGGTGGAACTAGTTTTGATACATGACGGTGGTTTAATCCAGTGGTAACCACTCCCTCTTCACTATAGGCTATGTTCCACAACCTCAACTGTGTTTTAGTGTCTACTTATTGAAATATTTCTGTTTTAATATTTCTGTTTATTTGATTAATTATCAGTTAACAATCTATGTAATATGTAATGATGGTAACATGATGGAAGCAACTTGCACTTGTTTTTTTTGGCAGTAAAAAGTAAAAAAAAAAATCCAAGTTTTTTTTTTTTTTTTTTTACTTTTGTTATATTTCTTTTTTTCTGCCAGAAAAAAATACCCCCAAAAAAATATCCGAGTTTTTTTTTTCTTTACTTTTTGTTGTATTTCTTTTTTTCTGGCAGAAAGAAATACCCCCAAAAGAATTTCCATTTTATTTTTATTTTTTTTAGCTTGTTTTTTTCTGGCAGTAAAAAGTAAAAAAAGAAATATCCAAGTTGGGTTTTTTTTAGTTTTTGTTGTACTTGTTTTTTTCTGACAGAAAAAAATACCCCGCAAAAAAATCCAAGTTTTTTTTTTTTTACTTCTGTTGTACTTGTTTTTTTCTGGCAGAAAAAAATACCCCCCAAAAAAATATCCAAGTTTTTTTTTTTTTTTACTTCTTGTTGTATTTCTTTTTTTCTGACAAAAAAAGACCCCCCCCCAAAAAAATATCCAAGTTTTGTTTTTTTTACTTTTGTTGTACTTGTTTTTTTCTGGCAGAAAGAAATACCCCCAAAAGAATTTCCATTTTTTTTTTTTTTTTTTACTTTTTGTTGTACTTGTTTTTTTCTGGCAGTAAAAAGTAAAAACAAAATATCCAAGTTTTTTTTTTTTTTTTTTTACTTTTTGTTGTACTTTTTCTGGCAGAAAAAAAGACCCCCCCCCCAAAAAAAATATCCAAGTTTTGTTTTTTTTACTTTTTACTTGTACTTGTTTTTTTCTGGCAGAAAGAAATACCCCCAAAAGAATTTCCTTTTTTTTTTTTTTTTTTTACTTTTTGTTGTACTTGTTTTTTTCTGGCAGAAAAAAATACCCCCCCAAAAAATATCCAAGTTTTTTTTTTTTTTACTTTTTGTTGTACTTTTTTTCTGGCAGAAAAAAAGACCCCCCCCCAAAAAAAATATCCAAGTTTTGTTTTTTTTACTTTTGTTGTATTTCTTTTTTTCTGGCAGAAAGAAATACCCCCAAAAGAATTTCCATTTTTATTTTATTTTTTTACTTTTTGTTGTACTTGTTTTTTTCTGGCAGAAAAAAATACCCCCCCAAAAAATATCCAAGTTTTTTTTTTTTTTTACTTTTTGTTGTATTTCTTTTTTTCTGGCAGAAAAAAAGACCCCCCCCCCCCCCAAAAAAATATTCAATTTATTTTTTTTTTACTTTTGTTGTACTTGTTTTTTTCTAGCAGAAAAAAATACCCCCCCCCAAAAAAAATATCCAAGTTTTTTTTTTTTTTTTAACTTTTTGTTGTATTTCTTTTTTTCTGGCAGTAAAAAGTAAAAAAAAAATATCCAATTTTTTTTTTTTTTTACTTTTTGTTGTACTTTTTCTGGCAGAAAAAAATACACCCAAAAAAATATCCAAGTTTTTTTTTTTCTTACTTTTTGTTGTACTTTTTTTCTGCCAGAAAAAAATACCCCCAAAAAAATGTGTCATAAATTACACGTGATGTTTTTCAAAATAATTTTGCACATCAAGAAAGTCCCATTGTGGTATAAATTAGTACAGTATGATGACACACCCAGAAGTACGTTTTTTTATGTGCATGCAATAGCTGGAATGAAGCGCTCTACTATTGTGTAGCATGTATACATTTATTTTCACCACCGTTTGCTCGTTAGAACTGAAAGCATATTACAGCTGAGGCTGATGACAATGACATTAGTTGCGCAGCTGTTTGGTTAGGAACTAATATATTGGACAAACTAAACATTTTCACTTGATGATGGCGGCGTATGAAAAGGTCAGGGGATCACCAACAATATTACAATTCATGCCGAGGGGAACATTAATGCGTGAAGCAAAATTTCATGGTGATCCATCCAATAGTTGTCGACACATTCAAAACCCCAAATGTCAACCTGATATATAGCAGCTCGAGGAAAAGTCAGAAGATCACCAAAGTCATTAGGATTCGTCCTCTGGGGACCATGAATACATGTACACCTCACGGCAATCCATCTTGTACCTTTTTGAGAAAATGTCAGTCGGGCCATCCGCAGAGCCATGCCCTGCCTTTTAAGTGTGGTCATTTGATACAGCTATAAACGCTCTTGCCCTGTAGGTCGTGTTTGGACGGCGCAAGATGTACCCCAACCGCCAAGCTGCTGAAAATACAGACGGGCGACGTGTAACACAGACAACGTTGCAGTCTGAGCACACGCTCAAATGATTGCAGGGGATGGTGTCCTCTGCGAGAGGCTCTTGAGGTATTAATTGGGTGCAAGTTTTTTTTTTGTTTTTGTTTTGCAGCCGTTAACGGCAACCGAGGGACAAGCGAAGGCCAGCGCCGAGCAGGTTCCATGAGATTGCAACGGGAGTCCGAGACAAATCATGAATGTTCACTGCGAAGACGGCGATGTGGATATTCATGAGCTCTTTTTTTTTAAATGTGGCTGAGTTGGTTTTCTGTTTTATTCTCCCCCCTCCTGCTGGGTAACACACCTGAATATTGGAAGAATGTTTTA
The DNA here is from genome assembly GCF_023349555.1 of Cebidichthys violaceus. NCBI lineage: Eukaryota > Metazoa > Chordata > Actinopteri > Perciformes > Stichaeidae > Cebidichthys > Cebidichthys violaceus. Next base: position 929,730 of record NW_027176957.1, on the reverse strand, counting down.
TATCATGCCTGAGGCGTGTGTGTGTGTGTGTGTGTGTGTGTGTGTGTGTGTGTGTGTGTGTGTGTGTGTGTGTGTACGGAGCTGACACATCCGAATGATTGATACGACTTCATCGTGCGCATCTTGGATTGGAAAAGTAAATGAGAGAGGAGGAGGGAGCCAGAGCGGCTGATGAATTCATTTTGCCTAGAGTGTAGACGCATCTGTTGTAGGTGGACAAAACATTTCACCAAAAATTGCTTTATTTAAAACACATTATTTCGAAAATAAAAGTGAAAGGTGAAACCTTCACCATGTTGATGAAAGATGTAAAACAGCCACATGAAGGCCTGGATCATTTCTCTATTAAACCTGTTTTATATATATATATATATATATATATATATATATATATATATATATATATATATATATATATGTCCCACCAGCAGTGGGACAGGAGGACCCAGAGGAGGAACCAGCAGTGGGACAGGAGGACCCAGAGGAGGTAAACCAGCAGTGGGACAGGAGGACCCAGAGGAGGTATACCAGCAGTGGGACAGGAGGACCCAGAGGAGGTATACCAGCAGTGGGACAGGAGGACCCAGAGGAGGTATACCAGCAGTGGGACAGGAGGACCCAGAGGAGGTAAACCAGCAGTGGGACAGGAGGACCCAGAGAAGGTAAACCAGCAGTATTTAGCACTTTTTATCTAACCATATATGTACATGAGTTCAATATTTACAAATCTTGGAAGAACAAAATGCATTATTATGTGTTTATTGTGTAAAGTAAAAGTGTTTTTGTTCACCAACAGTAGAAACATCCTAAAAGTTAGATTTCTCAGTTAAGACGTGTGCAGCAGTTTGTATCATAAACTAATATTCATTTATTCTAAAGCCTTTCTGGAGTGTTGTCATAACATTTTATAGACAAGCCTTACAGAAAAACATTTCATTCGTTTTTGCGTGCACGCCATATAGTGCGGGCACACTGTGTATTGCACAGCAATTAAGCTTAATTAGCATCAGTTGTGACTGTTCATATGGCATATTGCTACAAAGTGCTGTTTTGAAAGCGGCTGATAATATCCCTGAGCCCTTGGTGGTAATCAGTATTTAACTGGAACTTTCTCAGACGTGCAGCTATTGCTTATTTGTTTGTGTTTTTGGTCTTAAATTAGTCTTGTATGTCAGAGCCATAAAAGTCCAAACAAACTGGGGGAGCAGGCTGCCTGTTCTGCAGCTAAAGACGAACAGAGTGTGCTTTCGATCTCAAAATCTCCTCATTTGTCATTTTTTTTGTTTTTGTGCACAGATTGTATCATTTGCATATCTCATCATACATATTGTCTTTCTTTTGTGTTGGTCTCCTGCTGTTATTTGTTATATCTTATATTGTTGTGGTTCATATCTTTTCATATTTTGTATTCAAAACAGCATCGATTCCCCCACAGAAATGCAGCACTTACATAGTACAAAGTCTACCTGGTCTTTAACACCAATAGGACAACAAATAACAGTAAATACACAATCTAAATGATGGGAAAGGACAACAGACTTTGGTAAGTAATGCATTTTAGAAACCTTTTTGTGGAAATTATCTTTATCTGGTCTCTAGATTTTGCAATTTTTGGAGCTGATACTAAATACTAAAATCTGTTGGCACACTGGTTTTGGATCCTTTTACTCTGACTGGTTTCTTCAAAGTTGCCGACCCTTTACTCTACAGCAGGGGTCTTCAAGGTTTATCAGGCCAAGGACCCCCAAACTGACAGAGGCATGGAGCAGGGACCCCCGACTATATATAATGTATAAAATTGTGTTGTATATTAAACTGGGCCTAGTGCCATGTATAAACATACCTTGTTATTGCGCATTCAATACTAAGCTATTCAAATAATACACAGGTTCATGTATTCATGTTTTTATTTTAAAGGCACAGTGAGTAGGGCGGCCGTGACACTGACATTCATAAACACACCTTGTATGATAATCATGCATACAAGATATTCAAACTGATGTTTTTATTTTAAACAGAAAATGATAAATGAGTGATGGCCAATTAGTGCCACTGATATCCATACACATGTTATCTTGCATACAGTACTGAACTATTCAAATAATGGAGGGATTCATGTTTGAAAAAAATAAAAATAAATTGTCTAATCAAACAAAAATTTTGCGGACCCCCTGCAGTACCTCCACGGACCCCCTAGGGGTCGCGGACCCCCTGCAGTACCTCCAAAGCTGAAAGTGGCAAAAACACGAGCGTCTCTTCCCGACGAGGCGGTTGAGATCGGCATGATGACATTCAAACGCAACTGCTTGAAATTATGCATTTTAATTTTTCATTCATTTGGATTCATGAGAATACTGAGATATAATATAGACTTGCTTTGCAAATGATTAGAATGCTTCTTTTTTTTAATTTAAACTAAGCGTTTGCTAGTTCCTCCCCGGCTAGATGGGACTCTGAGGCCCACCGCATCGCTGCAGCAGAGAATTATCACAGCAATTTACATCCTGGCAATCACGTGGGAGATCTTAAACAGGCTCGTTAAGGACCAGTTGTCAGCTATAACGATGTTGCCTAGTGTGAAAGACGGGGGGGGGGGGGGGTCTTTTAACACAGTAACAGATATGATTCATCAGACCATTATCAAACATCTGGTCTCATTACCTTTCTGTTATTTCTGACCGTTATCCACTCTAATCATGTGGAATCAGTCTGTTTCCAATAAAGCTGTGACTACAGGAGGACTCTTGATGAGAGACGAGCTGATAAATGACGACTGGCAGAGAGCAACAGGATCCACACGGCTCCGGATTCTCATCTTCGACCTCTTATCCGTGGATCGGGTCTCGGGGGGCAACAGCTCCAGCAGGTGGACCCCCCCAAACTTCCCTTTCCCGGTGCCACATCAGCCAGCTTTGACTGGGGGGGGGGATCCCGAGGCGCTCCCAGGCCAGTTTGGAGATATAGTCCCTCCACCTGGTCCTGGGCCTGCCTCGGGGGTCTCCTCCCAGCCGGTCTTGTCTGGAACACCTCGGTGGCATCCTCACCAGATGCCCTAAACCACCTCTACTAACCCCTTTCCACACAGAGGAGCGGCGGCTCTACTCCGAGTCTTGATTACGTTCATTAAGATTGTGCTGTTTGATGAGAGACTATTCTAGTCGAGAGCAGAAGTGCTTTACAACCACCGCACGTGTAGAGTCCAATGTTTGGTCTGAAAGCCGCGTTTAGAGTCACTCGTTCAGCTCGGTGACAGCGAGCTGCTCTCAGACACTGACCTCAAACCAGCCTTCACACCCGGAGCTAACTGACGTTTTGGCTCTTTTCTAAAGAGGGGGGGAGGGACCAGAAAAGAGTGAGATCTCAATCTGAAAGCTGTAGCTTCATCCAAAATGTGAAAACAGAGAGTCACATTAGACCTAGGATCAGCCGACCTCGTGCATATTCAGGCGCGGCATATACGAAATAAATAAAGGAAGGAAAGGAAATCTATAAACACCAGGGGCAGACTTTTACCTTTAGGTCTGAGGGCCCAAAACATGTTTGAGAACTATCAATAAAAACGGTCACTACATTAAGTTTGAATGTGCTTTCATGTGAGAAAGTAACCATTTAGATTCACATATGCGCTCGCCTTCATGTGAGAGCAGCTCTGGGTTGCCTTGAAACCGGAGACACCTTGCTTTGCAGTTAGATGTCTCTTCCCCGCCCCCCCCCGGCTGTGAGATCACATTTTACAGAAAACCGTCGGGTAATTTGTCTTCACTTTTGGGTCTTTTCCTGTAAGAGCACATGAGTGAGGACAAAAGCGTAAAGAGGCCCCCGAAGGGCCAATGAAAAAGAGCCTCTTCCAGCACGGCCTGTGACCGAATTACCCCCCCCCCCTCAAAAAAAGCCAGCTCCCCTCGGCCCCTGCGGTCAGGCCTCTAATGCGTTTACCGGCAGTGACGAGGGGAAAGGCACACCGACGGGGAGGGAACCGTCTCAGAGATGGTAATGGAGGGGGGGGTGAGGAAAGAAGCCTCCGGCCCAGTTCCAAATCCTAATGTGGCGGGCAGGGCTGCCAGAGAGGAGGCAGTCATGGCGAGAGGCTGCAGGATTGGTGGGATTATAATGGCTTTTGGAGAGGATGAGAGGTGCAGATGGGCTGCGAGAGGAAAGCGGGTCCAAACCCGGCGCCGACGGTGGACGTCATTTGTAGAGATGGCGGCGTTTCGCTCAGCAGTGCATCATAAATCCAATTAAGCACTTAAATCCAAATGAACACATGCATATGCATGCACAGAGACACACACACACACACACACACACACAGACAGTGGGACCATACTGCGAAATATTTGTACTGGGATGCAAAAGAAATCCATCGACTAAATTGGCGTCTGTGATTTCTCAAGTACTGATAAATCCAAGAGCCAACGAACGTTTTCTTCTGTCTTACAAGAAGTCGTTGCTCCTCGTGAAGTCAAAAACAAACTGCTGTTCTAAATCATGAAGATGCACAAACAGACACAAGCCCTCAGGAAGACACTTATGAGGGGGGGGGGGTTTCGTTTTTCCTGCACAAAGCCAAAAAGAAGTCTAACCTCAACAGCTTCATATCATCAGAGATTTGTGATGTAAACACCACAAATCAATACTTCAGATTTATTTTTTCCCATCGCCAACCTATCTGCTGCAGTTTCACACGTTCAGCTGCAAAGACTCAGTCCCTGGTGAACTGTATGGATGTATGGATGTAAATATTGTTTATGGCGTCCTGTAGCTCTCATGCTAGTGCTGTCATTCAATGCTTTGAGCGCCGCACACAAAAAGCAGGTATTTAATAAACTCAAACGCTGAAGGTGATGTATGTGCGTGTCAGGCTGAGCCTCACAAACAATGCACTGGCTCCCAAAGTGCATTCCTACTTTGCCACGGGATTGATTGCAATCAGACGCATATAAAGGGAAGCGATGCACTCAGCTGCTCAACTCTATAGGCGTGTTGTTCTGTCATGTCATTAGCGCGATATCTATTGTGATTCAGACCTCCAGACGGGGCTAGATAGAGGTTGCAGATGATGCACGATGTGTGGTTCTGTGGCTGCAATCAGTTTTCTTTTGTGAGTTTCACCCTGAACTAGACAATAGAACAGCTCTGCGCAAACACATGTCGTGGCTGAGGGCCAAGAACCAGGAAGTCCCCAGTTGGTGTCAGGTGCAGGAACCTTAGTCGCATCTCATTTCCTTTCATCTCTCTTTAAGTTCATTTCCTTTCACCTCTCTACTGTCATGAAGCAAAGTTAAAAGGGAACGGTCAGTAACATTTCAGGTCTGCTCACTGTCTGTTTTACTTTCAAATGAAGTGATTTGAATCATCTGGCTAAAGCGCATGCATGTGTAACACCTGTCTAATGTCAGAGTATGTTGTTATTGTAACTGATAGAAAGTATCAGTTAATTGTCAGATAATTAAGATTTCAAATAAAGTGCAGTCATGTAAAAAGCCCAACAATTTTGCTATTAGGACATATAATTTGACAGATAGATTGAGTACAACAAATGTCAAATAAAATACATTTACTAAGTAGAGGTTGGGGGATTTATAAGTGAGTTGTATTTGTTGTATTTTTCTTCCAGGAGTCAGTTACACTTAAAAGCAGTGTTTCCATGAAGCAACAGTCAGTCAGTGGAGCGCGTCTGAGTCACGAAGCAGCTCTGAAAGGTACAGTAAGGGTTGTTATAGTTAAAAACACCGGTGAGCATCACATCTTCACTGGAGAGAAGACCACCCAAACCCTGTCACATCAAATACGATGACGTGGATCACATCACAGAGAGATGTGGTCCAGAGCTCTTCCTTCAGATGTGATCCCTTCCATTGCCAAATAAGTGAGAACTTGATATGATCCATGTGTTGAGTGTGAGAATCATGTAAAACAGTAATGTTGTAGGTACCAGTAAAGTCACCCAAAGATATTGTGATTTTAGGTTATACCCCGAAGACTGATAATAATATATAAGTCATCTAAAAAGCTTCTGAAATGAATACCAATACAACAACACGTTCTCCTTTTCACAAACATTATTCCAAGACTGGTTCTGCCGTTCCTTTACATTGATGGTAATTGCTTTGATACGTGATGAAAAATGTCCGCGGCGTTTGTTGGGAACAATTGAACATCCTGCTAAAACCGTCGGGGGAGGAAACGCACGCCGGCTCACACGTCCTCCCAGCCAGCAGCCGGCTAGTCTCCCATCTCTCACATGTCTGTCAGATTCGCTCTATGGGACGCTGGTGTGCCAAGAAAAAAAAAAAAAAGAAAAAAATACTCAGCTTTTATTGCCTTTCCAACATCAATTTAATGCCTCGCGAAAAAAAAAAAAAATGGCAGGCTGAAAAATCACCTCAATACAAAATGCAAAAAATGCATTCATGTTTAATCCCTCTGCCTCCTGTCGGGTGTTTTAGAACATCCGAGCCCTGATGTTGGAAAGGTGTTCTGCATTTTCCAAACCCCCAAAAAGGAGGCGCTCCGTCTGCGTTACAGACTTCCGTTAGATCGATCGTACGTAAGGATAATGCATTGTTAGGTAAACACGCGCTCCGTCTGGTGCTTAGCCAGCACAGGCAATTTAATCACACCAAGAGTAAATATATGAATCCCTGCTCCTGAACGCTCATTAAGAATGCTCACGCCATACGGCTCCCTTCCTGGAACGAGGCATTTTGCAGCTTCGCGAGTGAGAGTAATGACCATCATTCATACTGCCAGCTTTCATTGCCCGGTGGCGTGTTTAGCTACACATACTTGAGATTTGGAAGAAGGGAAAAGGCAATTGTATTTAATCATCCTCCCCCCCTCCCCCCGGGGGGTGGAAGAGATTTGCCTTGAAGATCACGTTCAAGTGATCAATGGCAAGTAAAACGCTGCATCCTCACGCCTCCGACAGCGGCTTTCATGTGAACAACGTTGTGCGATGAGATAACTCTCCGCAGGATGACGCAACTTAAAAAAAACAAACCTTCATGTGAGGAAATTAGCTCTTGCAGCAAAATAAAATAAAAAAATAAAAAAAAGCGGCAGTAAGCGACACGTATGCTCACTCATAATGATAGCGTGTCATCATATCTGCAGCGACGATGAATCAGCGATTAATGGCCGTGATTAAACACTTCAGCCCCCGAGTGTGATGAATGCCTCCTTCTCTAAAAGTTAAGATGACTCCTTCACTACCTCCTACCAGCGACGGGGATTCATGACGACCGGCTGCCATCATGAGTCCCTAACGGTAACCACGTGATGAATAAGTCATTCTCAGCGCTACCCTCCCCTTTCTTTTTTAATGTTCTGAAATTATTAAAAATGAACGATAGCATTGGTGAGTTGAAACTACCTCCCGTCGGCCGAGCTTTCGCTCATCTCTCTTTTATTATTTTATCTCCTGGGTGTACTCCCCTCCCCTGCAGCTCTGGCTGAATTCCAGTTCGGCGGTCCGTGGTGTTTGGTGACGGCGTGAGGTCGGGAAGAGGATAAAAAGGTTTTCACGGAAAGCTGATTTTCAGTGAAAACAAAGCAGCAGCCGATATGACGATTGATGACAACTTTGCAACTTGTTGTTTTGTTGTTGTCATAAAGTCACAGTCAGTGTGTGTGCAGTGGCTAAACTGACTTTAGATTCGATTTTTAGATTTCTTTATTTGTCATTGCATGTTATACAACGAAACTTCGTTTGAACAGTCTGTTCTGTTTAGCAGCATAATGACATAGTAAAACAGTAAAAAAACAGTAAAAAAAAACCTGTAAAAAACTGTAAAAACAACAACAGTTATTGCACGTAGACCAACGATTATTGTACTCTGGGGGAGTTTTTTTTGTAAAAACAGTGATTAATGTTTATGTCTATAACTCTACCTGACAGAGTGCATGTATTATTTTTTTACATTACATTACAGTCATTTATCAGACGCTTTTATCCAAAGCGACTTACAATTCAGTATCTATCCACACACCGTAGACGCAGCTACGGGAGACATTTTTGGGGTTAAGTGTCTTGCTCAAGGACACATGTGACCGTGAGACTAGCGGAGCAGGAGCCGGGGATCGAACCGCCGACCCTCTGATTGAAAGGCGGCCCTGGTAGCCAAAAGTTTATGACACACGGCCCATTTTCGAATCCGCCTTTGGATTCCTTTGTTTGCGCGTTATCACACTCTCTCTCTCTCTCCACTCATTTTCTGTTCGCTTCTACCCTAACCACGTTCCAATAAAAGGTCAGAATATCAAAAAATGTTTTGATTAGATAAGAACATTGTTTCCTCAGTTATTAAGGTAATCCGGGCTGATAAAAAGAGGAAAACTAAATTTAAATCTAATTGCAATGGTGGAGATAACCGATTACATTAACTCTCGTTACTGTAACGAAGTCACAATTGGCTACTTGTTTTGCATTATAAGTGACTGCAATGGTCCCCCCCAACCACCAGGGGATGCCGTGTTGTAGTGTTCTTATTGTTTTAGGTTACGACATTATAACCCTGGTTCTATAAGCACAGGCTGAGCGGCTAAAGGTTAAGCTTTTAGTGGCGTTTAGCGGAGTTTAGCGGCGTTTAGCGACCCTAGCGCGAGCCTCTGCAGACGGGATGCGAGCTCTGAGCATTAACGGAGGCGTTTATACTCTATGCGCTGTTTAATGACATTATTCACAAATGATTATCCAGGAAATTATTTGCAACCCTAAAGATCAAAAAGTCAATACAAACAATCATCAGCTGGAGACAATGAAGAAAAACAGGTATTTGTCACTTACTTATTTGATAATGATGTCTGTGTGTGTGTGTGTGTGTGTGTGTGTGTGTGTGTGTGTGTGTGTGTGTGTGTGTGTGTGTGTGTGTGTTTCCTGAACTCAGCGATTGACCTGAACAGGTTTACACTTTAACCGGGACACTGGTATATAGAGGCGAAGGCTCACATGCTTCCACAAAGAGGTAAACACAGCAGCTCCTCTGAACACAGTGTACCACCTGGTCAAACAGCACCTGAAGGCTGTTTTCATCTTGTGCCGCAGAGTATTTCCGCTCCTCACAAAGGTTGTTTATCTCTCCCTGCAAATCTCTGTTTTTATGTCTCTCTTCCTCTGTGAAAACCCCACACAGGAAGCCTCATTCAACCCCGCTGTGAATTGCCTAAACCCGTCCCTCTCACCGTGCTCTGTAGAACACGTGATCCATACAAATAAAGACCGAGTTTTCCCTTTCAGATCTTATTCGTATGCTTGCTTTTTTTCTTTTTCAAATGTGGGGCTTAATTTTGGCTGGTTGATCTATTGAAGAGCAACACTCTTCATTCTTTTTTGTGTGCTTGCTACTTCTGATGGAAGAAGAGCTGCAGGAACACCCTTCATATTCTGGCCTGTCGCATTCTCACAAAGCTCCCGGAGCATCAACAATCCAGTGGCAGACGATCAAAATGCCCCCCCCCCCCCCGGTGAGCTCTCGTCAGTGAAAGTGGATGTTTGTAAATGGAACAAATGCGTTTCAAAAAGCCACCCGAGTGCTCCGAGCACGGCTCTTTAAAGTCTTCTCCGCGGCCCCCTCGAAAACTTTGTGTTGTAGAGGTGGACTATTAAGAAAGTGAGAGGCCACCCACGCTCTGCGGCGGTACAGTCCTTTTCAAAAGAGGGCACGGGGGTTAAGATCGCCAATCAGACGCCGGTGATTGAGCCCGTGAGATGAGAAACAGGGAGAGCCTCCGAGGATCCAATCAAGAGTCCACGGGCAAGGATACAAAGTGTGTGCTTTAGCAAACTCTTTCACATTGGGATTCAATCAGGTGCTTTTGTGGGGAGATGGGGAGCCTCTCTCATGTCAAGGTTAGAGACAGCGGAGGAGAGAGAGATGGATGCATTAGAGCGGCTCTTTAAAGGTGTTAGCGCCGGGCGAAAACGAGGAGCGGCCCGAATCTGCCTTTTGAGCAACACCCAAATTGGTTGGCATGTCATCCCGGAGTAAAGTCGCAACAAAGTTTGTCCCTGAGCCGATTGACTGGAGAGAGAGCTGCATTTGAAAATTGTCAACGCGTCACTTTTCTCCCTCCCTCCCCTTCCCTCCCTCCCTCCCCTCTGTCCCATCAGGCACTCTGTTAAACGGGACAGATTGGCGCGCCCTTAATTCCCATCATTCTATGCATTTTCAAACAGCCACATGGATACCGCCGGTGAATTTCAACCACAGCGCGGCTGTGCCCACTGCCTGCCGCTGGTATTGATTTACAACTTATCCCGAGTTTGCTTTTGTTGTGGCGGAGGTAAGAAACATCAAGGACAACCAATATATGTTAAGGGTTTCCTTGACAATAAGTGCAGATTTGTTTTACCAGCTGGGGGCAGGTTGTCACAGAAACCCCCCACGGTGTCAGGAAGATTGTTGTTCAAACGTATCTTTATTGTCTTGGGGTCCGAACCAGAAAAAAATATTAAGGCTAAATTGGAAAAGGGGGATGTTGTAGGTGCTGTCTTCCTTGATTTAATTTAAGAAAGCATTTGATACAAGTTATTACCAAGTTATTAATGTAATAAAAATGTGTGAATTCATTACTTACAGACAAAAAAACAATGCGTTTGTGTGACCATAAAACCTCACAAATGGTTGATGATTATGTCGGTGTACCTCAAGGTTCCACTTTGGGTCCACTGCTAATTAGTTTGTATAGAAATGACCTAACTGAAGTCAGCTGTATGCTGATGATGCAGTTATATATCTACATGCTAAATCTAAAAACAAGAAGCAAGTCGCAGAAGCTCATTCATGTTCCCTAGAGGATTACCTCCTACAATTTGAACATTCCTCTAGTGCCAAAGTAAATCTAATAGACCATTGTATCTTTAAAACACTTTATTAATTCATTATAAAGTAAAAGAAAATGGTGCAAAACAGAAAGGTAGCGAAAAAGAACAATTGACTACATTTGCAAAGGTGTGTGTATCACAGCAAAGTGATCACTTAGAACCAACCATTGACATGACTTCACTCAGAACACACTGTTTGACCATGGTTACACACTTTTAAACAGAAGGTGGACAAAGACCTCCAGCTGAGCCAGGAGTCCTGTGCACTGTGAGGGGAAACGCCCAGAAGTTGTCAAATCTTCACAGACTAATGACTTGACTTCAGGCAAAAGATGTCAGCGACACCGACAGCTATGACACCAAAGACGCTGTCGGTATGGATTAAGGGATGGTCTGACGAATGAAATGAGCGTGAAGGAGCAGAGACAGACCGAGGAAACGGGATCCACAGATTGTAAACCGCCAGAGGAGGCGGTTTGTGGACGGGAAGGACCGAGTCTCCAGTCCTTGTTAAAAAAAGGAAACTGTTAATTTTTTTTCTGTGCTGTGGCCAAGGATGTTCTGCATACAAGAAGTGTTTTTGAAGGAGTTTTCAGGCTGAAGGTACCTTTTTAAAAAGGGAGGTAGAGTTCCGCTCCAACACTTAAACAGCTGCTTTATCAGTATTAATTAATGTTTAGACTGTTTTATACAGCTCTGGGGCATTTGCGTTAAGACCAAACTGTCAGCACTCAGTTATTTCTGGCAATAAAATCACTGTTAAAGGTTTTTTTGGTTGTTTTTTTTCCTCTCCCAATGCGAGGGTCCTGGGACAGAGGATGCACAGATTGTAAAGCCCTCTGGGGAAAATATGTGATTTTGGGCTATACAAATAAACTGAATCGTTAAAAACAAACAGAATATACGCTAGCCCTTCATATGAGACTCAATGATATAAATAGGCTACAATAATCCATATTCCTTCATTTGGCTCAGTGGCACACTGCAGATATAAATGTTGAATAGAAGAATAAAATTCAGCAAATGTATTAAGCGACTAATAAAATCTCCAACAACCCACCTGTGGGTGCCAACACAGCCTTATATATTATATAATATGATAATGCTGCTCTTTGCATTCCTATAAGTATAAATGACAATCAGCTATTCTGAAGTGAAATCAGCCAGTTAGGATCAATCCATCTTTTATTTGCTTGCAGTAATTAAAGCTTCTTTTAATATTAATAATTGTGACAAGAGGGAAGGAGGCCTCTTGAGTGTGAGACAATCAAAAAGGAAAGTTCATGTTTTAATCTTGTCTCATTAGCTTGAAAAGGTCTTTTTCAGAATAGAACTGAAGGACTGGGAGGAGAGCATGGGAAGACAAAGGACATTTTTCACCCTCCAGGTAATCTTGTCTTTGCACTGCAACAATTATTCAGACTGATGAGGTTATGGACAGAGCAGAGGACACACCGAATGCCCGCCTTCAGCCTCTTGGAGGTACAGAGGAAGCTTTTTTTCGGTGCCGTGCAGCCTGCGGAGTCTTTTTCCTTTTTTTCCCCAGCTCTCGTTGTTTATTCTGTCGGAAGCCTCTGAACTCCCCGTGAACACTTATGAGGAAAACATCATTAATATTTGCCGGGTATTGACTGAGGAGAAATCCAAGCTCAATATAGGCTTTGTCATCCAGTCTAATCGCACACCTGAGCTCAAGGCAAACAGCGAACAACACGGAGGGATAAAAGTGGTGAAGGTGTTTCTCACAGCTGAATGACTCCTAGTTAGTTCATTCAGTGGACGAGTGAGCAAGTGTGCAAGATTATGCAGTTCAGTACGATGCAGAGCAACATATGAGGTGGATCGTTTGGATAATGGTGCCAACTCTAGAAGTTGATATTTCATAAAGAGATACAGCATTGAAAGAATTGATGACGTTTAGAAAAAAATAGCTGACTGCTAGTGTCTGTTTCTTCAAATCCTTTAACTCATAATAGGGTTTTACATTTTGGCACGATAACATATAGCAACATTTTTTACATCTATTAGTTTCAGTTGGGAGCCGGTCGAGGTGGTTTCAGGCATCTGGTGAGGATGCCACCTGGGCGCCTCCCTAGGGAGGTGTTCCAGGCACGACCGGCAGGGAGGAGACCCCGAGGGAGGCCCAGGACCAGGTGGAGGGACTATATCTCCAAACTGGTCCTGGGAGCGCCTCGGGATCCCCCCCAGTCAGAGCTGGCTGAAAGGAAAGTTTGGGGGTCCACCTGCTGGAGCTATTGCCCCCGAGACCCGATGATGTTTTGAACGGTCACTGCACTACTTTAATCGGGTGGATCGGTTTCGTGGGACGCGTTGAGTGACGGTTGTCAGAAATGCTTCTAAAGAAAACGCTGTGAGGGTAAAACCAGGCAGAGGTTGAACTCAATCCGGCTCAATTTGAAAAAGGAGATCGATCAAAGCCGTAACTGTGCTTCGCTCGACTTTTCCCGTCACCGCCAAGCAGCACGACGTTTCTTTCTCACATTCCACATCAAATTCACTAAAAATGGTCGTTTTGACCAAGCGGCGCAACATATAAAGCCATGCTGCAGCAGCGGCGGCAACATATTATCATTTTGTCAGCGTGCGAGCACTCCAGCAACTCGTTTGTCTCTGAGCCCGGGGAGCCGTCATCTTCCCTCAGACAAGCCATGTAAAGCGGACACTAACTCAAGTGATAGTCTCCCTGCGAAGCTCTGACAAGTTCATTTGGGTATAATTACTCGCCCCGCTCAGGTACTCTGTCGACATTTGTCACCGAGACACCCAGCATTACCCGATGAGATTAATTTGTCATATTTTGTGTGTTAAATATTTTCCCCTTCCTGTAAGTGATCTTAATCCTGGCGGCTCGGCAGTCGACGGCAGCACAGGGACCCGCCTCTTACCTGGAGAGCGGCGGTGGTTTTGTGCCGCCACGTTTATTCGCGTTAGCGGTCCCTGCACCCCGCAGATAACGTCATTTAGCGGGACCCACGGACCTGTTTAGACCTGACACCGGGGCAGACGGATTCAGCTCCTCTAGCCCCCGACTCTGCACCACTTACTATGGGCCATTGCGGTCTCCATTAAGAGAATCGCTTCCTAATGAACCCTCTTCCTTGGGAGGAAGTGATTAATAGGAGTGGCCATCCAGGATTGCATTACCCAGCAACACTCCTTCTCTCTGCAAAACAAGGAGGACACGCATAGGAATACAAAGAGAGTGGAGCGCTAGCATGCTAGCAATCACCCTAATGTTGTCGGGGAAGCAGCTCGTAGCTGAACCAAGCGAGTGTCTGCACACTCCGCCGCTGCTGCTTTGGATTCCTACGTCTGCTTCACTCAAAATGGCGAGTTATCCGACAGTAGTTCTCTACTAATCCTTTGATTCATGGTGTCTGTTTGAAGTCTAAAACCACACACATCTCACTAGCAATCACATGAGACTCACTTCAAGCGCGCTGGAGATAAAGGGATTATGTTGGAAAGGATCATCAGGTCCTTTTAATCAGTTTCACTTTTACTGAAGAGGCTGCTGGGCTCCAAAACAAAAAACCCCGACGCCGCATCGTTTGCAGTCGAGCGTTGTACGGCGAAACTCCGTAACAAAAGGAAACCATCAGACGAAGCCACGGGAGCCATATGTTGGTGACGACAGGACGCCGTCTCTACTGCCACCTTCTCCCTAGGGCTCAAAATCATGCCAAACTCAGCAGTGTGTTGCCTTAACATATGGCAGGGCGACGGCGGGAGAAGATTGTGTGTTGCACAGGGGAGAGTTTTGACAGCCGCACAGCTCCATTGGCTCTGAGGGGCTTTCGTTCGCTTGGCAGTGACACAGACGAAGATCAGGAAAAAGTCTCCCTGGGGATCAACACCACGCTGTGGAGAAAAGCTGTTTTCTACAGTATTAATCTACTGATCTATGACTCAAACACAAGCCTCATAAACTCTGAGGCCAGAAGGCTGGCGAGGAAAATACGAGTAGTTTTTCGAGGTGCGAATGATGTGGCATGCCGGTAGATTTCGGTGACTCTCGATGCTGTGACCTCTCGGAGTCACGCAGGAAATGAGTGAAAACGTTTTCCCTGTACACCCCCATGGAGGGTTTCATTTTCTTTTTCCTTTGTTAGACACATGACAGGATATAGACAGCCTGGACCCTTGACACCCTTGATGAGGTGGTGAGAAAAGCAGCGGAGAGTACTTAAAAAGAGTCTCGAGAGGACCGCCGGGGCCGCTTGCGGTCGACCGCTGCGCCACAGCAGGACGCAAATGTTCCGCTCTGATTCCACCAGCGACCTTTAGCCTCCGCGAGCGAACAGCTTGTGACAGAAGACACCGTCGACCTGTTTGGCGGCCTCCGATGCGCGAGACGTCGGGGGTTTCGCTCTGGCTGGAGTCCTTTTGTTCCCGCTTCATTTTCTGGTCAGTTGGCGTCTGCTCTCCGATTAGCTCGTCGCGGGCGCTCAACGAGCGGCAGCCGGGCCGACGTGACGGAGTGCACCGAGCCACGGGGGAAAAAATAGCCGCTAATCGCAGATGTGTGCCACAGACATTTCTGAGGCATTAGCGCTGCCGTTAATGAACTGCAAACGATGATGGCGCTGATGACGGTAATCACACACACACACACACACACGTGTCCCGGCAGAGAGGAACAAGCAAATGATCTGTTGAGCCCCGGAGGAAATGTTTTTTCTGACAAGGGGAGTGACTTAATCTTATGAGGTTTGTTGGAGTTATTGCTCGGCTGCACGCTATATTAATACACCCCCTCCGCACCCCCACCCCCACCCACAACCGCAAGACACACAAGCCCCCCCCCCCCCCCCCCCATTAGCTCTAGTGAGGTATAAATCCACACACTACCGTTCTGTCATTCTGTGAAGTCATCTGGTTGCCCTCGGAGGAAACATTAAGTAATTGTCAATTCAGAATAGGGCTCACGGCGCTCGGCCATCTTGACAACAACATTTTCTGCTTTTCAATTTGGAATGCGGCGCTTTATGGCCGCAGAAGAAATAAAAAATAAATAAAAAACACGTCAAGGAAAGCGATAAGCGGCGCCTCATTGCGCTGAATGTTTTTGTTTTAGCAGCTTTACGACAACATTGGAACCCAGGCGAGTTTAAACCTGGGACCGAGATGAACCGATTCATTTAGAGTGTCGATCAAATGCCGTCAATCCACGGCCGATCGATCGGCACTGAGCTATAGCTGTGTGAGAGCTGCAGGGAGAGTGCAGACTAGTCCAAAAAAAAAAAAAAAAGCAGATCTGTCCTTGGAATATTTTTTTTTTTGTGTGTGTGTGTGGACGGAATGACTGATTTCAGGTCGAGCTCCGGTGTGTTTTTGGCAGAGTGAATGTGCCTCGTGCACACGGCCCCCCAAAAAAAGACGTCCAAGAATGTCGAATATCTTCCCTTTTGACACTTCACCGAGAGCTTAGCAGTGGAAATATAGATATCCCCTCTGCAAATCCTTAAATGACAGCTACTCCTCCTCTCCAAAGTGAAGTTAATCCCTTCCTCCCGGCCCACTGGTCGCTGTCTGCTACATATATTAGCGGCAGTGCCTGATCACCAGCGCAGGTGGCTGCTGCTGCTGCTGCTGCTGCTTCCAAATCTAAATAAACAAAAAATCCACTTTTTACTCAGCGAGTTACATAAACTGAGACGCTGCTCTTCAAAGAGGCATAATTTGTTTATTCGGGACTCTGGTGGCGATAATGAAAAACAAGTTGTGTTCAGAGGAATACGTAATAGCCACTTGGACGTACAGGTTCGTTAATACGACTTTTAAGAGAGGAACAGATAAGAAACGTCTCCGTACACAGAATGCAACGAGCTGAATTATTAATGAGCATATTGTCGGTGGTGTTGACGCTCCGTGTTCAGTCCCTTGATATGTCGCGGTTTGTTTGATTGTACGTTTATTGTTATCGCTGTCGTAGAATCCGCTGAAGTCACTTGACTCAGAAGTGATTTCCAGCGATGCCTTTTAATAAGATTCCACATGAATAAAGATGAACATGTGTATTATTAGGACTTGTGGAAGTGGTAGCAGTGGTAGTGTTCTGGGGTTTAATGAAAACAAAACAAAAATTGGGGGGGGGTTTTCTTCCATTTTTTTCCTTATTTTTGGTTATAAGCTTTGTCGTGTGTGGTCGTCTGGTTGCTACAGCATCTTTTAAATGGTTCTGATGGACCGATACGATTCTTTTAGTCCTGCACTGCAAAGATAAGGAATCCTTCGCCGACTCCAGTTTGCCTCGTTCGCAGCGTTCGGCGTCTTTAAGGGACGATAATTCAGCGATCGACTTTAATATAATGCTCTTAATGAGACAGAACAAGATGTGCATTCAGCCCCTCTTCTGCATCTCACCCTGTGCCGCTGTAGCCGTTATGTTAATCAGATGGCATTCAATTCAGCTTTCTGCAAAGTCCTCCAATTAAAAGACAAAATGCGTTGCCCTCCAGATCAGAAGCTAAGGGCTGAACTTCCTAAGAGCACATCCTGAGATACGGCGCGCACGGATGACTCAGAATCCCCGTGGCTGCTGGAGGGCTTTGTTGCTTGAACGTAAAACATATGTTGTTTTGAGGCGCGTTGCTGAAATGATGGACGTTCTGCGGATGAAGAAACTAGGTCTGACCGAGGAGGGATTCACCTGGTAAAGAGAAAGAGCAATGCGACCCTGCAAATCCACGCTGAAAGTCACTGCCGACTGTTGAGTTGTTGCAGGCCTGCTGCAGACAGACGTTTTTAAAACACAACCTCATCTCATCTCATCTTCAACCTCTTATCCGGGATCGGGTCTCGGGGGCAACAGCTCCAGCAGGTGGACCCCCAAACTTCTCTTTCCCGGTGCAACATCAGCCAGCTCTGACTGGGGGATCCCGAGGCGCTCCCAGGACCAGTTTGGAGATATAGTCCCTCCACCTGGTCCCGGGCCTCCCTCGGGGGTCTCCTCCCAGCTGGTCGTGTCTGGAACACCTCCCTAAGGAGGCGCCCAGGTGGCATCCTCACCAGATGCCCGAAACCACCTCGACCGGCTCCTTTCCACACAAAGAAGCAGCGGCTCTACTCCGAGTCCCTCACGGACGACCGAACTTCTCACCCTAAAACACAACCTTATTAAGAATATGCTCCAGAATGAGCTATTTTTTTGTGTCACACGCATCCTCTACATGAGTCACAAGGTCGGCTAGTTGTTGCAGAACAAATTCACAGTGAGTCAAAAACAGTGGTGGTTCCTGTAGGTCCGTCGTCCGCTTGATGATTCAGCCTTGGGTCAGAAACTAGTGAGATTGTCGTCGTAACTTTTTATGTAAAAGCGACCCTGGCGCTTATTCCGACATAAATACGACGTTAAATTGCCATCAGGTTTTATGGGTCGCACGCCCCGATGCCAAGTTGTCTCTGTGAGGGGGGGGGGGGGGGGGGTAGCGTACCGACATGGTGACTACCACAAGGGGCCGCCAAAGTGAAACACAGACACACCCATACAACCTGTATGCTGCGTCTGAAATACAAGCAGTGGAAAATGGCGGGAGAGCTGGAGGATGAATCAAACATTTTATCTGCGCACACATCGCAGTGCAGTGCATTCATCTCAGGGCAGTGGCAGCACCTCAGTGCCCCCCCCCCCCCCATCTCTCTACTCTCAAACAGTAAATTATTACTGTCCATTGCATAATTCCAACACTAAGTGCAAGTTCTTCCAGCCCCGCGGGCACTTATCCCCGGCAGACAGCGATGTCAAAGTCGGGTTATGCAGAGTGTGCATGCGGTCTTATTTCTGGGGGAGCGAGGACGTCCGCTTAAAGAGCAACACTGTGTAGGATCTCGAGGGATCAGATTCCCTAATCAGGCAGCGGCGAGGAGAGCATGGTGTGGTGAACCGAAAGAAAAGAGGGGGGGGGGGGGGGGGGGGGGGGACACAGAGGAGAGGGAGAATGGGAGGATTACATTAGAATAAGCTGAAATGTGATCAAATGTAAAGGAAAGAGAAGAGATGGAACGGGAGCAGAAACAGAGGCTGGTATTTTGTGAGGACTTTCTGACAGCGGCTTATAGGGTAGGGTAATAAATCAGAAGTCCCCCTCTATCAGCAGACTGTTTCTACATGGGCAACTTTGCATTGACGGAAGCCAAGCATGGAGCAGAGCTGAGAGTGTCATGATGGGACTGGCAGGGCCCGTGGTTCGAGCGAGATGACTGATAGGACGAGCTCCCCCGAGCGCTCGCGTTTACACCTCAGTGGGCGGTGTTGACTAGATGGCGGAGGCGGCGGCGCACAAGCTCTCGGTGCAAAAGGTTGTACTCAAAAGGTTGTACTCAAAAGGTTGTACTCAAAAGGTGTACTCACGGACAGCTGAAACAGAAACACAGCTCAATGCATGTGCTGCTTTTAGTGCTGGAGCTTTCTTTATATAATAAAAAAAGTGGCTCGAGGGTTAGAGAGGGATGTGTGTGGGAAGCAGGGGTGACAGAATGTGAGAGAGCATCTGTAGGAAGGGAGGGACCGCGAGGATTCAGATGCGGTTCGATCGGTCGTCGCAAATCCTGCAACCGTGGGCCATTCATTCAGAGCCCATCACTGGGTGTTAAGATGGAAACAAAAAGGCAATGAACTGAAAAAAAAAAAAGAAAGAAGAGGAATGGCGATGCTTTTCCCCGCGCCGACACACAACAATTTGTGTGATATGTTTTTTGTTGCGACCTGTTGCAGATGGTCACCAAGTGGATACTGGTGCGTGAAGAATTAGATTATTTCAGTCACTGAGCTTCCCTCACAGCGGAGTGTGTCAGCCAATACGCCACTACTTTGCACCCATTAAAAACATGCTTGGATTTGTCTCTCCTCGCGCACAACTACACCGCCGCCCACCACACCGTACTTTAAAGAACAAAGCTCCCACGGCGCCTTGCAATGAACGATTAAAATCGGTGATTCTTTCGGGGTCCTTGAGAGGTCTCTAGGTCTCTTTTGATTCACGAGAGATGATCCCAAGCAACAGTCTGGAAGAATGACTGCAGAATCCTAATCATAGGTTTCACTTCTACGATCCTACAAGAAGCTAAAATCACTCACTCACTCACTCACTCACTCACAGAGATGGTGAGTCTTGTGCGGCACGCTTTCTGTCACACAGGGAAGATGACACCAGTGGCTCCATGTGTCCGTGACATGGAAACAAGTGAGAACACTTACAGCAAAACAAGGAGCGAAATAACAAGCTGGAGGTGGATATTAATGCTCATCCTACCTTTTAACGACGAGAAAGCTTCGACTCTGCTGCAGTCGGGAGAGTATTTTGGAGATTTAGAACGGGGCTCAGCTGTGCGTCCGTGTCCAGCTACTGCCCCCTGCAGCGTGAAACAGGGACTTCTAGCATTGTGAGTGAGTGAGTGTGTGCGCTTTGTCAGTTTTACGGTTTGAAATGAGAGAAAAATGAACTGATTCAACCGTTGTTAATAAATCCTTTAGTCTACAAGATGTCAAAAATAGTGACAAATGCCGATCTCAGCCCACATTGATGTATATGTTGTCCTGAACCGTCCAAAGCCTCAAAAGGCAGAAAATTTATGATATGAAAATGTGAAAAGCAGCAATTCTTTTACAAATAAGAAGCTGGAAGTGGTTTTTTTCAACAGGTAAATGAAAATTCAGACATCCATTCAGTTGAACTGCATCTTTAAACTGAATTAGTTAGTGAACTTAAAGAAGCCAGCGCTGGTCTGTAGGTGACAATGAAACAACGTTTTGTTGACTCACTGCTTCCTCCTTTTGACCCTGATGGTCTAGAGTCATGACTCATGTAAGCGTTCCCCGTTCCCTCACCTGGTCCTCATCACCCAATCACCCACCTGCCTCCCATTCACTCTGATTAGCCCCATATATACACACACGTCAGCCTGTTCCTTTACCTTGCTGCCGTTAATGCACAGTGAAACGAAAAACACATTTTACTGCTTTCTAATCTTGTGTCCCTGAGTAAATTGTTCATGCATATATTTAATTACGTGCTGAATATGTGAGCAGAGCAATACCATAGGAGGAGGTCTAGTGTATCCTGCTCCTGGGATCTAACAGTGTGGGTGATGGAGGTGTGGGTGAAGTACCTACAACTCATCACGTACATGCTACATGACTGAAGCTAGCTAACCTCCATTTTACTGTATATCAAGGGGCTAAATTCTAAATTCAGACAATGATTCTAGTTAATTATGTATGATTGAGGGTTTTAGCCTCCACACGGCTCTCAACATGGCGAAGGATGAGCCGGCGGTGAGCAGCTAATGGTGCCGCAGCGCTAACGTTGACAGAGCTAACGTTGACAGAGCTAACGGTGGAGGAGGCGACCGTAAGGTGGGAGTTAAGCTTTTTTTTGTGACGATGCTGCAAACGGAGCAGAGAGAAGCTCGGATAACAACGAGGGAGAGGACGTCATTCAGACGGTGTCCTCCGTGTCTTTTCTTGTTTGCTGCTATATGTTAATGCTCGGAATTTAGCCCCTACAGGGTCACAGTGTGCTCAAAGACAAACTAGTTGTGGTACAGAAATAACAGAAGTAGTTGTGTACAAACTCTGCGTACCTTCAAAAACTGCCACACACCTGGCCACATGTGGCGTGACGTGGGCCGCGATCGTCGGATTGTCTGCTGCAGCAAAAGTCACAGCGGAAGGACGTTTTTACGACACCATCAGACGACCTGACGAGCTTTATCCTTCATATGTTCGGTCGTCCGTGAGGGACTCTTAGTAGAGCCGCTGCTCCTTTAGCGTGGAAAGGAGCCAGTCGAGGTGGTTTCGGGCATCTGGTGAGGATGCCACCTGGGCGCCTCCTTAGGGAGGTGTTCCAGGCACGACCAGCTGGGAGGAGACCCCGAGGGAGGCCCGGGACCAGGTGGAGGGACTATATCTCCAAACTGGTCCTGGGAGCGCCTCGGGATCCCCCCCCAGTCAGAGCTGGCTGATGTGGCAACGGGAAAGGGAAGTTTGGGGTCCACCTGCTGGAGCTGTTGCCCCCGAGACCCGATCCCAGATAAGTGGATGAAGATGAGATGAGAGATGAGATGTTTTTCCGAATAATTCATCCATCGTCCGTTGGTGTCAATTTTGGTTCCGGGGTTAAAAAAGGTCTCACGGACCTCTTTACCTCCTCCGTAGACGCGTCACACCTCGTTAACGTGTTTTTTGTGAACGGATGAATATCCTGCTTGAAAGCCTTTTTATCTGGCTGAGATCACGACTAACAGTTGATGCATTTCGCTGTTGGCGAGTCTAAATATCCCTGCAGAGAACTCCACATCCCTCCTGAGTGTAGATTCACTTTTGATGATGCAGATAATCAGAGCTTGTTGACGTAGCTACTCTGATGTATAGCTTGATATCTGTGCACTTGCTGTCTTGTCGTTTTATCTTAAGTGTTGTACTAGAGGACCACGGCGGATGAGAGACTTTCTTGTGTTTCCATTCTCTGTGATTTTTAATGTGTGTCATGACAGCAGTCCAATCATCCAATCAATTCAATCTAAAATAGAATATTTTCTTCCACACAGCTTGGATTGTATTATCCTGGTGTGGTTTGCCAAAATGTAATATATTCTAGCTGTGAAGAGCTTTTTCCCTCAGGTGTCTCTCCCTCTGGGGAGGCAGAAGTTGTCAAAAAACTTCTTTTTTTTTTTTTTTTTAAGGGAGTAAGAATATGAAATGACCAGTGCAGGGTGATCTCAATCCAATCAAGATGCAGTGTCTCCATGTCCACGAGAAGCCAGAGTCAGGATATATATATATATATATATATATATATATATATATATATATATATATATATATATATATATACACGCCGTCGCAGAAAGTCAAAATAAAACAAAAGAGGGCGCAAGATTTTTGTTAGTCTTGATTTTCTCCACCTTGAGTCAACATTTCATCTTGCCGGTAAACTTATTTAAATGGGAGGAGAGAGAGCGTGCCCTGTGGCGCACACTGTCACGGCCTGAGTGCCCAAAAAAAAAATTATTCTAAAAAAGGGACGAAGACAGAACACCAGCATTAATATTTCATGAGGGAATGCCATTTTCTTTGCATAATCAAAAGTGTTCTTATTTTTGCCGTCGCATTTGACAAAGCGCCATAAAAAAAAAAAAAACGTAGCTGCATAAAAACGTACGTCTCTAGTGTGCATATTAATTGTCAAAAGTGTCTTCGTGTGGCCGTGCAGGGGCTTCACTGCTCCTCTGAGAGACGAATGAAACATTAATCTATCGATTTAACGGTGAAAGAGGATCGTCAGCCTAAACTGACAATGTCACAAAAGCAGTTTTTGAGTTGCGGATTGCGACATTTATTTTTTTTTTAACGTTGCTTCTGCTGCAAACTTTATATCCAGAAGTTTGATTGACGACATCTTTTTTTGTTTGTTTGAAGTGTTGCTTAGGCGGGGGGGGGGGGGGGGGGGGGTGACTGCGGCGCTTCTAGGTTTATTGGCCCATCACTGGTAGTGCAACAGTATTACATTCCATTTGCATTCTAATTTTGTACAAATCCACCGCTTGTTCAATGGGCCTTAGTGAGATGGATGCACCAGGTTTATAATAAACAGGGGACATCATTATGCAAATTAAGGAAATATTACACCCAGGAGTCGTAAAAATGTCTGCGATGTGTGTGGTGGGAGGCTTGGGGGGGGGGGGGGGGGCGTGGCACAACACTGTTCATTGCCTTACGCAAATGTCATTATAGTCAGATTAGAAGGCGGGGGGGCGAGGGTAGTGGAGCAGTCACTGGCTTGGATAGCGGACTGATAGAGGTTTGGCACGGGAGTCTGTCTGCGGTGCTGATTGTACGGGAGATGTACACGGCTTTCAATAATCAGATTTACTGAGCACAAAGCAGCTCTAATTGGTTTTAAATTTTTTTTTTTGCTAATTGGCATTTATGGAGAGCTGCTCAGCGGTAAAGAGGGATGTCGAGGAGAGGCGGGGTTCGCATACCCCCTCCCTCCCCCGGTGGAGTCGCTCCACCCGGCTGAGGCTGTCTGTCACACACTCACTCCTTTTTTGTGGCGAAATAAATAAGAATACAGCCAAGCGGTGTGCGCAGCGGGAGAGACACAGCGGCACTTAGCAAAGCGCCCCTTGTTAGTATTCCGAGAGACACGCGTCCATTAAGGTTAATTTTGAGTCTCTCCCCAGAGCTAGCTTAATGGACAGGCGCTCTATAGCAGCCGCCTGGTTCAGAGTCGCAGACTAAACTGAGCTGTGACACAAACCACACGGCCGCGCTGGGGGAACTTAACCTGCATCAAGCGGTGCATTAAAACCGTCTGAAGGAGCCTCCTGAGGCTTTACAACCCGGGGGAAGGCACGGCGCCGCTTTTAGCGGCTCTTACGCGCTAAGCTAACCTTCCGCTACCGACCGATTCGTTCGCCGCTTGTATTAAAACCATCAGTCATGTTGTCGTGGGTCTCATATCATCACATTGATCTTCACGGCCGGACCGTGCCGTTATCGGTCTTTATATCTTAGCCCGTCGTGTTCGCGTGGCGTTCATACATCTCTTTATAAAGGAGTGCAGCGGGGGGCCTGAGGCCTCTGCTCGCTCTGTGGCACGGATGTGATGAATGGCTGCCAGGAGCTGGCTGCTACCGCCTGCTGATGGATGGGTGGTGGGGGGTAAAAAAAAAAAATGCTAATGGCCTATTGTTTTAAGGCTTTCGCCCGCCGTAACTTATAGCATTGTGGAATCACTTTTTTTTCTTTTTGCCGCAACCCCATCAATTTGTCACAACCCAAAAGTTCAGAGTCAGAAAATAAAAGAAGGGGAGAGAAGAAGGGCTGCTGGGTGATTTAAAGTCAAATGTGCAGCCAGAGAGCACACAGTTCTGGAGCAGAAGGGGCTGGAATGCCTGATCAGCCATATGCTCCGTGGCATGCGTTAGCATAACGTACAGCTCGCTCTCGTGGAGTGCCGATGAAACATCTGTGGACGATAACTCAGTGGGTACAGCGTCGGGTCGTATTCTCTCTGGAGCGAAATAAATAAGATTGTCTTACCGGTACAGTATGTCACACAGTGTACGATTTGCGGATTAGCTCTTCAGAGAAAGATTGCGGGGGAGGTGGATTTGAACCCCGTTCGAGTTGACGCCTCTTCGTTTCCAAGTGTTGTTAACCTGCAAGGGAGCGGGATCAAGTCCCGCCCGTCCTCGGCAGGCCTCCCCTGCAACATTCATGAGTGGCGGTGCATTGATCCCACCTGTCCTGCAGCTCTCATTATCACGGACGTTTAGCAGCGTTGGGACAAAAGACCCACAGACGACTTGTCGGGGGGGGGGGGATGTTTGCAGCATGGATTCGCGGTCAATCAAAAGCATCTATATTAAACTAATGCAGTCAAAGGCTGAACACTCGTGAAGGAAGGACTTACTGTTGCGTTAAACCACATTAGTAGGCGAGTGCATTATGACCTTATGAAGTTGACGTAGCGAACATATTGGCAATTAGCTAGCTAGTCCTTCCGCCTCGCTCCCCTCCGTTACGGCGGGGGAAGGACCTTCAGATGAAGCATGAACTCCTGCCATAACACAACCATGGATACATTTTACACACATCATGACGGCACAGAGCCAAGAACGGTCATTAAGCAGAATTACGATAAATGTGCATATTGTAAATGTACAGATGGGAGCCTTCACATTCCATCACAAACTGATCAGGCAGATTTGAAGTTTTAATTTCCTCCCGAACGTTTTGTTTTGGATGTCAAATTGATTAAAAGTTCGAACTGATGACTTTTTTTTTTTAGACGTTGCTTTTCGAGGATATCTTATGTTCTTCTCGTCTAAACCACTTCCATTGGAGGTAAATGTTGAGGTTGGCCGAACTCTACTGTCTGAATTAAATTACAGCAGAAGACAGAATGTCATGTTTACGATGGACCAAAACACCCGTGAATAACTTGTGCTAACCAGAAGGTTAGCTTAAAACCTGCCTGATTGTTTTCATCATTAGCAAAAAAAGAATAAAACGACAAGAGAGAGCAACAACAACTTCACGCTCGACAACGCAATTCCTTGCGTCCCGAGCAACACACCTGCCGTGACGTAGTTGCATCCCCTCGCAATGCAACACATTTGTATGCAAGACGGAGCGCAGCTTATCTTAGAATTAGCATCTCTGGCGTCTGATAGGTTTCGGGAGCTTTATCTTCACACGACGCGTCTGAACTTCGGCTCCTCTTCTTCGCCCTCATAAATATTGGAACGTCCGTCTGAGCAAACTATCTTGTTATATAAGGCGCAGCAGGCGCAGGAATATTCAGCTGACCATCTGACATCTTCAACTTCATTTTCAATGTTCTCGCACTTTTAAGAAAAAGAGAAAAAGTGAGAAACGATGGAGCATATATAAGAATATCTGCTTCCGCCAATTTATCCCTTGTGGTGCTACAAAGGTGTACAAAGGTATCAGTGACTAACCGGGACCACATCCAGGAGAAGTGGAAATCATTTCAGTGGTAAATTGTGTATAGCATTTCACAGCTTTTCCAATTCTGCGAGACAATATGATCCCTAAATGTATTCCCCACCCCCTCAAATCTCTCACTTTCACACCTCCGTCCCCCTTTTTTTATTTATTTATTTCCTCCTTAATCTTTTCTCATTTTTACGTATTCACAGCAGACATCCAGATCCGGGCCAGATAACTTCCCCTCATTGAGTTTCTAACAAGGAAATATTTGCATAACAAGGAACGCGATATGTGACATCAAAGACATTAATTGACTGAAGTGCTTTGTGATGAAAAAGAAAACGCATTTCTTTGTTCTCTCTCTCTCTCTCTCTCTCTCTCTCTCTTCAGGTACTGATTCTGTGTCTGATATGGGATTTAAGACCTTGAAGCTCTACAGGAATGAATGCAAACAGATAATAAAAACCTGGAAATCTCATTCTGTGGAGCAGCTGTGACCCTTTTGATTTTACTCCCTGACCCTGCAGTAATCTCTTCACAGAGCTGACTAAATATTATGCGCATACCCCTGTGTGAGATATTCCAAACAACCGGTGCTGGAATTTGGATAACGTAAGACACGAGTCTGCATTTTCGAACAGTTTCACAGATAAGCTTTGAATATGTTCCCTCGAAGGACAGTCAAATGGGGTTCTTTGGACCGTTTCTCTTTATTATCAAAAAAGAGCTGAGGATGGTGATTGATATCAATGTTTGTCTAAAGCGCTGGTCACACAACAAAGACACCCCCCCCCCCCCCCCCCCCCCCCCCCCCATGCGTGTCCTTGTGAAAGTGTGAAAATGTCGAATGCAAATGTTTCAATTTAATTCAACTTCAGGTGTGTTTGTTTTCCAGAGGAGGCCTCTGCTCGGTGAGAGAAGAGAGAGCGCTGAGCTCTTGGATGGACTGTTTGTTTTTTTCCGATTCAATTGTTGAATAAATGCGCCGTAATTTATTTGGAGTCAAAGCTTAGTGCTTCAAGCAACGGCGTCGGCCCCTCGGTGTCTGTGGCCCCACCGAGGTGAATGAGCACCCGCTGCCGACGGTGGACTCTGCAACACAGCTGTAGACTCTTTAGACCAACCTCTCCGCTTTGTCAAGGTTGCACTTTTTACAGCGTTTTTTCGCTGGTCGACTGCGTCACAGTTGACCGAATTTGAACCCAATGCAAAACAATACTTCAGCTGCGCGAGCAAATCTTACGATTCGCAGCAATTTAATTGAAATAAAACAAATTTCTGTTATGATATTTTGATTGCTGATTTAACACTTTGGCCAACATCTGTCTACCAGATTGCCAAGATATTATTCAGGGTCCTCAGAGGATAATTCATCTTTGGTTTTGTTTGAGGACCTCCCTGACTTTTTAGGAGCAGTGTCGCGAGATAATTAACACACGTCTACCGCACAATGTTTGCTAACCATCAAGCTAGCCTGCTAGCCAGCAAGCTAGCCTGCTATCTAGCACTGACATGGCCACAGCAACAGGTGGAAAGTGGTGGAAGTGATGTTGAGCAATTTCTTAATTGTTCCTGAATAGAAATATATATAATAAAATTAAAACGTTGAGCAATATTTTGCTTCCAGAAGTTCTTTGCATTGGGCTTGGTCTCACCAGCATTCTATACTGCTAGCTTGCTAGCCTGCTAGCCTGCTAGCTTGCTGGTTAGCACTGACACGGCCACAGCAACAGGTGGGAAGTGGTGGAGTTGATGTTGAGCAATTTCTTAATTGTTCCTGAATAGAAATGAATAAAAAGAAAACATTGAGCAATATTTTGCTTCCAGAAGTTCTTTGCGTTTTAAGGGCTTGGTCTCACCAGCATCGTATACAGTTGCCTTAAAATGTCCCCAAAGTAATATATTCATGATTTATTAGAAGGACTCAGTGTGATCCGTTGCTTCGCTCGTTGAGGCAAAGTAGATCTGTGTTCACCGTTCCCCTTTGTGCTGTTTTTATTGCAGGTTGGTGCACATTATTTCAAAAGCCTGTAGCGGCTAATAGTGGACCTTTTTTGACCACGTCTTTTCATAACAGTCACAAAAGTCCGCGGCTGTGAAAGAAACTGCTTCACTGCATGTAGTTTAAATCTGTATTATGGGGCGAAAAAAGCAGCAACAGACGCTTTTATGTGAGGCGAATTCAATTTAGATGTCGTTGAGTCACCCCGAGCCTCCTCGGCCTGCTGCTTGTTCACTCGGAGACTAAAATTGTTGACTGAAAACTTCAAACTGTGGCGAGCAAAAACACGGCCCATTTGGGACGCGACTGAATTTACTGTATCGCAACAACATGTCACAAGAACAGTGTCCAAAAAAGCACAACTGCAGACTGAAAGTGAGAATCTCATTTGCGGATGGTAATTGGAATCACATTTTTTTTTTTTTTTTAGATAAATCTTTATCTAAAGCTTGCAGATGTAGCCTCCGTGTATTTGGATACACAAATATTCATCCAAGCAAAGCTGTGTTTGATGTAATTAGGCATTCTTCCAGTTTAATCAAATAACCTCGACACCAGACACACTCTCACACACACATGCTCACTTCCTCGCTGTTTTGAAAGCAACTCAATTTCCAGGCAGAAGCATCAAGCAGCAGTGTGTCTGCCTGTAAACTTCCACATCGCGTTCACGTTCCTGGTTATCTGCTCTTCGTTACAGACTTCCCTCTATCATCGGCGCTCAAGAGTCGCCGCGGTTTGAAACCGCTTCCAGGAAACGTAGCTTCACCTCTCAGAGAAACACCTGCACATTCACCAGTCAGGATTTAGTTGACTTCTCCTACAGTGGCTTTGCATAAATCAACTTTGGAAGCCTTCCCTGAAGAGAAGGGGGTGTGTGTGTGTGTGTGTGGGGGGGGGGGGGTTCATCACGGTGCCTCAATCATGATAAAAAATCCAACAATCGGTTTTAATTCTTCACAATAAAGGGAGAAAAATTGCAGTGGGTGAGATTTTAGCTGCTCAACTGTGGGTCATCTCCTATAAGCACCGAGGCGTTTGGATTAGCTACTCCTACACTACTGTACTGTGGGACTGCTACGTGTCAAAAGCGTGACACACACACACACACACACATAAGTATACGCACACTCACTCACACACACTGTAGGCCTTTTTTTTGGATACACGGCGCTGCTGTTGATCAATATGTGTGACGCAACTTGAAGTGAAGAGATGCTTGGCTTGCTGACACCTACACAAAAACCAATGCTTACAGAGACGTGGACACTAAAACACCCTCCTACGCTTGACATCACTTGTTTAATATTTATTGTATCAACACTTTACCGAGCGGCGCCGCCGACAACCTGAGAGGCTTCTGTCGAGGGGTCAAGCGTCGTACTGGCTTGCAGATATTCCCATGATTGGTATGAGGCTACATATACTGATACTTTAGTTTTTATGGGTTGGGCTTTTGCAATATCACCACCACCACCACCTCTCCAGCACAGTAAAGGTGACAACATTTGAAAAACTAAACAGCAACATGTCTTTCTTTCATTGTAGATAATCCTCAAATGACGCACTGTGGGACAGGTTTATTAGGGACTATTTCTTTGGCAAAAAAAAAAAGTTATCCCAACTAATCGGTACGTTCCAAACACTTTTTCCCCTTTGCCCATAAATCGCAAGCAAACCCTGCGATGTCTGGCAGTCCTTCTGAGTTATAAGGAGGCCGAGGCCGTAAGCCGAGATTAAAAAAAATACTCCAGTGGAAGGCACGAGTCCCCCAAGCATCTGAAAGTAGTTTTCAACGTGAAGGTATTTGTTCCAAAACCAGGAGCCTATCATCACCATTTATGTATTTTGTGGCAAGTTGTATTAAAATTTAAACATACTGAATCTTTACTGGAATCAGCCATACCAACTGCGTTTACAATTGTAGATCGTAAACTCCCCTAAACGGGTCAAAACTTGGATTATATGTAGCTTCACAAACTTAGTTCAGGAACAAGGACCACGCCCAGAACACAGCTCATTTCCTGTGCACAAAGTATTTAAGCACAATGAACCCGTTCACTTCCTCTTCGGCTTTGCTTTCACATCCCTCCCCCCAACCCCATTTGTGTCTTTCTATTTTCTCTCTCTTGCAGGATTACAGGAACAACAGGGGACTCTGCACCACCAGAGCTTCCAAAGAGACGGCCCCCACTCTACGGTCTCCATTCCCCCAGTTCCCACCAGTCATCGGACACCAACGGTCCCCCATCGCTCGCCTAACCTCCCTTCTACAACCTCCTTGTTTTCTTCCTTACATCCCTTCATTCCTCTACCCCGACCCTACATCCCTTCATCTCTCTACCTCAACCCCTTCATCCCTCTACCACAACCCCTTCATCCCTCTACCACAACCCCTTCATCCCTTGACCCCTACCCAACATCCCTCTATCCCGAGCCTACATCCCTCTATCCCGACCCTACATCCCTCTACCTCGACCCCTTCATCCCTCTATCCCGACCCTACATCCCTCTATCCCGACCCTACATCCCTTCATCCCTCTACCTCGACCCCTTCATCCCTCCACCTCGACCCCTTCATCCCTTGACCCCTACCCAACATCCCTTCATCCCTCGACCCCTACATCCCTTCATCCCTCGATCCCTACCCTGTATCCCTTCATCCCTTGACCCCTACCCTACATCCCTTCATCCCTCTACCTCTATCCCTTCAACCCTCTATCCCCACATCCCTTCATCCCTCTACCCCTTCAGCTTCCGAAATCAAATCATTCCATCATGCAATAAACCTCATGGGTTGGGGTGGGGCATGCCTGAGAGCTTCAGCCCGCAGAGAGCAGTGCAGCGGTCCTTTGTGGTTTAGTCCATGCTTTACCCATCAAGGGCAGTTAACATTGCCTCAAGAATTCCATTAGCCTGGCTGTCAGCTGAGACTTCAGACTATCGTTTGAAGGCTTTTCAATCCTGACAAGCATTGTGGGGGAAAATACTTGAAAAGTTTGACATGAAAATGGTCAGATTTGATCAGAAGATATTTAGCAGAAAAATAACAGCAGGAGCTCTGATTTCAGAACTACACTCGGATATGGAAATAGACAATATATTTTGTGTCGTTACTAAAAGTTTTACTCAGTTCAAAAGTTTTACTTTTTTGTAACTTTACACTTTACACGTACAAAAAGTACGTACAAACAATTCAATTAATTTATTATTTTTAACTAATTAATTATGTGTATGACTTGAAACCTTAGATTTTGATTTAATATTAAAATAGTTCCTTAGCCAAAGACAAATATTTATATTACATAATATTTTATATTACATATATTACAAGTATATATAATTAAACTGTTAAAAGACACAATTGTCTTGTGTTTTCATATTTTTCCAAAATGCAATATATGGATATAATATCCATTGTATGTTCAGGCTTTCACTGCTGCTGCTGTTGCTCTGAAGCATCACATATTTCACACTGTAATTAAAGTATATTAATACGTTCCAGCCACACTACACAGGGTTTTAAATATAATATATAAAGCAGCACATACGCGTAAGTCGTTGCCGTAGACAAAACCCTGTGTTGATTAATGACCACTGGAGGACGGAGAACTCCACAGTAATTATAGGCAGATGTACATGAAAGTAGGATAAGCCTGAGACCGTATATGAGCTTTAAAGTTTAAATATTCAATGTTTTATCTTGTCTTAAGCGTATGTGGTTAATGCTAAACTTACCCTATTCCTTGATAAGGTTGTGCACATCTTCCCCGAGGTACACAATGAGTCATTTCTCCTTTTAGATTCACCTCGACGGTCTAGATGAGAGCGCAGACGCACACATATTGCAAAAAATATTCAGCACCTTTGTCTGACGATGCAAACGCTATACGCAATGCACAAACGGGCACTCGGAGTTACAGTAATTGTGATTTTCAAACGCTACGAGCGGACCTGTTAATAAGCCTGCCACAGCTTCCAATGTTGTAATCTAACTCCAGCACAACGATGATGTGTCGACACTCAAAACACACGTATGGTGAAAGCACAGAGAGCTATACGCGAAGTCGAAATAAAATGTGACGCCGTGTGATCGTGTATAACCATGTGACAAAGGCCGTGTGCTTAGTGCTTAAAGGGGAAATTCCACCAGGGTATGAAGTACCAACGCGTTCAAAATAACTTGACAACACTTTGGGACTCGAACATCGGTCTCCTGGTGTCAAGTCCTGTGACTTCATTACATTACATTACAGTCATTTAGCAGACTTACAATAAGTGCATTCAACATTGGTATTCAAGAGAACTACTAGTCATAAGTACATTCAGCACTTCAAGATCATATCTAATTTCTAGACAGTTGTACTAATGAGCCTACAAAGCAGCAGCTCAGTGCAGTCACTTCCCTTCCACACACCAACTATGATGCACATGCAACCGATGTTCTCCTAAAGGTACGAATTGTTGTTTCCTCTGTACCTATGTTAAAAACACATGTTTAATTGCTATTGGTGTCTACTACACCGGCCTTCAGAAGGCTAATAGATGCTACTAGATGTTAGACTACAGTATGAAACATCATTTAGCAGCTAGCTCTGCTCTGCTGTCTGTCAGTATCTGCCTTTAAAAACCCAACGTTGGTTCAAGCCCTGGCTGATATCGCTGAGCAGCCTAACATTATCAGCACACGCGTGTTCAACCACCGGCTGTTTCTTTGCTGCATTGAGAACCTCAGTCGGCCCTGAAATAGTATTTCCACACAGCCGGATCGTCATTCCTCCCCTTCCTGGCTTTATCTCGCTCTCACTCATCGTCTCTGTTGATCTGCGGTTCTCGGCCTTAATGTGCCGCCTCCACTGACCTCCGCCTCGTGGCTCGGGCCCTATTTGTTGCTTCCCCCCGAAAGACGTTTTCATTAAGATGATGTCAGGATAGACTCGACTCATTCTGCATTATGTTTACTCAAGGAGATAAAGGTCCAGCGCGCCTTGTCCTCTTTGTTGTGATCTCACCAGGCTCAGCGTGGCTCTCTTAAGATAAACACTGAATAAATAAATGTTCAAATTAAATGAGATAAGAGGACCGTGGCAGAGAAATGATTATTAATTCTGTACATTGTGGATTAGCTGGGATCTTGGGTTTAAGATAGAAAATTAAAACATTAGACATGTACATTGGAATAATGGAGTAAAGCCTTAAAGCAGTAAACAAAGTGATGCTCGGAGAATTAAATATCTACAAAAACATTAAGATATTTTAACAAAAGTTGCACGCTAGCATGCTAAGTTAGCATTGTCGTGAGTATGTCAGCACGTCAACGGCTCCTGTGATGTCCTACGAAAAGGCGTTTCCCACAATATTTAAATTTCCACTTGATGCACGCATGTGGTCTTTTGAAAATAAACTTCCGTCTTCAGTTCGAAGGGCTCGGCCTGCGGTGTTGAGCCAATTAATTAAAGCTAGTTTCACCGGCTAACACTGTGCGCATGTAACAATAGGAACATGCCGAGGGCAGCGGAGCTCCACGGAGCGTTATGGAGCCGTCATGGAGGAGGTCGTCTCGGGTCACTCGGGTCGTCACAGGTCGCTCGGCTCTGTTTCTACTCGTGCTTCGGCTCCACAGGCGGAGGCGTCAGCGGTGTGCGTTTTCACGTCTTAACCCTTAATTATTCAACCATAACGAGCAGAACAAGTCAGCCACGCAGAGAATGAGCTCTCCGACAAGGACTTTATTAACAGCCGAGATATTTCTTTAGTCGCTCTTTTTTTAAGACGTGGCATATTTCAAACGAGTGCCAAGCTTCACCCGGCGTGACGCCCTGATTGCCGCCCCGCATTACGCACAGCGTGTGTTCAGCCAGGTACTGTGACTGTGAGGAGCTCTCTTATGGGCTCACAAGGTTTGACAGGAGTTCTGCAGGATTTTAAAATGGTGTTTCAAAAGTTAATATGAAAGCTCAGCCGGCAGCTTCACAAGCTGTTCGCCACATTTGGCGGAAGGTAACAAATTTAGTGGAGTTCTGTTCCTTAAGTACAGTTTAAAGTACTTGAACTTCAGTGTTCCCATTGTGGGGTTTTTTTACACTAAATTTAATTCTCAGCTGTAAATACTAGTCACTCCTGCAGGTTAAGATTTAAAAAGCGTGGGATTGTTTTATGAAATACGATGCTAGAGGAGCGGTTCTACAGGTCAGTCTTTCGCCACTTAGAAAGGAAAGGTTGCACCGATATGCACGGCCCCAAGAGGACGTGTCCTATGCTGAGTTTGACGATTCCTTTCCTTCTTCTCGAGTCAAAGTGTGACCTTATCCTGTGACATGTCTCAACACCTGGACCCGATGGACCGGCACGGTCTGTGTTTGTTGTGCCACCATCAGGTCAAAAATGGAATCTGTCCAATCTATTTTTTTTTGGTTTATGACTTATTGACTTAATATCTGCATAACTACGATTTGCGTTAGCGAGTAGCTGGAAGCACCGCTAGGCTACGACCTCACAGAAGCTGCTGCAACAATAGAAGTGTGCTGCTGTAACAACAAACCAATGACACACAGTGTGTATTAAATATGCATATGGCAAGTACTTAAAGTATGATTCTTTCCATTTACGCTCCATTGTTGTCTGCTAAAGTATGTGAATCCTTCTTCCAATTCACAGTTAGATCTGTTTACAATTCAGCGCTAAATCAACAACGTCAGCGTTTCCATACGCAGACAACCATAATCACTCGTTCATGCAGAGTTTGTAAGTCATGCATGCTGACAGTTCAGTGAGGCGAGACGTCTGTCGGTGGCTGAAGAGTCGATACTTGGAAAGCGACAGGGAGAAGAAGAAGTAAAGAGTGACAGCGCCCTCTACTGGTCGGTTCAGGACATTACTACAGAACATAGAATATTACAGCAGAAGTTAGAGGCGTGACGTAGGAATACGAAGCATGTCGCTCCGTGTCTAGACATTCCGTCAACTACTTCATGCACACACAACACATCGGCTCATGACATTGAATAAAGAACAGCATTAGCTCCATCTTAACCACAAGTACTGTTTACTTAACAATGCCTCAGTATTAGAGTACTTTTACATTTAACGATTTAAGGACATTTTGCTGCTTCTGTACTTTCACGTGTTTTAAAGCAGGGCTTTGTGTTGTACTGTAGTATTGATACTTTTACTTCATTAAATCGTCTGAACATCATCTGGAGACATTATTTATATTTATATTTATACAATATTGATTATTGATGCGGTCTTTACTTTGATCCTTAAATATATATATCACACAAGTTACATGTTTTGCCTTTTTGCTTGTTTTACTGAAATACATAATCAGTATAATACGCTATATAATGAAGGAAAACCTTTCCTTCTTCATTTGATTGTTAATTAGACTGGTTTAATTGAGGTCTGCACGTGTTCTTACATCTAATTACCTGTAGTGACAATAGCCGAACTTCTTTTAAATTAACACGTTTGAGCTACAATGGATCCGTGACTCCCAAACGTGGCGTCAGACCCAGAGCTTTAAGTAAACCGCCAGCAGAGGGAGACAAAGACCGCAGCGTTCACAGAAGATACCAGATGTGCAGAGATGTCAACCATTATACTTAAGGGGAGTATTCACTTTCAAAATGTTGGACTTCGTAGCTCACAGAAGCGTCACGTATTAACTAGCCACTGTTCCTCATGGCAGACTACAATGATGAATAACAAAGAGACAGTTTGTCCACCTTTTTCCTCCAGCAGGGAACACGAGCCTCCTTACATAACAGCCTGTACTGCAGCTTTAAGAGAGTGATGTCCAATGAATATATGATCAGTTCAGTTACTCTTCAGGGAGGCAGCACTACCCAGAAGATGGACTCTGTTTTAATGTCATATTAAAGCCCATTAACAGGCACACCGTCTTATTTAAGCTCGATACTCTGCATGTTAATAACCATGGAGGAGCTTGATGTGTGTTAAGACCTCAACCTTCCCTAGAACTGAACAAAGCATGTAGTAGAAGACAATAGTACCATCAAGCCAAACGGTGCGTTTACATTTTTATTTGTTTTAGTACAACAGTTCAAGTCAACTATAGCCACACTGTATCTACCGAGGCGCTGAAGTGTATTGCTGTTGTAGAACCGCCGCTGAAGCGCCGTCCGAGGTGGCGTCCATTCCAAAAACGTCCGGCATGTTCCGTCACACACACGGTACAGCAAGAAGCCATGTGCGCTGAAGACACACCCCCTCCCCCCCAGTAGTTTTACAAAAAAAAAAAAAAAAAAAAAAAAAAAGCAAAGAATCAGCAGCGGGGTCTGCAGGAGCAAAGCTGCACGAAAACACACCTGCATGGAGAACAGCCGACGCCCCGGTCACAACTTGTGCTACTTCTTCTTCTTCTTTTTTTATTTTAATATACAGTTAAGTGCCAAGAACAGGTGTGGTTCACATGAACATTTGTCAAAACTCACTATGAAATAGGCAGGGGATAAAAGACCTATGCATAGAAACATGCTTCCTGAAAAAGATAAAGTACACACTGCTAAGTCTCAAAGCGGGCAGAAGCTGCACTGACAGAAGCTACGGAGCAAAATGGGGGGGGGGGGGGGTACACTTATAGCAGGATAACTGAAAAACTAAAAATTCACAGAGTAGAACTTGGGAGCTTTATTGTCAAAAAAAAAAGGGTGGGCAGTGAACACAACAAAAATACTGGCCGAACAAAAAATAAATCAATCTTTGGAATACGTAAAAAACCCTGTACAGTCCCCCGAGAGCGGCCCTCAGTCCTCAGAGCCGTCTTTGGTTTCCTTGTTCTTCCGCACCTCTTCCAGCTTCTTGTCCTGTTAGAGAAGAAGAAGAGTTTAGAGAAGGTCAAGGTCCAACATCCAGGGCTTAAAAGACACATAGAGTCCACGTCATCCATCTGAAACACAGACCTTCTCCTTGAACTTCTCGTTCATCGCCGCCATGAGTGCCGTGCGGTTCTCCTTGTTGGCCTCCATCTTCTGATTGAGCTTGTCCTCGGCCATCTTGCTGAAGTTGTTGTTCTCCTCCATGGCTTTCTGGAGCACTTCCTTTTCGTGCTCGCGCTTCTCGGCCAAATGCTTCAGCACCTCGGCTTCGTGGTTCTGAGGGAAAAAAAAAAAAAAAAAAAAAAAAAAAAAAAAAAAAGGGAACCGTAATTAAAAATTGCTTGCTTAGGTTTCTGGGACACCATCTGGCTCAAGATGTATTATAATGAATGTCATTTCCAACCTTGCGTCTCTCCTCGGCGGCGTCCAGCTTCCTCTGGATTTCCTCCAGCGACACGTCCTTCTTCTTGGGAGGAGACAGGGGGAATTCAGCCTTGGCATCGGGGGCAGGAGCAGCCAGGATCACCTCAAAGGCCTGGCCAGAGGCCCTCTTGTCGAGCTCCTTCACCACAATATCTGAACACACATAAGAGAGGTAAAAACAATGCAGTGAGGCACAATGAGCCATAATCAACCAAATCAGTTACATTCAAATATGAACGTAGAACTCACCTTCGGAGGTTGCCATCTTAAAGAGTGCGCTGCAGGTCGATTCTACCTGCAGGAGGAAGAAAAAGATCAGATTCATCAGCAAGATAGCGCCAACAGTGACCTCTAGCGGCTGTTTTTAAAACAACCAGCGCCATCTAAACAAGCCGGGTTAAAAAAACGACACCCCCTGTGGCCGCCTTTACGCACTGCAAGCAACCACCGCCCATCCATCCACAGACACACACGAGCTGCATGTTCCACACCATTGTTTATCATCCAACTTGTGGCAACAACGACATTACAGAACAATCCGCGCGCACTCAAACCGAGTCACGAGACAAAAGAGAGGCGAGGGGGCTTAGCGCTGGTCTGCCTGCGGTGCCGCCGCGTATGGCGGTTAACGCACGAGACACAGAGTCGCATTTTGTTGAAACAAAAGGCTGTGATGATGATGGTGGTGGTGGTGGTGGTGATGAGGGCGGGTACGGCCGGCAGTGCCAGGTGCAAGACAGGCCTGCAAGTCGCTCAATGTGCACAATCCAAAAAATGAAGATTAGTGAGCATATGGGGGGGGGGGGGGGCGCTAATTAGCACCTGTTCCTTGCGCCATGTGTTTGAGCCGCAGGAGGAGGAAGAGGAGGAGGAAGTAGAAGTACTGCAACATGCATGAGAGCTCGAGCAGCTGGACCTTTGTGCTCTAAACAGTGAGGTCAGCAATATCGGCTCAAGTCTCAGTATCGATGGGGGGGGGGGGGGGGGGGGGTGACAATAGCGTCATGTTATCAGTCAAACGTCTCGTGTGAGAGGCGAAAAAATTGTGGTGTTTGAGTGACAGGACCCCTCCCCTGATTGTGTGGAGGACAGTCTGCACCTGAACATCCCAATTATTATTATTTTTTTTAAAATGTTACTTGATTGCTGATTGGCTGCGCGCGCACACAAACATTTTAGATTCATGCATTTAGAGTCGAGCCTCACAAGCAGCAGCAAACAAAGGAGCTTTTGACGCCAACGTGGCGAGCAGCTGCACACAAAGACGAGCAGACTGCAGGTTACACACACACACACACACACACACACACACACACACACACACACACACACACACACACACACACACACACACACACACACACACACACACACACACACACACAATATATGAAATGATTCAAAACACGACTCGTCTGCAACCTGCAAATTCAAGTGACATGAAACGAGTCGCCCATGAATTCACCCGTCTGCGTCTTCTGTCGGTGCCAACTGTGCCAGTGTGTGTGCGCGCGTGTGCGTGTGTCACACAATAGACTGAACACACCGCCGAGCAACCGACAGGGAGCCGAGCAACCGACCGTCATAATGTAAAGATAGCGCACGTGCTACGCTAACAAAAGCAACACACAACAACAACAACAATAAAAACCGGTGAAGGAAAATCGCCCGCTTTGTAAAACTAAAACTATCTCCATTAAAGATAGTAAACGTGCACGCTTGCATCTTTTTTTTTTTTTCTAACAAAAAAAAATTAAAAATTAATCAAAATTTGCACTTACGGACGGAAAAAAAACAACCCTCCTCGTGCACTTGCTCTGTTGTGAAGACGTTGTGCGTCACACCCACCTTGAACCAGCTCCGGACGATGTGCTCCTCTCTCTAAGAGTTTACCGCGAGCCCGTGTGCTCGAGCGTGCCACAGGCGCGCGAATAAATGGGCCAAATCGAGTGTCGTCACCGCCGATCGCGGCCAATCATCGGGGGTTTTTGCTCCTCGCTCCTAGGCGCCTCTGGGAAGTGTAGTTTTTGTGTGTGTGTGTGTGTGTGTGTGTGTGTGTGTGTGTGTGTGTGTGTGTGTGTGTGTGTGTGTGTGTGTGACTTTAACGTTTTTTAGACAATGAGCTACAAACTGTTCGACAACAATGGATGAATCATTGTTATCTAGAGCGTTAGGCAGCAATCCATAGTGATGTGTTGAAATATTATTATATTATATATAAGAACAAAGCTGTTATTAAAGGCTCATTGTTTCCTCTTTGTTTTACTTCACTGCCCCACCCTCTGCTGTCACAAACTGTTTTATTTTTGGCATTTAGATACTTATTAATTGTCAGCAGCAGTTTGTTTTTCAAAGCCGAGGATTCACGTCATTTCAGGGTAACAGGATAAGACATAAGATATATATGACAGATATAGAAAACATATTTCACGATGAAATAGAGCCATGAATGAAGCATAAACCTCCAAACTGCCAAGCTTTCAAATATACTTAAAAAGAACTCTGTCTCCACCATTACATCTACACAAACCTCTTCAAATGATCCTGTAATCTGTCGTCATGGCTGCTGTGATAACTGAAAACAAATCCTCTTTAATATCCCCCCCCCCAGTCCAATGTGTTCAGATGTTGTAGTAGTCAAGACATCCACGAGCATCAGGTTACGTGTCTCTGAGTGTCTCTGATGTCTTCTGGTTTTGACCGCTGACCCCCCACCCCCCCCCCCCCCCCCCCCCCCCTCTTCTGGAGGAGAGAGGAAAAAGGTGGTGCATGCTGGGAGAAGAGCAGACACCAGAAGGTCCTGGAAGCAAACTGTCCTACAGGAGTGGATCGGTAGCGGTGTGCTGCGGCCCGAGCCGCTGACGCAGCCTTCATACGGCGGGTCGTTAGCGGCGTTAGCAATAGCAGCCGGTGCATGAAGGCCGTACGCGGCTGCACTTTCGGAGGACCGACACCTCTGAACCCGGTCTGTCACCCTGACCCCTTAAAGGGCAAACCGCTCACTCACTTGAAAATGTCATTTTGTCATGTTTGGATGCAGTTTTTCACTGGTCTTTTAAATCCACACGACACGTTTAGAGGACTGGTAACTTAGATCAAATGTTCTGCATCTCTGAATCCGATTAATCACCACAGCTCATCTATGTGTGCTGACGCCTCCTCCTCAACTTATTGACGGTCCGATCTGACCTAGCGTTAAACGATATATAGGTGCTGCTCTGTGGTTTCACGTAGCTCTCCAATAAAACAACCAGGCGTTATGTAAATAGAAATGCTCCGACTGATTTCAGCTTCAATCGACCTGACCCAGACTATTTTTAGCTTAGCGTCTCTCTGACGACAGGAGGGGCCTACAGTTAGATCTATTTTCTACTGGATGTTGTGTCTCATGTTGTGATTTGGGCCTCTGCTCTGATTCTGATTCATGTTGTAGTTGAAGGCACTTCAGTGGGACGTTGTCAGCGCAGACAAGAGGAAGAGCGCGAGAGAGAGATCGCTGCATGCTGCACAGCGGAGGCGTTGCAGCATCCTCTCCTGCATCGGGTCGCTGAGTGTCGCTCCGGACGGACCGGTCAGACGGTTCGAGCCTCGTTCAGACTCACGCTTTAAAGAGGCAGAGTCTTTAAACGGGGGAGGGGGCCGTGAGGAAACACAATTACTAACATCGGCCCTCAGACGGGATTCTTCGTTCCCCAAAAGGTCGCTGATACAAACCCCCAGGGATGTGGAATAACGCTTTCAAAGGATAAGAGGCAAGGTGCCTTTGAGCACAGAAGCCTCTGTTGACTGCAGGACCTGCATGCGCAGTCGTAAGGCAACGTTTTTTGGTTTGTTCGGCAAATTAAAAACTAAAGTCTAAATCTGATTTGCAAAATGACGTAACAGACAAAAAAACATCTGCAGTCTGAATTTGTCGTTTAGAACTAGCTTGCTGAAGTTTATAGTGGAAGGTGTGGAGAGGGAGGCCTCTGGAGGTGCCTCTCCATCCACTCCCATAGGACAGCATTGGGAGCAGGTGTGGGGAGGCCTCCCGCCTGGAGCGGATCTCCTCATCGGGGGAAGAATAAAAGACATGTCGGCGAGTTCAGTGTCGAGAGTGAAGAGCTGGCGGCGTCTCCGGCCTGAACTTTTGTTGTGTTTTAAAACCGGTAAGTCGGCTAGCGGCCCACGGCTGATTTAGCTTTTGGTGAAAGGGATCCTGAAGGAGCTAGATTCATGGTTTTGTTAGAAAGACTTGGCAGTTATTAAGCTGACTCTGGCCCAATCCCAATGTCCCCCCTAAAGCCTTGAACCCTGAACCCTCAGGGACTCATCTGACATCACCTGTTAACGGTCGATGGTGAGAGGACGTCATATCATGTTTATTTTACATCTTCCAGGCTTTTGTTTCTCGAGACGAGTATCTAATAATCTATTTATCTGACCCCGCGTTTAACATCACGTTGCTATGAATTGTGGGTAATTCCTTCAGGCAAAGTCTGCAGAAATGGGGTCTTACGGAAAAGGAGTTCATAAAGAGCTCAAAATGTGTGCGACAAAACCCTCGAACACGCGACAATCTGACAGTGGGACGGCCCTAAACCCTCAAAGTCCGTGAGTGTGTGGAGATTGGGATTTGGTGCCTCTGTCTTTGATTGGTGTACTACATTTCCCACCATGCCCTCTGCCCAATCCTGCTACAGCAACTAACCCATTTTAACCTGCTTTATTGAGAAATTATTGTTGAAGAAAATCATCATATAACTTAGAATTAAACTAAAGCCACGGTCTGATTCTGATATCTCAATCCAGTTGAATAAACAAATGTTTCTTAGAAAGTATGAGTGCCAGCAGCCTGAGAGTGATAGGTCGTGGCGTCCGGGAACTCCCAAATATTTCCCGGCTAACGAGCAGAACATCTTGTCAACATATTTAGGTATAATGGTCTCGAAAGAACTTGACCAAACTAGGTATTAGGCAAGGGATGCCAGGAATGCTTTGTTTATGTGATTCGGCCAACTGATCTGATTGGTGGAAAGTGACTTAAGGGGGGTGAATTAGACTATAAGGGTAAGCTGTAATAACTGATACGTTGGATTTCGTTGAATGTTGCCTTGTGCTCATTAAAACACTTCCCGCTGGTTGCTACTCCAAGAACTCCGTCTCTTCTCTTCATTTTCGCTTCTACATAATGGCGCCCAACGTGTGTTCGAGTCGAGGCCGAGGCATCTCCACTTCTTCAGCCAACCGACAATCACGCTAGAGGCCACATATCAGGTAGGAGATTTTATATCTCATTCTTTACTTTTGTATAGCGTGATTCTCGCTTGTGTGACAGAGTGGGGGTGTCTGGGGTCCCCTCAACGGAGTCCACGCTCTTTGGCGGAGGAGGAGAGAGGCCAATTGGTGTTAGCGGATAAAAAGAACAAAACAAAAATGTGTTAAAGTGATTCAATTTGATCTCCAGCTGAAAAAAGAGAGCTCTCTGTATCGAAGGCGTGTGCGGCAATGTATTGTCCGGACGCCTGGCTATGTGGATAAGCTAAAACCATTACTTGATTTTAAGATTTGGCTTCGCTCCACTCAGACGTCACCGTCATGCATAACAGCGTGCCGATGTCGCCAAACATTAGAAGTCTGCAGTGTCCGGTGAGGTCAGGTCCAGTCCGGTCGGTGTGGCTGAGCTGATCTCGGTCTCCGGTGAAGAGGAGCAGATGGCGTTCACGGCCTGCCAGCGTTGTGTGTGT
The DNA here is from genome assembly GCF_023349555.1 of Cebidichthys violaceus. Taxonomy (NCBI): domain Eukaryota; kingdom Metazoa; phylum Chordata; class Actinopteri; order Perciformes; family Stichaeidae; genus Cebidichthys; species Cebidichthys violaceus. Next base: position 886,427 of record NW_027176957.1, on the reverse strand, counting down.
GCCCCCCCCCCCACCCTCTAAACTGGATCTGTGGGGCTTCACGGGACAAAAGACGGGACGAATGAGAGCCCGGGAGTGCAGATGTGTGTGTGTGAGTGTGTGGAGGAGGATTTGGGTCTTGGTATCGGGTGTGTCTGGGGGGGGGGGGGGGGGAGTGAGGCTCTCAACTTTGTTTGTGTGTCGCTGATTATACTTTCATACATTCAGCCTTGTGGCTAAGATAATCAAGGCATTGCTCACTAATTAGCATGTTCCAAGTTTCCAACAGCTCAAACGTCTCTCTGCCCGACGCGCAGAAACGAGTCACAGTCCGATCACAGGGGAGTAAAAGCTGCTTGTTCATGGGTTTTTGTTTTTTCTCCAAATATCGACTTCTAGTTCATGCGTTTACGAGCGTATTCTTTTTACGTTGTGTCAGCCGCGTTCTGAACGTTTTCCCGCTGAAGATGGATGTTGTCCGAACCCCCAAAGAAAACGGTGCGCAGGGTTCACCCTGCGTGGTGATGCCGGAGCTTTGTGATGAAAAGAGAGGGAGGACAAGTGGTCGCATGACGGGGGACACAGCTCACGCACAAATCAGGAGCAGCCGATCCACGGGCAGCTCCTCCAGGACAGCAGGAGGAGCGGGGACCCTCCTTTCAGGAGCACTCAGCCATGCTGCTGTGTGCTGGAGCTGGAGCTGGAAGCCTGACCCATTTATTTTAGTCCACACAAACACCGTTCAGGCAGCAGCCTCCATGCCCCCCCCCTCCCTCCCCCCTCCCCTTCCCGTCAGTGGGATCCAATAGCGAGCAGATCAGGGATTTGGGGGCTGGGAGTCCTCCGTGTTTCCATGTACCCGTTGCACAAATTGAGATTTTGTTGCTCGCGATGAACGCTGATAAGGTCCAGCGGAGAATTTAAGCCTTTTTCCCCGAGTAACCGAACACGGATCCACAAAGGGACACGAAAGCCCCCCCCCCCCCCCCCCTTCCCTTATTTTTAATTTTTTTGTAAATATTGCATGCAGGACGATACGGCGCGTCCTCTGTTGAAGTCTATAGGGATAGATCATGTTTTAAGTGTAGCGATGATGACACACTTTTATGTAACCGTGGGTTACGTAATCACAGACTCAGCTGCTCTCCTCCCCGGGAGGCTGCAGGCTGTCTGGAAGTGGTTTTCAGCATCAATGCCCCCCCCCCCCCCCCTTTGCCCCGCCCCTCATTTGCTCTGCTTGTGTGTCAGTTGTGAGTTTTTGTGTCCTCACATGCAGAATGTAGCTGACTGTAGAAATAAGGGGCGGCAGAGTGGATCTGCAGAAACCCTTGAGAATACACATTTGTGACTTTCCTTGGTTTTTCCTTTTCCGTTTTCTTTTAGTGCGATGAAATAAGAAACAAGAAGGAGCCACAGTGAACAATGTTTCAGGCGATGACATGAGTGGGATCAGGCTCACAGAAGGGTCGAGGTCTCTCCCCCCCCGACACTGCTCCTAACAACCACCAATTGGTTGTTGACGCCTAGAGGCGTTCTGTGGAACTCTTCCTCTCCGCCAAGCGTGATCATCTGCAAGAAACAAGACGTGCTTGTACTGTAGACGTGATAAAGATAAACACCGTTCATACGGATCTACAGCGTCCACATCTGCACTGGTCAGAGCGTGTTCTCAGAGGGCCAATGATGACATTCCAGAAGCCCAACAGCTGGAGAAACCCCATTTTAAAGGTCCATACAAACACATGTTATAGCATTTAATGTGTGTATACTGCGTCTTCACATTGGCTTTTAGTGGCCATTTACAAAGGAACATGTGAAAAAGATGAACACATCGGTTTAGACCACTCAGGGTTGGTGAAGAGGCCCGGCTCAGTGCTGCTCTCCTGGCAGTATGAGGTTGTAGGTGGAAAATATTAATACATACGTTGACCTATAGATGCGTAGCTTAGTGTTTGCTGTCTTTTATAGATGTTTGCACCCACCTGCTGATCCCTCCAGGTCAAAAACAATTGCCCCCCCCGTCAAGATCCCGATCCCCAACCTCGGCTACCACCCATAAGCTGTCCCATTAATTCCTCCGGTCTCTGCGTCGCCCCTCCCACTGCCCCCGCCGCCTCAGTGTGCACACAACAGTTCTGTTTTGGGGTTTTGACACCCAACAGAAGACAGGGACATCGCTGAGAGACATGAACCCTTTTTTTTTGTTGTTGTTGCACTCGGCCCACACGGGAGCAGCAGCGCATGCCGCTGCACAATAGTTTGCACAATAGTTTGTGGTGAGAGTAGAACACGGAGCAGGAACCAAACATGGAGCAGCGGTTGATAGGAGCTTTAACTGATATGGTTAATAATGCATGCTAGCAGCACGGAGGATGCAACGGCTGCGTCGGCAATTTTTCACATTCAAGTAGAACAACTTGGCCTCGTGAAAACTATCGATGGTCGTCTCTTATGAGTTGTCTGATCCAATCCGACTCGGTGGACGTTTGAATCAATTGTAGACTCTGTTTCTCCGGTCGCTAAAAATGAACGCAAGGAATATTTTTTTAAAGTCTCCCAAGAATTCATAATCAAGGCAGCGCTAGATGACGCTTCACAGCTCTAGCTCAAGAGTTGCTCACACTTTTCTTTGTCTCCATTTGTTGTTTGCATCATTTCACGTCTTCATGTTTGCCATGTTGAAGCCATTTCTGGCCGGTGTGGAGGATTCGTAAATCTCAAGTCCTCAAAGCAGGTTGACTCGTCTGTTTGACGTGTCTTTGCTGCAAGTGAGACACAAATGCTCTGACCTGAAAACAGGAAGCAAGTCTGAAAACGAGGTAACATGTAGAAGGTGTTGCTTTGATCTCCTCCTCCATATTCATGATTTGGATAAATATTTCTTTTTGGTGTTTGCCCTGATGTGTTTTTTCCATCAGTCCCAGGCACCGCCTGTGGTTGAAATAGGAGTCCTGCCCACTTGGGAGAGCTTGACTTCAGCGCGGTAGAAGGAGTCTGAGCCCCGGAGCCTTGCTTAAGGCCGGGGCGGGGGGGGGGGGGGGAGGTGTGATGGGAGGGGTGGGAGGATAAAGGGATGTAATAAAGATATGGGAGCAACCACTGCCTGAAAAGCAATGCAGTGGGGGGGGGGGGGCTGTAGATGGAACCAGACTTGGTGCTGAATCAGGGGCTCGTTACCATCGCCGGGCGCCTCTGGGACTAATGATGTCAGCCCCGGGACGGAGAGAGAGGAGGGGAGGCAAACAAAGGGATGAGAAGGGTGAGCGGGGGGGGGGGGGGACCACACGGGGATTGACAAAGAAGACCTGCAGAGATGATCCACAGATGGCTGATGAGAGCTGCAGGCGAACACTGGCTGTCAATGGAAATGTATTAGAGAGCCGCAAATCAGACTCCGGTGTTGTGACAGTGAGACTGGTTATTGATTTTATTGAGTGACATTCACATGTTTAGATCAGTCCCGACGGATTGGAGGGGACTCTTTTCGTGTCCTGGTGAGTGTTAATCATAATCCCAATCTGGGCGATTAGTGTTATCCTGATATTATCGTACCAACATCCCACTCACTCGAGCCAGATGTTCAGCGTTATCTCGGACCGTCGGAGCGTCGTGGCTCTCGGACGTGACGCCGATCTCTCGTGTTTGTGAGAGCGCGTCGGTGTATTTCATCACGAGGACGCAGGATGCTCATCTTTACACCCAGGAACGACCAGGTCTGACACGCTCAGCTATGTTCAGGAAGAGACAATATAATTCCAGCTTCCCTAAAATAGCTCCCGGTGTACGCTCAACATCACGTGTGTTTGCTGTTCCTCTGAGAGGACGCTGTGCGGCCAGGCCTCCGACGGTCAGCAGGCGTAAGACACAACCAGCTAGTGTTTGTGTCTCAATGTGCTCTGCTCACTAACGGCCTGGAGAAGGCAGCCTGCACACAGCTAACAGTGAGTCCACTGACCTATTACTGTGCACACAGAATATTGATGAGACCGAACAGGGACGGGGGACGAGGGGGGGGACGGGGAGGGGGGGCTGTCCTCCCTCAGACGCCGCCAATTATGACAAAGACTTAAAGATAAAGACGAGTTCAGGGTTTTTTTTCGGGTGGGGCAAAATCGGAGTATATCTCTATCAAGAGTCGGTGCCGGAGGAGAGGAGGAAGAGGAGAACGTTAGAAACACCAGACTGCAGAAACAGGACCGCGTAACGTTCAGGGTCCGGCCTAAACGCTCGTTCCATCTTGTTGGGAGCGAGTGATGCCAGGCTGAGCTGTCTGACAGAGAGCTTATGGAGGGAGAGGAGTTGTGTGCTATCCCCCTGTGTGTGTGTGTGTGTGTGTGTGTGTGTGTGTGTGTGTGTGTGTGTGTGTGTGTGTGTGCGTGTGTGTGTGTGTGTGTGTGTGTGTGTGTGTGTGTGCGTTGCCAAGCTTACGCTGCCAGTCTCCGCCCCATCACTGTGCGGGTGATGTCATATGCCTGTGTCTGTGTGTGTCTGTGTGTGTGTGTGTGTGTGTGTGTGTGTGTCTGTGTGTGTCTGTGTGTGTGTGTGTGTGTGTGTGTGTGTGTGTCTCTGTGTGTGTGTGTGTGTGTGTGTCTGTGTGTGTGTGTGTCTGTGTGCGTTTACAGCCTTGCGATTCATCCCGCCGGACAAAGAATGAAGCCACCGCCAGGGTGAGAGGAAGAGGGTGAATTTAGGAAACAGAAATCAGCCGGAGGAAATTGAACAAATTCACCTGATTGTTCCCTTTTTGTAATTTAAAATAAAAAAGGCTCAGCTGAGCCCTGTAGGTTTTAATAAGGTCGTGTGCAGAAAGTGTGAAGAAATGGACGGAGGCACCGTTTAATAGCAGGTGTTTTTGGTGGTGAATCAGAAGAACTGCAGCAAACGTCGCCTCGTCTCAGGCGGCTCTTGCTCATTCTCTTGCTCCTTCTTATGTCTCGCGTCTTTTCCTCTTCTCTCTCTCGCATCTTTTCCTCTTCTCTCTCCATCTTTTCCTCTTCTCTCTCGCATCTTTTCCTCTTCTCTCTCCATCTTTTCCTCTTCTCTCTCACATCTTTTCCTCTTCTCTCTCATATCTTTTCCTCTTCTCTCTCACATCTTTTCCTCTTCTCTCTCGCATCTTTTCCTCTTCTCTCTCCATCTTTTCCTCTTCTCTCTCACATCTTTTCCTCTTCTCTCTCGCGTCTTTTCCTCTTCTCTCTCACATCTTTTCCTCTTCTCTCTCACATCTTTTCCTCTTCTCTCTCACATCTTTTCCTCTTCTCTCTCGCATCTTTTCCTCTTCTCTCTCGCATCTTTTCCTCTTCTCTCTCGCATCTTTTCCTCTTCTCTCTCCATCTTTTCCTCTTCTCTCTCTCGCATCTTTTCCTCTTCTCTCTCGCATCTTTTCCTCTTCTCTCTCGCATCTTTTCCTCTTCTCTCTCCATCTTTTCCTCCCGAGGCCGCTGTGTGTCGGGAAACGGCACGTTGACTTCCACGTGAAGGCTTTTCTGTCCGCCCGCCTGGCATCCTCTCTGAGACCCACGTCCATCCTCATCCTCCTCCTCCTCTATCTCCGTTATCTCTCTTTCCGCCACCATGACACTCGTCGTCTGGATCACACACTCCGGCCTTCTCCACGAGGAGGTGAGGAGACGGAGAGACGTGAAGATGGAGAAGGAAGAGAGAGAGAGATAGAGGCGGAGCACCTAAAGGCTGCTGCTATTCATTCACTTAGCTTCGATTGATAAAAGAGCGTTTTCCCTATAACTGAGGAACCGCAGTGCCTCTCTGTGAGGCGATTACTTGAGCAATTTCCTTGAGGAAAGCCGATAGCTTAACCGCTTCTACACTGTGCTATTCAATTATGTAGGAAGACAGAGAGCCTTCCTCTCCGCTCTGCTCTATTAGAAACACGCCGTCTTGTTTTTAGAGATTTGTAAAAGTAGATTGAGGAGAGTAATGTCAGCGGTTTTGGCTTCTATATTTTAGTATCATAATTAAACACCAGGAGGATACATTTTGCCACACCTTGACACCACGCCCCTGTGTTCTCATTGCAGCCAAAGCCTCCTAATCACTTCTTCACCTTCCCTCATGCTCTATGAAAGCATGACTGCAACGCACAACAAGGCCCGATCTTCCCTCACTCAGCCTAGCAACAGGTTACGTAGAGGCCGTCGTCCGGGCGATGGAGCGGCCTCAGAGGAGAATGGAGGCGAGGACCAATTAGTCTCAAACAGATCACACACGGCCAATACGTAGACGCACACCGCATGCAGCATGCAGTAGAGCCTTTGTTTTGGTTTGTATATGTTTCTGATACATACATTGTTCAAAGTCACAGCTAGCATCACACACACACACACACACACACACACACACACACACACACACACACTAGTGCGTTGCCGTGGCTGCTGCGTCTGCAGAGAGACAAAGAGCCCTCGGGTGCATGCGTGGTCTCATCTCCTGTCAGCGGGGGCTGCTGGGACGCTGCCAGACAAACAGTCTGCATGATCACAAAGGTTCTCTCTCACACACACACACACACACACACACACACACACACACACACACAAACACACAGCATTCATCGTCAACCTCCACAGGTTAGCAGCAACATTTGAGTGAATTAAAGCAGAACTGTGTCGGTTTTCTCGTCAGATCACTCCCTCACTGCCGCACGAGCATCGAGACAAACGCTGGGTGTGTCCAAGTCAAACTCCTTAACCGGGGTTTGTGCTAAATATGTGAGCATGACTGTGAAACCAGAACCTCCCAAAATCATGATTTTAGTTACCGTGTTCATGTAACTCAAGGTATTCATGTGAATATTGTTGTAAAATGAATTTAAGCCATTTTCTTTGTAGCAGACATAACAAAGACCCCCCCCCCCCGGTCGGTGTGGAAGCGTGACGTGGGGTGAATGATAATCTGGTGAATGTCTCCATCTGCTGCCACACCGCTGGAACTGCTGCCTTATGTAACAGCCTGTTATGAACAGGAGCAGAGGGGGAGCGTGTCTCGCCTTGTGCTCCTTAATAAACACTCTCACTGAACTCCTCAGAGGACATAAAAAACAAATCAGTGTTATTCATCAGAGAGACATGTTAGAAGAACAAAGATTTGTTATTTACCTCCAGCTATATTTCGAAGAGCGACCTGAAAAATCCCTAATGTGTCGTATGTGATGTCATGATAATTCAGCCCTGCACTCCTGTAACATCATCACACTCCTTTATTTTATACATCAAAATGAATCAACCAGAGATATCCTCTTTTTTTATCATTCCACTCATTCTACTCATTACCCACAATGCAACCGGGCAGCCGGGTAGGTAATCTCCTTTCTAACTACACTTAAAAAACAACTTACTCCCTCATATCAGCACGTTAACATGCTAATATGAGCATCCTAACATGCTAATATGCTAATATGAGCATCCTAACATGCTAACATGAGCATCCTAAACATGCTAATATGAGCATCCTAACATGCTAACATGAGCATCCTAACATGAGCATCCTAACATGCTAATATGAGCATCCTAACATGCTAACATGAGCATCCTAACATGCTAACATGTGCATCCTAACATGCTAATATGAGCATCCTAACATGCTAACATGAGCATCTAACATGCTAATATGAGCATCCTAACATGCTAACATGAGCATCCTAACATGCTAACATGAGCATCCTAACATGCTAACATGAGCATCCTAACATGCTAATATGAGCATCTTAACATGCTGATATCTAGCGGCTAACGTGGCGATAGCTTAGCTTTTAGCATATTACAGGTGATGGCAATTAGCTTTAGCAGGTATTTAGTGAACCAAAGCAGTGGACTCACTTTTAAACTGAGGTGGACTAGATGCCGATCAGGGGGTCGACGGTGTCAGTGGGCTTTATGCTTTGGGGGAACATTAATATCTGTACAAACGTCCAATGGAAATCCATTCAAGCTGCATCAGTCTGGACCAAGGTGTGCATAGCGACCGGCTGACCTCCACACAGAGCCCTGATGCTCAGGACCGAGGGCCTTTTGCGTAGAAATGAAACTCAACACACGGGTGTGTTATATGTAAAGCTCGTGGTTTTAATATGGCCATTTTCACCACCAGATAGAATCAACGCACGGGATTCAATCCAGCTAAGTAAAATATATGCACCACTTAGAGATCAGGACACTACAAAATCCCCCCCCCCCCCACACACACACACACACACACACCACCAGAAAAGTGTTGATCTTGTGTAGACCATGAACACATGGAGTACAGCGTCAGACACCTCGTTGCATTTGTGAAACACATCCACGTAAAAGACACGGCCACCGGCGACACACCTTCAGATAGAGACAGTTACAGAACAGCGTTTCCTATATGAGTACAGTAGTATGATAGTCATACGAGCAGCATGTATGACACACACACACACACACACACACACACACACACGGGTTATACTACGGTACAGTATATATACACAGTAGCAGTGAGTCGAGAGCTGCTCCTCCTGGCGCTCAGTCTTGCATCCTATTCACAGCTCTGTTTATGTGTCGATGAGTGTGAACAGACAGAAGAGGCAGAAGGCGAGAGAGCGCGGCGCCCGGTCGGTCGGGCATATGCCGCCGTCGATGATGAGAAGCGAGGAGAACCCAAGAAGTCCGAAGTTTACGCCACGCTGAGAACCGCTTTTTCCTGAAAATGAAAAAAGGTGCAGAAGGTGCAGAATGCAAAAAGTCTGCAGAATGTTACAAAAAAAAAAAAAGTTTGTGTTTTTTTTTGTCTTTCATTTACAAGTTCAGAGCAGTAAAGACGAGTTACGATACCTCCTGTTAAAACGGAGGAAGCATCAGTAGCTCAAGAGTAGGTAACAGTAGGTCACACAGAGGACACAACACACGGTCGGGGTCGTGA
>NW_027176957.1:746697-877444 GCF_023349555.1 Cebidichthys violaceus | reverse complement strand
TCAGCCGGTGAACTCGCTCTCTTTTGCAGAAACACTATATCCTCTGCTACATCCTGATATATTTTTATACAGAAATATTACATAAACCCATTCTAATTTAACAGTATTCAGCAGCCGCGGGAAAGTGAGAGCCGAACGTTATGACACATACAGTTCAGATTATGTAACGTAACACATAAATATCTATATTTGGCAAGCGGGAGGGTCGGAGGGTTGTCTGTGTTTTATATATGATGAGTTTGTTTGTCTTCGCAGATCTTCCATGTTTGAGAAGAGCGAAGGATCCTAAATTCGGTTAACTGGGCATCGGACGCGTGCGGCAGCAGGACTGGCCGGGTGCTCCGCGATGGGCTGCTTTAAGTTTGCGTGGCAGAGGACTTCCTCCACGGCACACGGCACGTCACGGCTGCATTCGTTGATGCCGCCGTTCTACGTTTGATGGCATCGTTCTTCTGTCGAGCCATAAAGTTCCAAGCAAAACGAGTGGAGGTTATGAGGTCGACCGACGTGGATGTAGTTTAACAGAAATTCACCCGCGTTCGACACATTCTCCGGTTAATGATTCGGCTTGAACTCTGTTGCCTGACACAGGCAGGCGCATCCCACGTGTCTACCTGAGGCTGTCCTTCCATTTTATGGAGGCCTTGCATAGTCGCCTGACGACTGGGGAGCAGTCCGGAGGTCAAGAGCATCGTCGACCAGAGTCTCCTCACCGAGGTCCGCAGTCCAAGTCTCCCTCCCAGCCCCGGCGGCAACAGCAAACCGGCTCCCCAAAGCCCCATGGCGCGCTGCAGCAACCCAAACAGTCCAGGAGACAGAATCCCGAACGCAAACGCCTCAGGCACCAGCGGCAGAGCGTTGACTCGGACGCAGCGCCGGAACACGATCGTGAGGCAGCGAAAGCTACCGCAGCTTCTGGTTTGTCGCCGGGCTCGCCTTCCTCGGCGGGTGGCCCCAACCGGTCCAAACCCGAAACCCAGGACGGCACCCCGAAGCAAAAACGTGAGCGCAAGCCTCAGAGACCGGGCAAATACGTCTGCACTTACTGCGGCCGTGCGTGTGCAAAGCCGAGTGTCCTACAGAAACACATTCGCTCACATACAGGGGAAAGACCGTATCCCTGCGCCCCATGTGGCTTCTCCTTCAAAACCAAGAGCAACTTGTACAAACACCGCAAATCGCACACCCACAGGGTGAAGGCGGGTCTGGCGCTCGGGGAGCCGAGAACTTTAGAAGAGCAGGTCACCGAGTCAGAAGATGAAACCAGACAGCTTGTATCGGCCTCTTCCCTTGCAGAAAGACAAAGCAGTGTAGCCTCAATCAAGAGTCACGAAACAGCCGGGGCCAAAGATTGCGCCGGAGGAAACGATGACTCTAATGCAGTGAAAAAGAGACTGGCCCTGCGCCTGAGTCGAGGAAAACACGGTCCTCGAGACTCATCCGATGAAAAGACTTCGTCTCTAATTTTAGGGAGTAAAGGCAGTACGGAATCGGGCTACTTCTCTCGCTCTGAAAGTATTGAGCGCTCGCAGGACAGTCCCCCGAACACAAGTGCCAAAAGCTATGCAGAGATCATCCTCGGCAAATATGGGCGTCTCGGACACCTGCAGAGGATGTCCCGGCAACATAACCAGCAGCCCTCTGGTCAGGAGGACAAAAGCGTTGCATTCACAGTCCCCAAGAAGCAGGTCATCGACCACATCACCAAGCTCATCACCATCAACGAGGCGGTGGTCGACACCAGTAAGATTGACAGTGTAAAGCCGAGGAGGTTCTCACTCTCCAGGAAGAATAGTTCAGAGTCACAGAAGAGTTCCTCTGTGAAAGATGCACTCATTCACAGCCCTAAAGCTGGAGATCTGGGCTACAAAAACAGTGGCTCCATCACCATGGGAGTTCCATGTGAAAAATTTCATCATCCGTCCCTAAATGTGGAGCAGCCAGCTGGCCAAACATCCACCGCCCCTTTGGTGAGAAGTCACTCGATGCCGTCCGCAGCGAGTTCATTTGACGCCGCCGGTGGTGGCCTCGGCAAGTTTCGCTTAACTCAGTCCTTCGATGAACGGCAGCCCTCCGAAACGCAGGCCTCCCGTCGTTACCGGACGCTGAGACGGCAGCCGGCTATCGAAATCCCGCTCGGTGCCGAACTCGCAAAAGAAGAACAAGAGGGTTCTCGTTCACTTTACCCCGACGGCGTCACCGCCGTGCCTGACGACCGCAAGCAAAGCCAACCGCAGCCGTACGAGTGTGAGGCCTGTGGCACCGGATGCAAAGATTGGGAGGGTTATAAGAAACACAAGAAAAGCCTGTGCTTACCACATCATCCCAAAAACGAGGTGGTAATTAGCCAAACGGGGTGCTCGCAGCTAATTAACCATGCGGTCAGAGCAGGAGCTTCGGCAATGCGCAAGAGAAGGAAAGAAGAGAGTTTTGAATTTGACGATCCCTCTTCTCCTTCATTGCCGTCTCCTGCCCTCTTGTCAGGACCGTGTAAAGACGATGCGGCCTTTGAGGGGCCCAGGAGACCCACGCTACAAACCTGTTCAGTGATTCAACACACTCGTTCGTTTGAAAAACAGGAATCTTTTTGCAATGATAGTCAAGGCGCCGAGGGAACAAAGAACTCTCCACCTCATGAAGAGTATCAACCGGTGCCTCAGAAACAACCCCAGCATTCGACACAACTAGCGGCTCGAAAGCTAGTCCTCCAACACGGCGTGCAGGTCCCGGAGATACTGGTTACGGAAGAGTCCAACGTCAGCGCATCGACCTCAGTAGAGCCAACGTCCACAGTAAAACATTCAGAGAAACCTGATGAATTTCAGTGGCCACAGAGAAGCCCCTCTCTGGCCCAGCTCCCCATTGAAAAGCTTCCTCCGAAGAAGAAGCGCTTGCGTCTAGCCGAGGCTGCCCAATCCTCAGGGGAATCCAGTTTTGACTCCGTGTCTCTTCCTCGCAGCCCTAGTCAGGACAGCAGCGCATCTTATGCATCTAGTCGTTCCACGTCCTTCGAAGAGTCGAATAGACCGGACATGGAGATCGCGGGATCGACGCCGCTGAGGAGATCAAGAGCTCCTCACATGTTGACGGTGCCCGGGGTGCATCAGCACCGAGAGATGAGGCGCTCGGCGTCGGAGCAGGCGCCTCACGACCCACTGCCGAGCGTCCTCATGGCTGAGACCCGCAGCAAGTCTTTTGACTACAGTTGTCTGTCCCCCGAGCGCTCCGCAGTTGGCTGGAGGGAAAGACGAAAGTGTCTCCTCATGAGACACACCGCTATCAGAGATCCAGATGAGGAGGAGGAGGAGGAGCAGTTTACCGCGCCGAGCCGTAGTCCCGAACACGTCAGCTCCACCACGTCTTCTAAAGCGAGCCCGACTTCTGCGTACTGCAGCAGGTCCCCTACCTCCCCTTCGTCAGGTGACACAGTCTTGCGTAGTCCAGTAAGACTACAAGGCAAAGAGATCTTCTCTCAGTGGAAACTCAGTCAAAATATTCAGTTGACGGGCAGCACAGAGCTCGCGTGCGTAGATCCTGTAAAAGAAGAGGCGTCGCACATCCACACGGAGCAGCCGCCTCCTCAACCGCCGCAACCCTATCCTGCACATGGACCATCGGGGGCGGCCAGAGCTCACTATCTCCCCATGTCTACAGGGCTGAAGCTAGAGATCCCCTTGCTACATGAGGATTATTCAGAGGTTCGAGTGAATCCGTCCCACATCCAGCACTCTGTCCCTCGCATCACGTCCAGTCTGGAACTCCTGAGGCCGGTCCCGTCTCCAGCAGTGGCGGTGCGTCTCCAAACGGACACCCTCACCCTAGCGTGTGCCATATACACTACGTTTTCTCAGTCCACCTCCCCCAGGCCCCAGGAGGCGGTCGATGCTGCTCCACACGATACGGGCACCCCGACAGCTGAATACAGAAACCATAGGAACGCAAGTCCAGACCCTCAATTGTGGTCTGACGATGGCCTCAGGATATCAGGCCCAGGGGGAAACAAGCGCATGCTGTCCCCTTCGAGCAGCATAGAGCTGCCCCCCGAGTCGCAGCAGCAGCAGAAGCGAGTGAAGGAAGAAGAGGAGGGGAAGGCGGGATGTGTTGACGAGGCATCAGTGGACGCGTGCAATCAGGAAGTGAAAAGGGAAAATCAGACGTGTCTACCCAGTGTTTGTTCTCCCATTGCACACGTTGGCCCGTCGTACCCCAGTCTGCAGTCCAGCACCTGTAATAGCTGGTGCTATTTGAACTACATTAAACCAAACCCGTCTACTCTGGATGAACAGAAGCCCTCAGTGTATTCGTCGTGGTCCACCAGCGGCTATGACCCCAACCCACCCGGCCTCTCGAGCAAGACCGCTCTCTCTCTGCTGCACTGCAAGCAGAGGCTCAGTCCCTCCATCTACACCGTGTCCCCCATGTCGGTCAGGACGGCTGAGTCGATGGAGCAAGAGGACAACCGAAGGCCGCGCTCCACCGAGGTAATTACAAAACAATTGTAAATCTGTATTTAGATAGAGAGACGGTCTGAGATGGGGGTAGTTGAAGGTGTTGGACAACATTTGAAACCAAATTTGTCTTGCAACCACTTTTAGATGGTTGGTGACCAAAGCTACGCACCTTCAAAATTCAGGTTGAATTGATCCTGGCGTGGTTTACATCTTTGGTAACTCCATAGAGAACCTCTTGGCTTTTTCTTCAGGTGTACAGAAGGTGCACCAACTGTGGGGTTAGCATTGCGAGATTACATCTTTGCAATTTTAATGCAAGGCCTTAATCCCTTGACTTTACCAGCACTGGATTTATGTTGATGATTACATGAGTATAAAACAATACAATGATGACACCCGATGGGAAAAAAACCAACAACTATGTGTGCTTTAACAACTGCTATTAAACACAACGTTCAATGAGACTTCCCAATTTTTTGTCTCCCCGGGCATGCTGGAGCAGAGTTGGTGAATTTGCCCATGTCTCTTTCGGGTGTAGGTTTACAACAGCCAGGGAACGCCGAAGGGACCGCTGTCGACGGAGGACGACGACGGGTCGGACGGAAATGAAGAGAGGGAGGATGAGAAGAAGAGCGTGGAGGAGGAGGAGGAGGAGGTGCAGTCGTGCTCCAGAAATAAACAACCTGCCGAAGTGTGGATCTCTGAGAGAGGGTGAGTATGAACCCTTAGGACAGCTCAGCATTAGCTGATAACGTCAAGTTTACCCTCTCTGTATTCACAGCGTTAAAATCCCTCGCCGCTGTTGCGGTGTGTTGCGGAAGCCGTCGTCTGTCCGCCGTGTTGGAGAGGCTGTCTGCACCTACAGAGCCCGTCTGTTGAGGGGCTGAAAGCCAGGAAGCCACCTAGTTCCTTTTGCGCCTGTAGAGATTCATTTACACCGACCGTCACAGCCGATCACACGGAGCGGCAGCGCGGTTCATCCTCTTCCACTGACGCCGACGGAATGAGTGGAAAACATATAGTGTGTACATTAGTTTAGTCCTTTTTATTATGAATTAAGTATATTCCCCATTAAAAGGTGCAAAAACATCTGAACACGTGCTCCAAACAAATCGGGGGGGGCAGCATGTCAGCTCTACTACTGGGTTCACACATCATCAGTTATGGAAACAAACTGCTAACAGTAGGGCAAGAATACACAACAATGTGATTAAACTGCTGAAACTCTGAGAGCTACCGGAGCTTTCGCCCACTCCTCTCTCGGGGAGGACGACACAAGAATACAAAGTCATTTTCTCGTTTGTGCCGCTTTGGATTTAATCCAATAAACAAACGATGCACATGGACCCTGTGAATTTTTCTAGGTGGTCCCAAAACCCTAGTCGGGTACCAATATCACCAGTTTTGCTCGCCGTCGGTCATTCGTCCCGTTCACACAAAGGCTTTAAGGCAGACTTGAACAATTGTAAAAGTATAATTTAATACAGTTTGCGTAGAAGTCAATTATGCATCGACAAACATCCAACCGACAGTTTGACCCAGCGTTCTAAATCAGTTTTCAACACAGCATATTAAATGGTTTAATCAAATTTATAAAGTGTGTCACTATATAGCGACCACGCTTCTGCTTAACGCCGTGTTACCAGGTAATAACAATGAGATGAAACTGACTGTGAACGACACACCCTGAGGCGATTCTTTTTCCACGTTCTTAGATCGTGAATGGTCTCGGGTCGGAAACGAAGATAACCTGGAACGGCAGTGACTGACTGACATCTTAAGTAAAGTGCAAATATGTACGCCGCTGGATTTACTTGGTCGCGGTTCTGTTATTGACCGTGGCTAACTGGAGCGCAGGGCCGCCTTTCAGTCAGAGGGTCGGCGGTTCGATCCCCGGCTCCAGCTAGTCTCATGTCAACGTGTCCTTGAGCGAGACACTTAACCCCAAAAATGTCTCCCGTAGCTGCGTCTACGGTGTGTAGATAGATACTGAATTGTAAGTGGCTTTGGATAAAAGCGTCTGATAAATGACTGTAATGTGATGTGATGTGATGATTTGTCTTAATTGAAGCGCGTCTCCAATTCACTCGCAGCGAGGTTAAACCAGACGAGCTCGGTTCTTCTGATACCCGTCTCACAAATAGACGGCGCTGTGATGCGGTGAGCGAGCGCAGAGAGGTGCCATCTGTGTGTCTCTTTTTTTGGGTTCGGCTGTGTGTGTGTGTGTGTGTGTGTGTGTGTGTGTGTGTGTGTGAACAAATCCCTGTTGTGACTCATGTCGACGCTCCTCACAGCCTTCCGAAAAGAGTGAGTCATCCTCTCGCCTGCTCGCTTTCTCCTTCGCCGTCTGATGATCGGTCTGTCTGAGGGACAAGAAGACCAACAACTGAGGCGGTTGAACGTTGAGCGTTTTTTTTTTTTTTTGGCACCGAGACTCCAAATCTGTTTGGCGTGAATAGGTGCTGCACGAGAAGCCTGTGAACATAGCTGTTAGAGTGAAGTGTCCCGGCATGATTTTAAAGTGTTCCTCTTTCATTCAGACTATAAAAGCCACCGTTTTATGATACCTGCCGAGTTTATCCAGCCGGGAAGTGAAAATAGAAGAAGAAGAAGAAGAAGAAGAAGAAGAAGAAGAAAAACAGCCGATTTATAATCAGAACGATTGTTTCTCGCAGGAATGTGTTTTCACTTTTCTGTGCTTTTGCTTATTTTTGAGCAGCAGCTGGTCTGGGCCAGGGTTTCCCTCCCTCTCCGGCCTGTTTTTATTGGCTGGCTGCAGCAAACCTCCCCCCCCCAGGACCTCAGGCCACATCGTAGACTCCCCCCTCTTGTTTGGACGTAGTGGTGGTGGTGGTGGTGTGAGCTGTGATGGGGTTTATAAGGCAGCGAGGAGGGGTGTGTGTGTGTGTGTGGGGGGGGGGGTCTGGTTTTGGCTTATGAAAGCTGCTCTGTTGAAGCTGAAGTAGGTGCCTCCGCTGAGGGACACTCGGTGGACACGGAGGGGTGGACCCCCGTGGCCCAGCTGCCACAGTGTAGAAAGGGCCAGACGGATGAATACAGGCACTGAAGGGGGGGGGAGGCTGCTTACAGGTGCTAAAGGGCCCACGGACAGTCCGCCGGCTCCGGTTACACTAGTATTGATCGCGACTGTCGTCCCGAGAGAGGACGACTGACGGGGGGGAAAGCTCCCGAGGACGAAACTGAAACCTTGCCTCTCTCTCTCTCTCTCTCTCTCTCTCTCTCTCTCTCTCTCTCTCTTCACGCCCACAGGTCAGACGAGAAGTGCGCTCTCGTGTGCGGCGGAGGGGGAGGGAAGTGCCGGTGCGTCGACTGTGGATTCCGCCTTAAGGACGCCGCCGGCGTGCTGCAGAAGTGCCCCCATGGCCGCGTCACAGAATCCCCAGCATGCGACAGCAAACACGGCGACCTTTCTGTCGAAGCCAAAGGTGAGGTCATTACCCGGCGTCCGTCGTGAGCTCGGCCCAGTCTGTTGTGTTTCACAGGAAGCCTCGTTGAACGCTGGACATCTGAGTCCCATGGAGAAGAAATCTGTTGTCACCCGGACGGCTCAGGTGAAGGTATGCTATGCCGGGGGAAGATGCTTCAGCTGAAGCATCAAGGACGTGCTTTGACGCAGCTGGCTGGTCTTTTAACTTCCGGTCCTTTTTTTATTGGCGACTACCCACAAGTACATGCGCCGTTGTAACCCGAGGCCACACTCACTCGTCTTTGACTTGCTCTAAATCCTGTTGACTTGCACTTTGTCACTCAGATTGAGCAACGTTTCGCGATTTGTGTGAAGAGAAACCCAACCACTGGTTAGCCGCATATCAAAATCTTGGGCGTCCGAGACGTAAGATGCGGTACGTGGGAGGAAGAAACACGGGAGAGGAAAAGATGGCCGTACCAGGCCCGGTACCAACCTGCCACAACCTTCACGGGTCCATATTGATTCCTGGTCGTCTGGACACAGTGGTGCAGCTTGAAGAACTCTCTGCATATATGTGCATTAGATCTCAGCCGTGCACACTTGGTAGTGAGTTAATTTAAGGATGGAGTTGGTTGTTAGCGTAAGAACACAAGTTTGTTTTCTGTCCTAGGAGTCTGTGAAGAACGTCCTCTTCACCCACATGGACAGAAAGGTCCTCAGCACTCCAAAGATGGCCGACCCGATGAAGACGACGGGTCCAAGGTGGCTGAAAGCTCTTCCGATGGTGAGAGGTCTCGTCTGGGAGGCCTGCCGACGGAGCCTGAACCCAGCCGGTCCGTCCCGCTCTCCCCCGAGGGTTCGAGGTTCCAGAAGAGCCCGGCCAGCGCCAGGAGGGCCGTGTTCGCCCGCGGACGCTTTGGCGCCTCGACGACGTCGGCGTCCTCCGGAGGCGGCTCCCGTTCGCCGAGCGCCCGACCGGCGATCCCGCGGAGGGAGCCGTCTCCACCTCCTCGCAGCCCGTCACCCGGACCTCCCCGCCGGTCTCCCTCTTCCTCCCCCTCCTCACCCGGTTGTCACGTCTCCACCACCGCTCTGAGACCAGTCTCCCCAGGTAGAGGTCTTTCTCCTGCAGCAGTCCAGTCCTCTGGGCCTCCGGCTCAAGCTTGTCTTCACCTCAGAGGCCGATCGTCTACCGCGAGACCGGTGAGTCCCTTCGGCCATTGTTGTGGTGTCCTTCTGAATCTGTCTCTGTTTTTGTCGTGTGTATAATTAACGCTGGTCAAAAACCAAAGAGCCGCAGCCTTCGCTCACCTGTGACTTCCACCTCTGTTAGTTTAGCCGACGGTTTTAAATACTCCCGGCTTTTTGGCTCACAAAGCGGCTCAGTTTAAATCCCAGTTAAGTCAAACATCCAGATCAAATATAGATAGGCCGGTACATACGAGGTTATTTTAAAGTAAAAGGCGACTCTCTGCTGCTCCGAACCTTTAAAAATAACGCGGCGGAGCTCCCAAATAGACGGCGATTTAAAAAAAAAAAAAGAAAAAAAGAAAACGAGACGCGGGGCGATCGTTAAGAAGCGGAGGTTAGAACCGCCCGACGACGGCGAAAACAACGTGGGTGAATATCACCAGTTCACCTCGACTTAAATCAACAAAGAGTAACACAGTCGGCGGTTGTGTTGCGGCGTCGCCTCACCACTTCCTCCTCACACTAATATAGTCTCACAGGAGTAGATACTAAGTCACACAAAGACCGATCTGTTTACGTCTTAGCTACACCTGTAGGCCGGGTGTGTTGAGTAAGGGGAGACATTTTTAAATACTTAAATATTTGATGGGTACATATATGTAAATATATGCTAAAATTAAAAAAAACACCACACTTGACTTTCTTTATAGTCTTTCTTATATAGATTTTCTTGGTTTTAGTGCTTTGATTGTGCTTCGTGGCCCCTTTAAAACACACCGGAGAGTGATGTCACAGAGTACGGCTGTACGTTACTGCGGCTGGATGGGAAGTCGTGTTACTCGATACTCTTTAAAGTAACAATTCTGCGGCGTTTAAGCCGATCACGTCGCGATCCCACCACTCCTGGCTCCCACTTTGCATCCACACACACACACACACACACACACACACACACACACACACACACACACACACACACACACACACACACACACTCCTCTGTACAGAAGTAGCAGCCATTTCTCCCAAAAACAAAAAGCCGTCGTTAGTAAATGTAGCTCTCTTTCTCCTCGTCCTCCTGATATTCTGCTCTCAGATTCGCTGGCTTCCACCGTACATCAACTTACCGGACGCTGGTATCCAAACTGAAAGCCATTAAATTCAAATTGAGCATTGCAGGCTTGCAGGCCTTGCAGCGAGAACGAAGCCGTAGTCTTGGAATAGAGTATGAACTGTCTGGATCTCTGTAGGTGACCTGATGTGAACTCCACATCTCTGTCAGCTGCTCGTACGATGTCCCACTCACAGCTTCAAACAAAGTCCCACAAGGAATCGCTTCAACACGTCAGCATGCTTGTTTTAAATATTGTTACTAAGTATATCAGCACGTGCTTTGTGTCAGTCGAGCTCCGCCTCTTCTCGTTTCGTCGCAGGTCGCGGATGAGGTCGGCCTCACGGGCGCCGCCGCACATCCCGCCCGGCCCCGGGGAGCCCACACCCTGCTGAGTCACCTTCCTCTGCACTCCCAGCAGCCGAGCAGGGCCCCCAGCCTCCTGATCCCCATCGGGGGGATCCACATGATCCAGCCCAGGTCCACCCTCCCTCTGTACAGCCTGGTGAGCAGCCCCGTAGCGGAGGCCACGGGCCCCGCCGGGAGATCCTGGACGCTAAGCGACGCGCCGAAGGGGAGGTTCCCCCTGCTGCGGCGCCAGGACACCCTCAAAGAGACGCCGCCGGACCCCGAGGCGTCGGGGGGGGCGTCCGGGCGCGGCCGACCGGACGCTTTGTCGCGCAGAAACGGTCGAGGCCGCTTCGGCGGCCGGCAACCGTCCGGTGTCGGGACGGAGGCGGGGCACCCGGAGGTCCCCGAGTCCACCCGAGGTCAAAAAAAGACTCCTTCCTCCCAGACGCGACTCTGATAGGAGGGAGGGTCTGACGGGACCGTGCAAAAAAGACCGAGAACCAGAACCCGTTTGTTAAAAAGCACGGCACTGGTTCGGAAAAAAAAAAGGCAAGAGCACTTCAGCACCGCTTCTGAATGACGCTGTTATGTAATTATATGAATAATATATATATATATATATATATATATATATATATATATATATATATATATATATATATATATATATATATATAGACACTACGTTAGATATGCAGTATGTTTTGTAAATCTTTTTTTACCCTCTTGTTTGATGTCATCGGTGTTAATTTATTTATGTGCTATTATGCAAATTCTGTACTATATGCAAAAGCAGCTGGAATGAAAATAGACAAAGTTTTAATCAGTTTCCCTATTAACCCGTTGGACAGCTCTGATATACGATCGCTGTGTTAATGTACTGTATTACCAAAATGGACATAGAAAGGTACCGCGAATATTTATTCACCCCGACCAGTATTTTGAAGTGCAATTTAATGTCGAGGTTGTGGTTTGAAACGTCATTCTTAAAGGCTGTGGTTATTATTATTATTATTATTATTATTATTATTATTATTATTATTATTATTATTATCCTGTCAGTTTTTTTTGTTGTCGTCGTTGTTGTTTTTGTTCAAAGAAGCAGGGTTACGATCACCTCCTTTTTCTAATGTCTTCAGGAGAAGACGTTTACAGACGGAGACGTTTTGGAGTGCACTGACAAATAATTTGATATCCAGAGGGAAACCTGTTTTCACGCGTACACGGTAACTACGGTAACTACGGTACCGCTTCTTTTCATAAAACAGATACGTGTATTTTTGTTGTTGTTGCTTTTATAAATGATACAATCACTCTGTCACCTTCATGTTTACCATTAAACTTCTCATTTTTACAGATTTATATTAAAACGGTGTTACGCGTGTGTGTGGTTTTTTTTCAATGGAAATCGACCCAAACACAATGTTGTCTCCGAACTTTAACTCTGCAGACACGGCAGTCTGTTTTCAAATGCACGTCACTATATCTTCACGGTATTCCTCTCAACTCCTAAATGCAAAATAAAGCCAATCGACACACGGCTGCTGCTGCTGCTGCACAGTCAGAACAACGTTCACCGTTCGGTTTCTTTAAATATCTCCAAATAACATCATCGAACCCGTCGGCACCCTACAGAAGCTCTTCACTGTGCGCATCATCCACAGACATTACGGTACAATGTGAGCAACGCATGATTGCGGTTGTTGGGCAAATAAAACCAACAACTCTTTTGTTTTGAAATGATCTTTGCTCTCCTGAGAAACTCTGCAGAGGCTTGAGCGTGAGCGCCGCCCTGTGGTGAGATTTGTACTTGATGTTGAAATATTCCACCTCCTTAGAATGGAAAATCAAACACCATATGAAGGTGTCACGTGTGGCCACCGGGGGGCAGCAGAAAGCAACTTTTAAGTCCATCTTTGTGCAGCGTGTGTGTGTGTGTGTGTGTGTGTGTGTGTGTGTGTGTGTGTGTGTGTGTGTGTGTGTGTGTGTGTGTGTGTGTGTGTGTGTGTGTGTGTGTGTGTGTGTGCTGGAAGAGATGACGTCACACACAGCGCGCTGTAATCACCGATCATGCAGCAGATAACGGACACATTAATAAGGTGTTTATTACTGTTTGCGTCGGCAGATTTCTGCTAAATTCACCCAAATGTACCATTAGATAATGCCTCATTTGCATATTTATTTAAACATACACTTTCAGATAGCTTGTACAAAAGATATTTTGTATATAATGTGGAAAAAAAACAGCCATTGTTTGGGTTTTTGTTGCACAAATGTATGCAAATCAGCCCATATTTGAGCAGATAATGCCTCCTACCTCCTTGACTTTAACCCTCCTGACCTACTGCGTGTCACCTTACAGTCTCCAGGGGATTCTTTTTGTTTTGTGATAATTCCTTCCTTCCACAGCACTCTGCAAGCAGTGGGATAAACGGTGTTTCATTTTCACGGTGGCAGGATTACAGACGATGATGAACGGAACACCGTGACGCGTTTCCAGGCGGCTGTGATGAGGTTCACCAGAAGAGCAGAACTATATGATCATAATCAAGATGGGGAAACCCAAAACTGGGCATCTGTGTCCTCAGGAAGACGTCTACATGTCAGAGTTTTATTAACTTTACGTTGCTGCTGTTGATCAGCTTCACAGTGATTCTTTTTCATGTCGCAGTGTTTGATCTCTCTCAGCCTGTCGTTACAGATCCAGACAGTTACCTCATGAAACCATATCGACAATAAAAAGCACACATGTAGGAGAGGGAGTGAGCTTCAAATGTGACATTTTAAGAAACAAAACCAACAAATATTACACTGAAGACAACAAAACCATCTTGTGATTGGATCACACCAGAAAGTACGTAGAAATCTGTTAATATGTCAATTCAAAATTTGAATATGGAAATATCTGATGTATGACATTTATCGAAGAAGGCCATGGAATATACAACTGAAAGCTAGCAGGTGAACCTTGAGTTTTAGGATATTTGATCACAGTTCAAGACTCATTTACATTGTTTGATTCAAGCCGTCAGCTGGATTAATACTCAGTGATGTGACAAAGTATTTGCCCTCTTCTGGTTTCTTATGTTTTTGCATATTTGTCACACTTCAATGTTTCAGATCATCAAACAAATTTGAATATTCGACAAAGATAACCCGAGTAAATACAATATGCAGTTTTCAAATGATTTCTTTTATTAAGGGAGAAAAGCTATCCAAACCTACTTGGCCCTGTGTGAAAAAGTAATTGCCCCCCCTTGATAAATCATGAATCAAATGTGATTTTTTGGAAAGCTGAGTTCAATTTCACAATCCACACCCAGGCCTGATTACTGCCAGACCTGTTGAATCAAGAAATCACTTAAATATAACCTCTCTGACAAAGTGAAGTCGGCTAAAAGATCTCAAAAAGCAACACATCATGTAAAGAAATTCAAGAACAGATGAGAAACAAAGTAACTGACATGAATCAGTCTGGAAAGACCCCAGAATAACATCTGAAGAACTTCAGGCCTCAGTCTCCTCAGTTAAGATCAGTGTTCATGACTCAACAATAAGAAACAGACTGGGCACAAATAGCATCATGGGACAGTTCTGAGGAGAAAGACACTGCTGAGCAAAAAGAACACAAAGACTCGTCTCACATTTACCAAAAAACATCTTGATGATCCTCAAGACTTTTGTTGAAATATTCTGTGGACTGACGAGACAAAAGTTGAACTTTTTGGAAGGTGTGCGTCCCGTTACATCTGAAGTAAAACTGACACAGCATTTCATTAAAACAACATCATAGCAACAGTCACACATGGTGGTGGTGGTGTGATGGTAGACCTGGACCACTTGCTATAATTGATGGAACCATGAATTCTGCTCTCTACCAGAACCTCCTGAAGGAGAATGTCGAGCCATCAGTTCGTGACTTCAAAGCTCAAGCACACTTGGGTTCTGCAGCAGGACAATGATCCAAAACACACCAGCAAGTCCAGCAAGTCCAGCAAGTCCACCTCTGAATGGCTCAAGAAAAGCAAAATGAAGGTTCTGGAGTGGCCTAGTCAAAGTCTGGTTGTCTGATTGAGATGCTGTAGCCTGAGCTTAAACAAGCTGTTTATGATCTAAAACCATCCGATGTGGCTGAATTAAAACAATTCTATAAAGAAGAGTGGGCCAGAACTCCTCCACAGCGACATGAAAGACTCATTGTCAGTTATCGCAAACGCTGGATTACAATTGTTGCCGCCAAGGGTGACAAAACCAGTTATCAGGTTTAGGGGGCAATTACTTTTTCACATAGGGCCAAGTAGGTTTGGACAGCTTTTCTCCCTTAATAAATTAAATCATCATTTAAAAACTGCATTTTGTATTTACTCGGGTTATCTTTGTCTAATATTAAAATTATTAAATTTGATGATCTGAAACATTTAAGTGTGACAAATATGCAACAAAAAAAAAAAGAAACCAGGAAGGGGGCAAACACTTTTTTCACAGCACTGTAGAACACGAACGGTGCGAGTCCGAGTCGAGACATGTCACATGACTCAGAGCGTCCATCTTTTTTAAATTGGTCTCACCTTCATCGTAGCCGACAGGTGACGCAGGTGTTTCCAGACTCACTCATCGCTCACGAGACCGTCGTCAGAAGCCGCCTCATAGTTTCGTTTGGTACTTTGGGTCTTTGTTATCGACGCCTCCATCTACGCTCACACATGGGTGTTCTTCACCTCGCTCATATCAGGGTTGTGTCTCTTTGTGTGTGTGTGTGTGTGTGTGTGAGTCACTGTTCCATGATTTCCTTTTTACCGTTGCCTAATTGCTTCCTGTGTCACATTCCTGATGGTGCTTTTTTAAAAATCTGTCCTCTACCTTTTTAATTTTACACGCGTTGAACTCCGCATTTCAAGTTGCGTCCGTAACACAAAAGCCCCGATGAGCCGCGTGAAGAAGGGAACAAGAGAAAAGCAGCTGCAGCCGGGAAGAAGAAGAAGAAGAAGAAGAAGCCGCCGGTGTGTCAACAAACCCCTGCGTTACCTAGCGACGTACCGTAGACTTTACCCCCTGAAGTGTGTGAAACCGTGCCTGTTCTCCTTTTGCTTTTGTGAAACAGCTTATTCTGTGATAGTGTCACCACAGGATAAGGGTAGTAGTCATGGCCCGCATTTCCTTGGAGGCCTTGAAAGAAAATCACAGAGGTTCATTAGAAATGCTGCTATTTTTAGAACGCTTACTGCTTTTGCTCAAGGAGTCATTGCGTTGCATGAAACCACCAGTATGGATTAAGTCACCGTCTCTAGATGTTATGCTATAGGTGGTGTGTTTTTGGAGCCCTGCATTCTTGCCCATAAGGCCATCTTGAGATATATTAGTTTGGGAATTCCGAGGAAATTGCTTGCTGGACCTTGAACTTCTTTTGCTCCAATTAACCTAATAATGCCAGAGAACATCCTCAGTTTGTAGGGGTTCGATTCCCCCCCCGAGGCATTGGGAGGGTTACGTGTTTTAACGCTGTTGTTGTTTCTTTTTTGTGCTGATGGGCTGTGGGTGTTGTGGATGGATTTTGTTAATCGGAACTGTTTGTCTGGCCAAAATCCCAATCTCCCCCCTAAACCCTAAACCCTGAACCCTCAAACCCTGAACCCTGAACTCGAGGACTTACTGACGTCACCTGGTGAGTGGTTGAGTGTGAGAATGGGTTACCCCCCGTGTTTAACGTCACATTGCTATGACTTGTGGGTAATTCCCTTAGGGAAAGGGTTCATAAAGGGCTCAAAATGTCTGCCAGAGAACCCTCAAACACTCGATGACTCGACAGTGGGACAGAACTAAACCCTCACGGACTTCGCGGGAGCGAGCCTCAAAGTCCGCGAGGGTTTATGGGGGACGTTGGGGTTTGTCCTCAGTCTCGGCCGTGTTTTATTCTACTGTTGAAGTCGTGTAATTCATTGTTGGATATGTTGTTTAACTGAGTAACGTCTCTTTTCCGGTCGATTCGTTCTGAAGCTACACTACGGCCGGTTTACGGTTTACGGTGTCACGTTCGCTTCTCGAAAAGTCCTTCCTAATGTTTGACCCAATGGGCCGCCATCTTTAGACAGAGGTGGACAACAGCAGGCTTCTCTTTGTAGTCTGCGACCACCGAGGCCAGTGTTATCAGCTGTAGTTAGCTAGCTAGCTAAGCACGCTGTTAGCACACTTTTAGCTATCCAACGATATGCTAACTCTTAGCCTTTTGAAGTAGCGCTGGGTGAGTTTACCCGTGATGGCAGTTATAGGCTGGTTAGCTCAGACATGCTAAGCAGCTAGCATAAGAGCACATGGACCCATTGCTCTGCACTGAGACCTGATATTACGCTGAGTCCTGAATGACAGGACTTGTTTGTGTGTTATCGTCTCATACGTTTAACCTCATCCTAGAGGAATTTTCGAGGGATTCGGCAATCGCGGTTCCGCTATTTGTTTGTCGTCGCGTCGCCTGGCATTCCTCAGCAGCAGCCGGAAGTTGGAAACAGATAAGGCCTCGTTTTATTACACTTTCCTCTGCTGCCTTGTCTGATGAAAGCAGCGGAGGAAGGGGGACAAAGGGGGGGGGGGTTCCTCCAGTCTGCACCGCTGGACAAATATTTGCTCTCGATGAGTATTGTTCTTCTTCACTGAAACAAATAGTTGGGCAAATGCCAGTCCTTCTGCGTTGTGACATCCTTTTTGTCATTTACACCCCCCACCCCCACCACCACCACCACCACCACCGATTAATCCCTGTTAAACTATGACCACACACACATTTCTAGGTTTCTGTGTTGTGTGTGTGTGTGTGTGTGTGTGTGTGTGTGTTTTCCTGTTTCTGGAGGTGTCTCTTTCTATCTTCCGCATTCCTGCCGGAGCTATGACGTAGAATCCCTCAAACATTTTGCAAAATGTTCCATCTTTGAGAACAACTGTAGTCCTTTGTCTCTTATTGCCTTTTTAGGGTTGGACTTAAAACCATGTATGGTAAAGAGTTTGTGAAACACATTTATACTTATATATATATATATATATCTATATATATATATATATATCTATATATCTATATATAGATATATATATATATCTATATATATATATATATATATACCATCGAAAACTCTCCAAAATGAATGAACTGACTCTCCTGTTTGGAACTGATTGGTCTTTGTTCTTTGATTTTCCAAATACGTATTGTTGTCATACAATATTTAAAGAGGAAATACTATCAAGATGTTGCGTTTATGTAATAGATTTAAAGGTTCTGGCATTGCTCAAATGAATAAATACAATTAAAACATATATACAAGGAATTTGTCTCGAACTGTGCATGTTTTATTTTTATTCATAACAGTTTAAAGAATGGGTGCTTTTTGGAATCCATGGTGTAAAATATTATTAGAAAGATGCATTTTACTAAAATATAGAAAGATGCATTTGTGTTGCTAAAATTTTAATTTGGGAAAAAAAGGTACTTTTACAACAATAAATATGAATAACAGATAACGAGTGACATGAAGATGAGGATGTTTAAATGACGAGAGAAACAAATAATAATAAAGAGAAACATCTGCATTCTAAAATACTGCACGGCGGTCGGGCTTCGGTCATATTCGTGATGTCTGTTTTTGTCACTGTCAAGAGATAGGCAGTGTAAACTGACAGAGAGTGTGTGTGTGTGTGTGTGTGTGTGTGTGTGTGTGTGTGTGTGTGTGTGTGTTACAGAAAGCTGATGTGGCAGGCGGCTGCATATCTCTTTACGAAGGTCAAAGCATGTTACACGCTCAGATGTGGTTTGTGTGACAGCAGAGGGGAGACTGTGCCATGACCTCACCTTCATTTCCTGCAGCGGAGGTGTGTGTGTGTGTGTGTGTGTGTGTGTGTGTGTGTGTGTGTGTGGGGGGTGGGGGGGGTGCCGACAGCTCTCCTTGACTTCATCATCCTCGTATCAGCCCATGCGAGCCCTCTGTCTGCTGCTCATCTCTTCCTCTGCCTCATCCGATCCCCGCAACGCCAGAGAGGAAAGATCAACACGAGGCTCACGGCCTCACGTCACCCGCTGTCTTCATGACGGCCGCCTGCTGCCGGGCTTCTTAATAGAAGTATAATCTCATTATTGTGCAGGACAGACTCCAGCCTGCTGCTTCAACATCTAATAGTATTGATCAGGAGAGGCCGCGTTCAGGTTTCTTGATTTACCGTTTACAATTCACAACCCGTCCACGGCTGTTTTTATTACCACGTGGTTGCAAGCAGAGACTTTTGTATTGTGTTTTTTTTTTTCATTAAATATTCATTAATGCATTTACCAGTTGTACATTCTTGAAGCTTCCATATCATATGGTGGATAGACCATTCAGTACAGCACAGTTGTCAGCATGTGAAAGACTGAAGGCTTGAACACCTGATGAGTGTTTTTATGTTTCCACTTTTATGCTAGTTTCTACTTTTAATTCATCCAATTCAACTGATTTAACTTCTGTCTCTGTAGTCCACTACCTGTAATGTTCTCACTGCCCTTCTTGGCCTTTTGGGGGCGCTGACGAGTCTGTTTGTTGAGGTCACTGCTGGAATGCGAGGAGGGCAGGTGGAGTGTGTGTGTGTGTGTGTGTGTGTGTTGTGTAACGACACCGCTCTGGGTGACGAGTTCGCCGAGGTAGGAGGGCCGTCGTGATGCCACCCCGCAGAGGGAGTATAAGTAGATGTCCTGGCCAGAAAGTGAACACAAAGCACCTGTTGCAGCTCCTCAGCTCCTCAACACAGTCCACTGCAGAGACTCCTCTACACCTCCTGCTGCTGCCTTCACACGCCAGAACATCAGGACAACAGGATGAGGACGATGGCTTCTTTCATGTGCAAGACGCTGACTCTGTTCTTCATCTGCATGGCTCTGCAAGAGAGTGAGTAAACTTTGATTTGATTTCGTGGAATTCTAGATTATTTCCCTTTTTTAAATATTGTAGTTTGTAATTTCACTTTTGTGGCCGCAGGCAGTTTATTATCAGTTCTTTCTCGGCTAATAAAAGTTTAAGGGTTTGAGTGTTTTTAAAATAAGCGATGTTATAAGAAATAAGTACAAACAGTGGAAAGTAGTTGAGCAAAATAAGAAGATGCTGGTGCTACACAAACCTTTGACTCTTTGCCAGTACAATACAAAGAGCTGTGTTCAGATTTCCAGGGAATATTTACCTTTAATAAGTAACCCACCTATTATTAAAAGGTTATCACATACCACCACTTCCTGCAGGAGATGTTTGACTTGGATTAAGTTCCTTGATTTTTGATACAGTGAATATGTTCCACTATTAATCACAACCTTGTTTGTTTAGCCGTACAAGAGGGTGTTAACCCCGCCGAGTCTTTGTGTTTACATGCGCTAGTCACAAACCGCATTCTGCGGCGTCACACTGCAAGAAGGGATTAGTTGGCAGTTTTTTTAATCTCGGGATTCTTCTGTGTTTTTCTAGGCCGTGGACTCCCCTTATCGGAGCGGGCAGAGCTGCCAGCTCAGGCTCCACGAGTCAGGACCAAACGCTGCTCCTGCAACAGCTGGGACGATAAAGAATGCATCTACTTCTGCCACCTGGACATAATCTGGGTCAACACGCCGAGGTGAGGCATCAGAGCACTTCAGACACGCACTTCATTTGTTCCTAGACTGGAGTAAACACTCCTAATCCTAACCTCCATCAGCACTCTCCAACACTGCCCTAATATGTTTGGTTTCCCTTCACAGCAAGCTCCTTCCTTATGGCCTGGGAAGTCCCCCGTCTCGCCGCCGGCGCCGTTCAGCTGAGCGATGCCAATGCCTCAACGCGGCCGATGAAACCTGCTCCGGCTTCTGCCGTGAAAGGTAACCGCCCCTTCCCTGTACCTTCTTTAATCTACCCGGACCCACAACAACCGTCCGATCCCCCCCCCCCCCCCCCCCCCCCCCCCTTTCTTTTGGATGCTCGATAGCATCAAAGTATGTTGGTGTAGAATATGAGTCAAAGCAAAAGGCAAAAGGATTCAGTGTGTGATAGTGTCACCACAGAATAAGGGTAGTAGTCATGGCCCACATGTATTTGAAAGAAATCACAGAGGTTTATTAGAAATGCTGCTATTTTTAGAACGTTTACTGCTTTTGCTCAAGGAGTCATTGCGTTGCATGAAACCACCAGTATGGATTAAGTCACCGTCTCTAGATGTTATGCTATAGGTGGTGTGTTTTTGGAGCCCTGCATTCTTGCCCATAAGGCCATCTTGAGATATATTAGTTTGGGAATTCCGAGGAAATTGCTTGCTGGACCTTGAACTTCTTTTGCTCCAATTAACCTAATAATGCCAGAGAACATCCTCAGTTTGTAGGGGTTCGATTCCCCCCCCGAGGCATTGGGAGGGTTACGTGTTTTAACGCTGTTGTTGTTTCTCTCCACAGCTCAAAGAACCCAAGGACGAATGTCGCGGGCCCATCGGTGGAGTCTGCACGCACAAATGGCAACACATTGCTGGAGTCTTTCAGGTTTGTGAAGAGGGATTTAAAGATCTATTTTAGATCCACGTTGTGCTTTGTTGGTGGCCTTTTATAGGACATAATATTATGAAGCTCACCTGTTTTCCTCTTCTGTTTTTTTGCAGATCTGTGGTCAAGTCCAACACCGCGATCGCAAAAGAGGTTCCGTCATCAAACAAGAACCCGGGTGGAGCAAACGGGCCTAGCAGCAGAACGAGGAGGTAGGGGACTTGAGCCGACATCCAAGAAGCGGTTCAACCTCCGTGGATTCAACCTCCGTGGATTCAACCTCCGTGGATTCAACCTCCTTGGTTCCCCTGAGGCTTCTTCCAGCTACCTTCAACGCCAGCATCCGGGTCAAGAGTCTTACCAGCTCTGGGAACATGAAGGTTGGAAAGGATGGAAGGCAAAAAAGAAGGCAGCTGATCAAGCGTTTGATCAACAGAAGCAGAGCTTCAGAGGACTGGCAGCTCACGGGGACAGAAGCCCTACAGCAAGAACAAAGCTGGGCGGAGTCGTCTAGAGTTATTTCTTGAACTCTCTTTGAACTTTTTCGAACACAACAACAGATGCCAAGAAAAGATCCATTAAAGCCGAGGACTTGGAAGCCGGTGTCTGTCCTTTTGGGGAACCGCTTCAAGAACGTTTACAAAGACTTCACCTACACTGAGGATTGTAGAATCATCACATATTCCAGAGTCACATCATCTCTGTATTTAGTTGGGGGATGTTTACTCTTGTCGTCCTTGCTATTAACCTTTTACTTTCCTCTGTATCAGAGCTGGGATCTGCTGCTCTACCTGGTGTTCAGGGCAAATAAGCAAATTGCTTTTTTTTAATCATCAAGTACTTGAAAATGGCAGCTCGTTCATTCTCGGCACATGTTGGCCTCAGTGAAACGAAAGTCATCTCTTTGGGATTTATCTCCGCAACAATTAGCTTTGTGCACAAGGTCTATTGTCAGCTCCTACACACACACATATTCAGTCAACTTTCTACTTGCATAACAACAACATTAGGGTCTATTGTGTTGGCCCCAAGTGTTTATTGCATAGCTCCAGTTTAATGTTTTGATGTAAGATAAGCCAGAAGGTTTCAATGGCTTGCAGCTTGCCAAAAAATGCAGCAGTTGTTTTTCCTCCCCTGACAAATGTTCTGTTAATTCCTCTGTAATTAGTCACGGGGGAAACAACGACTCCAGACCGGTGTTATGCACATCAAAAGATATTTGTCGGGTTTTTTCTGCACTATAAAATGCATTCACTCCATCCGCCGTTTTTTTTTTGATTGTAGTCAACCTGATGATATCCATCCTCACATATCTCAATGCTGTATACGATGGGCAGTTTACCACATTTACTGTTAAATGCTGAATTGTATATATAATTTATTTATTCTCTAACTTATTCAGAGATGTATTTATGTTTGTATGAATGATGCACTGACTTTTATATGACAAAAAAATAAAAACGCAAAAAGAAAAATTTACAGCAGAATGGTGATTTTATTATTTGACTTTGAGAATTAATTGCTGTGTCACTCACTCCATCTTCAGCTACAGACTGCATGTTCCAGCAAACACTTTCTTTTCTTGTTGGAGGAAATACTGAACTTCTTCGAGGAACATAGATGCTGACACACTAAATATTAATTAAATGTATCTGTTCAATGAACAATGAACTTGCTGGACCTCTCTGGGTGTAACACCACTGAACATTAAGGTTATAGTCCAAAAGAAAAAGGATTAGATTTTAAAAAAGGTCCAATATTGTCTTGACCTGCAGCAGAAGATTTCAGTGTAGAAATGATATCCAAACCTTTTCCTCATCTGTCGTCCAGTAAGACATTGAAAATTAAGAAAAGCAGCTTTTCAGATGTTTTTTATTATCCGGTGAATCCTATAATCTAGTGATGTAATCAAAATCTCCTCAACAGCTGGTTAACGGCTGTCTACCTTTTATTTAACGTCGGTCGAGGTTTTAATCAAGTTCTGTATACGATCATATCGGCATTTATGAGTCCTGATGGACACCTAAAAGCCCCACACTGTGAAGATTCACATCTAATGTCTTCGGTTTACTTGAAGCACACACACACACACACACACACACACACACACACACACACACACACACACACACACACACACACACACACAGTAGCAGACTACACAACTGGACCAAGACCTCTTGAAAACTGCAGTCTGTGGTCTGAGAGTATTAAATCCATATTAAATCCATGAGTGCAGGGATTGTCCCTGATCAATCAGATTAAACTGCGTTCACAGTTCATTAATAAGGGTATTAATTCAGGTTTTCAACCTTAAACCTATTTGACCAATTTTTTAAACTGGTCCAGTATTGAGGGAAAAGAGCCCCAAATGGGCTGCAAAGTAATCAAGCAACCGTCAACTTGCTTTGACTAAAAGTGTGACCGGATCAAGCGAAGGTTAAAAAACGTCGTATCTCTCCGTGGATCCTTTCCGTAATGCTGTCGTTGGAATCATTACAGGGCAAAAAACAAGCACTTTTGATGGTCGTACATATACACTTATAGAAATACTGAATACTTTAAGTCCATTTAAAAAGAAGCGTGACATTGTGATCCCACATTACTGCCCCTTTTGCAACACGGCTCTTTTTCACACAAACACATTCGCTTACAGCTAGCTTACTGCTAGCTTACAGCTAACATACATTTTGGTAAACATTGGGCATTTTGGGGTGAATTAACAAAAATGGATCCAGCTGTCCAATTTGTCCCCAAATGGCCAGCTGAAGACGTGCTTCTCGAATCTCTAGTCAGAATCCAATCAATCTGTGTGGGTACATCTTTACCGTGTGACCGAAGAAGCCAAGCACAGCTGTGAAAGCACACCTGTCCCACAGTGTTGCTTTGACTTGAGGCCCGTTTGCTTAACAAATGTTGCTTCTTTAAAAGACGACGGTGTAAAATGGGTTGAAAGGACAAATCTGTGGTTCGAGGTGGACCATCTTGCTCCGTCAAAGACGTATTGGCCGCGGCCGCCTCGTGCACGTTGCCGCCGCCGAAATACCGTTCAAGCCTTCACTTCAGCCTCACCGCGCTTCAGGTGCATCACCAGGCGGACAGTTTGACACGCTGAAGCGTGGGGGTCACCACACATAGCGTTTCTTTGTACGCGGCGTAACTGTGGTTCTCTCTTCACGGTGTTGAGTCTGTCCCTCCGTACGCTGATGTTTACTTTAGATAGGTTGTTCTGCAAGAGCGCACACGCTGTTTGTTATGGAGGATGTCGGAGACTTCCATTTATCTACAGGACGTCCCAGGTTGCAGGTCAAGTGTTTGAGGAACGACAGATAACCACAATAAATGGGGGATTAGCACCATTCAAAGTCAAGCGCAGGTTAGTATGATGGGGTTTTTTTTGCTTGTATTTTAAGTGCAGCACAGCTGGCTTGTGTTTTTGTAAAGGCGAGGACGCAAAAAGCAGCGATACCACGCACCTGTCTCTCTATTACTCAATCTATTGACATTCTAGTTATTTACCCTGACGTCAGTAAGAACTCAGACATCCCAGCGGTGTGAGAGAGCTGACTAAGCATGAAAACAGGATGCTTTTTCTGCATTCCTCCCGAAATTCCTTCAGCGGCAGGAGAGAACCGGCAGCGGAAAAGAAACAAAGGAATACCAGGAGCATGTCTGCTGTTTGCTCAGGGAGCTGATAGGGGGCTGGACAGGGGGTTGAGATTGCAACCTTAATCATGCTGTTGTCATAATACTAGTTGCATTGTTTTGTTTTGTTTGAGTCTTTATTCCATGTTGTCGCCCTCATGTTTCTCTCCTGACATGCGGGCCGGTAGTAAATCATGATTGTGCGATCGTATAATTGTCTCACTGGGCTCCAGCCTGTCGTTTTTTTGCATACACACACGTTTAGGGTCAGGGAATTCTACTTAATTAAAAACCTTGATTTAGAGACTGTAGGGGAATGACTATGGTGGATTAAATCTATGAGCTTTATTCAGTTGTGATGAAGTGCAGCTGAGGCTAATGGGAATGTCATTAGCGTCGCAGATATTCGGTCTGCAAGAAACTGTTATAGCCGAAAACATCCATAGTGGAGAGGTCGACAGTTGGTCGACAGTCGAAGGTAGACGTGGAGGTAGACGTGGAGGTAGACGTGGAGATGGACATGGAGGTAGACATGGAAGTGGACATGGAGGTAGACGTGGAAGTGGACATGGAGGTAGACGTGGAGATGGACATGGAGGTAGACATGGAAGTGGACATGGAGGTAGACATTGAGGTAGACGTGGAGATGGACATGGAGGTAGACATGAAGGTGGACATTGAGATGGATATTAAGGTGGACATGGGGGTGGACATGGAGGTAGACATGGAGGTAGACATTGAGGTAGACATTGAGGTAGACGTGGAGGTGGATGTGGAGGTGGACATTGAGGTGGACATGGAGGTGGACATGGAGGTAGACATTGAGGTAGACGTGGAGATGGACATGGAGGTAGACATGAAGGTGGACATTGAGGTGGATATTGAGGTGGACGTGGAGGTGGACGTGGAGGTGGACATGGAGGTGGACATGGAGGTAGACATGGAGGTGGACATACATAGAGATAGACATGGAGGTAGACATCAGTCATGGTGGAATAACGGCACACGTTACCGACTCATTCCATGCATGACTGACTGAGCGTATGTGAGTTTTGGAACGCTTTTGGGAATCTCACACTGATTTGCAGCTTCCTCCGGCCTTCACGATGAAGTCAGTTGGGAACAGTTTGTGAAGAAGCGACTGTCTTCTTCAGAGAACATTGAAATTCTTACCAAGAAAACTCTTCGATGCCGCGCAAGGCCACAGCTGTGTGTGTGTGTTGTGTTTGCACTTTTTAACCCTCCTGTTATGTTCGTTTCTTAGGTACAGCCATGATGTTCCCGGGTCGGTTTGACCCGGTGCATGTTTAATCATCCAAAAGTGGTCAGAAACCCCAAAAAATCCTAATAAATATAGTTTGTACCTCATCACCAACTCCCTTACTAACAATTCAATCAGTATTTAGTGGAATGGAGTTATTCACCCCTCCATAGATCATAGTTCAAACTATGTTTTAGGTACTTTGGAAAAACCTAGATATAAATTGCATTGTCTACCATAACATGTATTTATTTCAAATTTTTTTTTTACATTTTGAAACTTTCTTTTTTTCATGGGGTGATGTAAATAAATAGAGATGAGACACCTCTGCTGTTCAGGGTCATATTGACCCCCTCACTCAAAAACAAGCCAAATGAATACAAAAGGATTTGT
Source organism: Cebidichthys violaceus (assembly GCF_023349555.1). Classification (NCBI taxonomy): domain Eukaryota; kingdom Metazoa; phylum Chordata; class Actinopteri; order Perciformes; family Stichaeidae; genus Cebidichthys; species Cebidichthys violaceus. The sequence goes on along the minus strand of NW_027176957.1, from coordinate 851,110 downwards.
ATTGAAAGTAAACTTCATTTATGTTCATTTATAGTGTTAAGAAACAGACATTTCCAAAAATGAACAAGAGATGAGCACAACGAGGTGTGTGTGTGTGTGTGTGTGTGTGTGTGTGTGTGTGTGTGTGTGTGTGTGTGTGTGTGTGTGTGTGTGTGTCTACACAGCACACGAGTGACATGTCGTCACGGTGTGCTTTGTTCAAATGCATTTTGTCTTTATAATATTTTCGGCGGACAGTCTTGGCTGACGTGTATTGGGTGAGGATGACCACTGTATTTCACAATTTATGAAGCAAACGTCTCGCTTGGAGGAACAAGTATTTCAGTTTCCTCATCTGATGGTTCATAATCAGCACCATCATAATCTGAAGTGACCTCAAGATGGTCTTCATCTTCAGACACATCCTCCTCTATGTCACATGATCAAGGATGTGCTCCAGAGCCTCCAGAGCTGTCATCCCTTTGTTTCTGTTGCTCATGTTGTCCTACAGTATTCTGCTGTGTTGTTTGCATCTGCAGAGTGTAATGTTGGTCGGACTCCCAAGAGACCCTCTCCTGCTAAGTGTGGGGGCGGAGTTTTCCCGCGGGAAAATAAAAGGTTCAAAGTCAAAATAGCATCTGTATTTCTCGCACAGGTGGGGGTAGTGAGAAAGAGTGTGTGTGTGTGTGTGTGTGTGTGTGTGTGTGTGTGTGTGTGTGTGTGTGTGTGTGTGTGTGTGTGTGAGAAATGGGGTGAAACATGGTGGGAGGGAGTAAGAAATACTTTGTCTCACGTTTTCAAAGACGATGATGTTCGGGCCCAAACATCATCTCTGTTATATAAACCTGCAGGGGGTTGTTGCAAATGCATGATATCTATATATATATATATATATATATATTTTATTTTTTATTTTTTATTTTTTTTAACGTTGATTACACTAATTAAGACAAGCAGAAGAAGTTTCATACAGAAAAAGTACTTTCAAATATTTTTTCTAGGTTTTCAAACTTTGAAACAGGTCAATTTGACCCGCAACATAACAGGAGGGTTAAGATAGACCAAGGGTGAGACTCCCTGTTCAGAAGGGACCAAGCTGCTCTCTGAATGCAGGGCAGGCAGGGGAGAGAGTGCAGAGGGCGGCTTAATATTTAATACTCCACACCGGCGACGTCATGCATTCGTGTTTCGGTACATCCAAAAACAACAGGACGTCGGTTGACTCATCCACTGGTGATCTCGTCTACACGGACGATGTCCAAAAAAGGAAAGAATGCGGACAAACACGTGGAAGTCATGTGATCACGTGTATTTATATTTCTGTGATCATCACCAATGTGCAAAATAAACAAGGAAAAAACATTCACAATCTCCCAATTTATGGCAAAAAGGTTGCACTTTAATCATAATAAAGGTCATCTTTAATTGACAATTAACTTGCTTATGATGCGTACGAGAAGGTGGAGATAACGTCGAATGTGATCGGAAAAAACTAATTCCTGAACCTTTGACGGGATGGTTGTCCTCTGCATGTAGCAAAGGACAGCTGTACGATCCACCGTCCACACCAGAACCATCATGTACTACCATTCAAATCCTGCAAGGGAAAGCTGAAATATGAATTTGAGGTGTTTAAAAAGTTTCCCTTTCCCTCAGAGGTAAGAGGTCAGCTCACTGGGATCAAGTGTCGGAACTTTCCGTATTGATAATAAAAGATTAAGAAATGGTTTGAGACATTACCGGCACACTATGAGACTTTGTGTCACATCAACTGTTTTTGTGTTTTTCACTTGCTCTCGCACGGTTCCAGTCCAAACCGGTTGCGATTACAGTAAAAGCCGGCGTCGGTGCATTCCTGCTCTTCCTGGTTTTGTTCGCCGGGACCCTGTAGAGGCTCGGGGACAGACTGGGGACAGACCAGCCCTATCAGCACCGTCGGTTCCGAAACATGCCCCCTCTGATACCAAAAAAAAACCAAAACATGAAGTCTAGTCACAACCAAACAGCCGGGACCAGCAGGAAGGAAACGGGCTCGGGTCGGGGAGAGGAGGAGACGCTGGGTTTCACTGCATCACTGGGCAACTCTCAATAGTCTCAAGCCTCAAGTGTCACAACTTCAAAGAACCCGCTCACAGGTCCAGAGCATAAACAGGGACGTAGATGTTTTGAATAGCTGGCATTCCTGGACGCTTCCTCACCGAGCTCAAAGGTGAGCCTCATTAAGGAACACAGGGACTATAATCATTCAAAGACAGGAGTGTTTAATGTTCGCAGCAGTGGGGAATGTCCTGTCTGTGATCTGTCATGGAGAAATGGCCCCGGCAAGACATTCCTTCCCCTGCTTTAAGCGGACTCTCTGTGTTTCTTAATACTCTCCGGCGTGCCTGTACTGGACGGCATTCCTCACGTCGTCGTCGTCCAGATCCTCATCTTCGTCTCTGTGCGGGAACACGTACGCCAGAGACAGCGTCTCTGTGTAAACCAACACATGTCCTCTGCGCGCGACACCGAAAGATCCAAATCTTAATTTGCCATTCAGACGCCTGACGATGTTCATCTGCAAGCAAGACGCTGTGAACACGCAGCAGGTGATCAGAGAGGACAGGGGGACGGTGTTCATGTGCACGTCCACTGGGACCAGATGCTGAGAGACAAATACTGTGTCGATGCATGTACTTATCATGATTGCAGTATAGTGCGGTACTGTTGTGCAAATGTAGAGCGTGTGCAACACAAAGAAGAAGACAAACTCTGAACACTTGTCTAACAAGCATGTCGAACATTATTTTATGTTTGTGTCCCTCTGGAGACACAACAGGCTATAAATCTGTTATACATTCATAGCGGGGACGATCTTTGAGTCGGGTGTTAGAGGACAATGTCCACATACTGCACAACTGAGTAAGAGTTGTAAAGTCGAGTTTAGTTTAGACGCAGTGTGAATAGCAGTGTGATGACTCTCAGTGACTGAATGCATGTGAGCTGTGACGGCTCACGCTGAGGTTCAGCCTCCCTCAGCGACGAAGAAGTCGGTTCGGGAGCAATTCTTGAAACGGCAAAGTGCTTTCTTTGAAACACTTCAAAGAACATCGTGGTTCTCACCCAAGAACACTCTTCCCCAGGCAGGCGAGGCCACAGCTGTGTGTGTGTGTGTGTGTGTGTGTGTGTGTGTGTGTGTTCCTTTAGACCAAAGGTGAGTTGAGTGTGGCGTTGCATTAGCATGTGCAGAGAGGGTGGCTTAATATTTAATACACCGCACACACCGGTCGACCCGTGAATTGGTCATCTACACGGACGAGCCTCCAAATAAATGGCAACCGTTTTGCTTCCTGCAGACAAGGAAAGTCATGCAGTGAGGATTCCCACCTCCGCTCCTCTCCACTCGGCTTGTGTATTAAGTGCTTCCTCACCTATTCAACATGAGAGGGCCGTTAATCTTCCGCGACCTCCCAGAGGGACTGAGGGTGAGCCGCAGAGCGGTGGATCGATGCGATGCAGTGGATCTGTCTATTAATCACCCCGGAATGAGCAACAGGCGTCCAGCGCTAAAGTACAAAGTAACTCCTTCTCAGAAGGGCAAATAGAAGTCAGTGTTAAAAATAGCAGCGACGGTTTGACGGGAATTGTTTCTGTTTAACTGTTGCGCATGCTGATAGTCATCGTCCTTAAAGGTGCGACCGAGCAAGAATGGTGTTTTCTGTGTTTGTCACACCTGCTTTGAACCGGGTCCCCATGTGTGAGGAATGCTGTTTAGGAGGGCGACGAACCGGGATGTCAGGGTGACGTCATTCCTGACACGTGGGATGAAATACACTAATACTCTAATGAAGATGGGAAACCGGAGAATTAGCTGATTAACGGCTCGTTTGATCGTCATGTAACACAAACCCGACACGTTCTGGCGTATTGACACTTTGTCGGACCCCGTGGCGTCACTTTCTAATGGGCTGGGTCGCAGGAAACGCGTCGTGAATTCAGACTTTTTGGGGATTTAGGCAACAGAAGCTTCACATGAGCACAGAGAACACGTCACGGAACACCAGCCTCCTGGGTGAGAGTCCCTATTTCAGCCTTTGTACTTAAAAAATGGTTCACATTCGGTGCTCTCTTGAATATTTTGGGTTCAGCAGGACGATGCAGCGTGTGTGTGTGTGTGTGTGTGTGTGTGTGTGTGTGTGTGTGTGTGTGTGTTCATCGTGAAGGAAGGAACAGTTCAACCAGAGCAACAGTGTGGCAACAGTTTTTGGACAACAACTGACAACATAAGATACAAACACCAGATTTGATTCATGACTGGATGAAGATTACACACACTTGTCCGGCACACGTTCCGCCTTTTTTAAATTAACTCGGTTAATGGCGTTACAATGAGCCATTAAAGCACAGCGGCTGCTCCGTGGAACTGGCTCACCTGAATGGAATGCAGCCACCATCAGTGTTATCAGCTACACCTGTGCTGTCACTCATAGTTCCAGCGTGATATGAGTCTAAATCCCGTTTGTTATTATAATGTATCACTGTTGAATCAGGAACACCATCGGGCTGAATCACCACTTCTCAAACTGTGGGGCGCGCCCCTCTAGTGGGGCGCAGTGGTATTACAGGTGGGGGGAAATGCAGAATTCTTTTATTTTCAAGAACTTTATTGAGAACTTCACATATTACAAAAGTACAAAGTACACATAAATACATGGTGAAATGATCGTACTTTCGTTTAAATGTTTACGTTGCGCCGTTAACGGTTTAAACTCTAAATATTAGGTCTTTTTTTTTGCACAGATAGAACTTTATCTGCGTTGTTCTAACACAGTGGCTGCACATTGTGTTTGTTTGTGTCTGATGGAGCAGTCTGGTTTACTTGACAGCGATGTTCCTCGCTCTCTTATTTGAAGAAGCACAGGTGGACGAGTCACAAAGCGTCGTTGTTTCAATAAACAGTCAACTCGGACCGCTTTGTTACAGGTTTGTTGAGGCGTGACAGAAACTCTGGGCTCAAATAGACACACTTTGAAAACGTTCAAGGAACTTCACGTCAAAGTTTAATTTTGTACAAATGTTTTTTTTCGGGAAAGCCGACAAGAGCCGAGACAAAACACCAAAGGCATGACATCATTTCTGGTTTCCAGTTTGACTATTTTTAGTTGCCAACTGTTCAAGGCAACTGTCAAAGTGAAACAAGTCTGTCGTTACAGGAACTCTTCTTCAAGGCCGTCTTCTTAAACCTGAATCAAAAACAAACAAACAAAAAGTGTCACTTTAAAAAAAAAAAAAAGGAATGTACAGAACACTTCTGAAACATTGAATCCTATCGTTTCTTATAGGCTGAGAGATGAAGATCGGTCGACGTCTGTGCTGTGAAGCTGGAGCCGGAGATGGATGCTAGAAGTAGAGGGAAGCGGCAAACCGGACTTTGTATCAACTGGTGTTGAATCGGTACATTGTAATTCCAGGGAGCGATACAATAACCGTGTTGGAGGTTGTTATGGCAGCATCGTCCTGCAGAGATGAGTCCTGAAACACAGGAATGAGTTTGCTCTGCTTAAAATCAACGGGTTTCAATATATGGGTTTTTGATTAGAAGCCTGAAACGAAGTCAGGCTTAAGATATCTTAACATTGTTTTCTATCTATATCTCATTTTGAAGCTTCTGCATATCTTATTAAAGGTTTAGTGGTGGTGCCGTGGAAGTCATGTGACCGGGGTGTTTACAGCCCAACTTTTCCTTTTCACTACTGCTGAATGTATAAAAATCATGAAAGTGGTTATTTGTTGAGGTTATCGTTCTGGAGAAAACTTGTCAGTAGTTTATTTTCTTGTTTTAATGTGTCCAGTATTCTCCCTGGATTTGTCTTTTTTCTTTTCAACACATACTTGATCCACAGATGTGGGCGGCAACACCGTTACCACGACCTTGTTCACTAAGGAATGTTTAATTCCACCTCAGCTCTAGACACTACTAACATGTCATTGTTGTACACGTGGAGGGAGAAGTGATCTCAAGCCCTGCTGGGAATGTTTATCCTCCTCTAAACACCACAGACACTCCAAACCTCCATCTTATCAATCCACGCTCTCACAAATTCCATAACTTCAGACCCCCTTTTGTTTAATTTTCTAGCCTAAATATATCTGACATTTTGCAGATCTTTGTGTAACTAATTATAGTCTGAGGAATCTCCCTTCAAAACAAAAGACCCGGTTGCCTCCCGAAGCAACTCATTTTTATCAAGTTTCCGTGAGGCTCCGGCTCCTCTGGGCGGACACCACCCGTCCTTATCTGAGCACCGAGCGAAGACGCCCAGCGGGACGGCTCTTCCTTCAGGAGAGGGCGGGGCGGCGCTGGATGGCAGCAGAAGGTGGTGCAGCGTCTGAGCAACATATTTGGTTAATGACGCTTGCTAGCTGGCCAGGCTAAGCGCTAGTCTGTCTCCTGCAGACTGTCTCTGCTGGTCTTGTTTACTGGCACTTTGCTCACCTTTGTTCACCATTTTGTTTCAATAACAAAGTTGTTAGAGAGGGAAAATAAAGCTTCAACCAACTGCGGCTAATAATCCACGACAGCTTCCTCCAAAGTCAGCACCGTCAACACTGCTCGCTGTGGGTCAAAAGGCAAAACATTTGCAGGTCAAAGTTCACCAAGGTTGAGCTCAAGAAGAAAATATTTGGATTTACTAGAGAATCCACCAACTGCTGCAATTCAATTGAAATGAATGGAGATTGCTGGTAAATGCTGGTCGACGCTTTTCCAACCCAATAATTGAAAAGCTGGAATTTGGGGACCTTTTAAAATGACTGTTTTTTACTTGCTGAGTCTTTAAAGAGACAGTGTGGAGGATTTGGTGGCATCTAGTGGTGTGGTTACAGATTGCAACCAACTGTATGTCAGTGTGCTCACTTCCCCCTATTTATTTAAGACAAACCACGGTAACTTACCGTAATAACACGCTTCAGGAGCAACAGTGTTTTTTTTCCAGGTCTTAACTTCTGACGTCGGTGCTCTGCGGCTCTATCTCAGGGCTCAGACGACGCTTTTGTTTCCCAAAAAAACGGAACCGCCGGTCACCAAAAATTATCTCCGCGAAGCAACATTATTATCTGCAAACTTATCTGCTCACAGAGACGGTAGATAACACCGACGGGGAAAGTGTGAAGAGCTGCAGTTTGGGTGAGATTGCATCATTTTAGATTTGCACCGTTCATTTAATCCCTTAAAGATTGTAATACTTTGCATTCACAAGATTTCCAGTCTTATCACAATACTCACCAATACATAGCATTCAGCCATGCACACGTACTACGTCTTTGTTTCCTCTGTATATCGTATCAAAGGAAGTATTCAGACCGTTTACTTTAGAATGTCATATTCTGGCATTGAAAATCACCATGGGAGACCGCTTCACATAGAAACGCATCATATTTTGAAGCATCATCATTTGTATTTCAGCTGCAACGACCCAATTATTCAAGCTTCGTCTTTATCTTCTTAGTTTCCACTTCGCGTTGACCAAACATCCCATTGGCGCGGTCACATTAGGGGCATATTGTGGCCTGATTTTGCAGAGGACTGATTGTTGAAATTTGCTCTGTCGGATATCAGCGTTGTTAGTTCACTTGGTGTGAATGGACCTGTGTGGTGAAGCTGTTCGTGGATCGATGTTGTCGGAGCTCCTCTAAAGGCCAGTGATGAGGGCTATAATTGTGAGTCACCCACAATCTGTTTTTCAGGATTTGCTTGGCATCGGCTTATCTGGTGTTTGAGTGAAACCACGATACCGAGTGTGTAATCAGCCTCTGTGTCCACAGCGATGAGACTATTGTTTTCCGGTCTGTTTCCTGCAGGCTGACAGGAGGAAAGTGTAGGCGGCTCTTTTATCGGGACAGTGGTTTCACCCTTGCTACCAAATATAACCCACATTTTGGTCTTTTTTGCTGGATCCCTTTTTCCACCTTTTATATCAGCTGTTATTCTTGAGAAAGGAGTCCCTGGTGCATCGCCTCGGTCTAGTGTTACAGACAAGAATGTAAATAATCACCGTCTTTTGGGAGTTTGTCATCAACTCCACTCAAATGTCTTATAGTTTGCACTGTGCTAATGAGAAGTATGCGTCTGTTACATGATGATAAATGAATGTTACGTTGATGCGCGTTATGTTACTGTCCTGCAGGATGGATGGAGATACATGTTTGGAATTCATCCACAGACAGTTCTAGCTTTTGCCAACAGGGGGTGCCAAAACGTTGAACAAAGTATTTTAGCATCTGCTTGACTTATCATACTACGACAGTACTGCTGCGGTATACTAGATAGAACAAGTATTATAGGAGACAGCTGGGCATGACTAAAACTAAATCTTAGTTTAGATACATTAAACACGGCTACAAGTACTGAGCTTTAGTACAACTTTGAGGTACTTGCACTTTACCTTTTAAGCTACTTTGTCTAAGAGTACATATTGTACTTTGTACCACACTGCATTGATCTGCCTGCTTTGCAAATTGAGATTTTAGCTCAATATCATGAATCAATAAATTATATATATATATATATATATATATATATATATATATATATATATATATATATATATATAATTTTTTGTATTAATTGAAAGTTAGCTGTTAGCTTCTTAGCTGACCTTCAAAACAGCTGACACAGCCGCAGCTATTGAGCTGAGCTGGTCACTCTGGTTACACTCTGGTTACACTGCTCTCTCTCTCCAAGATAAGGTGCGTCGATTGTAAATGAAAGTCATCACAAGTTAATGTTTATTTTTAGGTTTTGGATCTTTTTTTTTCTTCTTCTCCACAACACGCTGCAGTATGGAAGCCCGTTTCTATGGAAGCCCGTTTCCACAATAAAAAAAGTCACTTAAAAAAAGAAAGAAAAAGAAATAAGCTTTTTTTCCTTTTTTTCTTTCTTTTTTTTTGGGGGGGGGGGGGGGGGGGGGGGTACTTTTATGGAAACCTGTTTCTGCAATTTTTTTTTTTTTTTTAAAGTCACTTCAATACAAGGAAAAGATATAGGCTTTTTTTTTGGGGGGGGGGGGGGGGCACTTTTTTCCGCCAAAAAACAACAACAAAAAAACCTGATTTTTTTATTTTTTTTTTATTTTTTTTTCCGCCTGCAAAAAAAACAAAACAACACTTTTGGTGAATCCATCTGTACCCATAACACTGACCAGATGTTTCCAGTTGCTGTTCAATGAAGGTCGCCACCTCAGCCACATCTTTTATTCTTTCTGCTCCAGAACTGCTTCTTCCTTATTAAAATTAATTCTATTCAAAGGCTGCGTTTGCTCAGTACAATCCATGTGAAACAGCAAGAAACTGAAGTATGTCACCTGCTGTAAAGCCACGTTTAAAGTAGTCTTCAAAGTACTCACCATACATGTATATGTCACATGTAGAGTAACCTGTGAAGAGCTTTTTTTTAATGGCGGAAACGGGCTTCCATACTGCAGTCCAGTAAGTCTGACAGTCATAAAAGGTGTAGTGGCCCTTCATAATGCAAAGTGAGGAAATAAGATGTTTAGCTCAGTGGCCAGTGTTCCAGACCTGCTTGTAACTATAGAATAAAATGCAGACTTTACCTTTATTGCAAACGTTGCATTTAGGAACGCTACGTCCGCTTCATTAGGCGGCATTAAAACTCCTACATCAGATATCTATTAATGTGTTTGAGTGAACTGAGCAGATATTAATCGGCACCTTGTCCGGCTCATTCATCCACGGGTCGTTAGGTCGGACCACATTTCTCACACAGGAAAGGCGGGCAGCCTAAAAAAAAAAAAAAAAGAGAGAGAGAGACACGACAAAAGCTGCGATATAATTCCGCTGACTAATTATAGATTTGAAGAGACGTGGGTGTAGCTAAATCAGACTATTGTGCAGACTCTATTCAACATGGACAGACTGTATCCAGCATATTTATAGTTTGAGCTTCTCAGGGTTCAGAGACGCAGGTTTCCTCTGTTTGTTCACTGCTTCTAAGTTTAATATGAGCGATGAATCTGCCTCGTGGAAAAACACAAGAAAAAGGAGAACGTGTACAGCATGTTCAAGAACACTAGTGACTAGTGACTAGTGACTAGTGACTAGTACCATGTCCACAGGGAATCCTACTGAATGCTCAGTCGGTAGCAGGTTTGGGGGGGCTATGATCCTAATCATTGAAATGTCTTTAATGGTGTTAGGAAGAGCTTCATAGAGTTTCAACACCTGAGAGAAGAAGCAATCATATCAAGACGTTTTTAGAAAATGATACGGCCATGAAAATAAAGTGAATTTAGGAAGTTTAAAAGACAGGATTTGAGGCTGCACTCCGTCATATAAAGGGTTAACAGTTCAGACACAACATTGAATGCATGCGTGAGTGTCGAGTAGCGTCTTAATATGAGTTTTTGGAAACATATATTATGAATATTATGTGATATTTGATAGAAAAAGCATTGCTGGGGTGAAATAAATTCATTACATTTGATGTGTAAACCTAACAATATAAGACATTATAACAATAAACGATCTGACCCAGCAGAAACACTTTGACTCATTAAAGGAGTTTCTATAATTAGGTGTGGGGGGGGGGGGGGGGGGGGGGGGGGGGGTCCTGTCTGGGGCGGTGACACTAGACCGGGTCCACCTAAAGGTCACTGGTTTGCTTTTGTGCACAACAGTTCCCTTAATGGAAAACCACAACTCCAGACTGGGAATGGCCATGGCAGCTATTCTCACAGCAGGCAGCGCTGTGTGTGTGTGTGTGTGTGTGTGTGTGTGTGTGTTTACTCCATTATAATACCAGGCAAACAAAGGGCACGCATGCATTTATTTTGCGGAATTACATGAATTGAACTGCTTCAGTGTCGGTCTCGGCATCGATGCAAACATTAGAGTGTCTGGAAAAGTCCTTCTTTTCTTTATTGTTTGACTTTAATTAAGGAACGTTAATCTGACAGCTAATATTGAAGAAAAACAACTCTGTGTGTAATCAGTCCTGGGATTAAATAAATGGCTTAAGATGATCTGTGGATTGTTTGTTTCCAGACTTGTTCGTACGCTCTACACACACACACACACACGCACACACACACACACACACACACACACACACACACACACACACACACACACACACACACACACACACACACTCCGTCGACACTCAGTGGCAGAGTCTTTGCCAGCCCAGCAGATGGCAGACACACCTCTGCCTCTGGTCTGTGCTCACACCACGTAGTTCAACAGAAGATATCACACAGCAGTCATACTTATGATCGTTACCTGCTCCAATAACATGGGCAGGTAAACTGGGACAGCTGGGAAGACACAAATGGGACATTTGTTTTCTCCATAATCTTAATCCTCACCAGGATCCTGCAGCGTCACTGCTCCTCCATCACGCATATTAATATACATAACAACATTCCCTATATAATACAGTAATATAATACATGTTTAATATGATTATTTATATCATACAGTAGTATAATACTTTCTGTATTTAGTATTATTCTCTAGTATGATTCATTTTTCTAAATTGGCCAAGTTTAAACTTACGTTGGATATTTATATTATTATTATTATATATATTATATAATAATAATAATTATTATTATATATAATATATATATATTATATAATAATGATAATAATTATTATAATTATTATTATTAGTTCAAATTTATGTTGGGTATTTATTATTATTATTATATATATATAATATATATATATTATAATAATAATTATTATATAATATATTATATAATTATTATTATTATTATTATTATATAATATATATATATATATATATTATATAATAATAATAATTATTATTATAATTATTATTATTAGTTTGAATTTACCTTGTGTATTTATTATTATTATTATTATTATTATTTATTAATAATTATTTGGACGTTCTTGCCATGTTTACCGTTATGTGTTGCTAATTTTAATCAGTTGTGTTGATAATTTACAACATCTTTCTTTAAACGTCTTAACTTTCTAAATAATTTTTAAAACTATACGCGACTAACTTCCGGGAAGTACCGCGAGGCTCCCCACGCCGCCATTGCTGTGAATAACACCGGTCCGATGGAGTGAACGGAGATTACGTGACTCTCATTAAACGGCTCCGGGTTTTACTCTCTAGGTTGGGGGGAAGCAGCGCGCATGCGCGACATTATTTAATCTCCCTACAGAGTTAACGCGCAACACCGCTTTGACAGCAAAGTATTAACAAAACATTTAAACGCAACACTTTTTTGTTGTTGTTGTGTTCAATTCAGTCGACGCGCGCGCGCTCTCTCCTGTCGGCCCGCGGTACAGAAAGTGACTTTGTGTGACTTTTATTTGGGTCAAGAGGTAGTTAAGCGACGCTAGTTCCGCCTTTCTTCCTCCCTGTGATGGACAACAGCAGCGACAAGTGTCACAAGTAAATCAGGGACGAGATCCAGGAAAACACTCAACACGTCTCCTGACTTTCTTCTTTTTTTTTTTTTTTTTTTTTGGGAGGGGGGGGGATACACCTCTACACAAAGGAAAGGTGAGTAGCCTCTTTATGAGCCACAACACAACACACCGTCTGTTTTAACGTAAGTATGAGCTAAGTCACGTTAGCTAACAGGGCTAATGCTAGGAGCTACCTGTTGCTGGCTCTGACTTACTGTAGCTGGAGGATTAGCATTACGGCAGCGCTCTTTTGTAACGCGTCGCTATCTTTAGCTCTCACGTCTAGCGGGGGTCGGGACACGGTATGCACGGGGGACACCGGGAAAACACACACACACACACACACACACACACACACACACACACACACACACACACACACACACACACACAGACACCAGCGTACAGAACCGTATTCAGACTGTGTCACAGTGACGGTATGATCTTTAACTTTTCCCCCCCGATTTTAGCATGTTGTCCGCTACCTGTACCTGTGTGACGTCAGCTTGTGGATGTACACTTTAGTCTGAATAACTGGGGAATACCGTAACGTCTTTCAAGACCCTTTAACGGCCGTGTGAATGTTAAATTAAGCCCCATTTTATTTACTTATGTGTTGTTTTGTCCCCCTGGGCGTCTCTGGGTCCTATAGATTAGCCGTATAGCTTTATATCACGCTATAAAGAGGCTTCAGGTGTGAGTTGTTCGGGCTCGCAAAGGGAAGCGACTTGTCTCCGTGTGAAAGCGTTCCGCTGCATTCCATTCACAGGCCCGTCTACCTGTTCCAACAGGCACCGCGGTGCTGTTAGTACCGTACTGGAGCTGTGGCGCTACGCCCTGTAGGACACCGCAGAAGAGAGAGAGAGAGAGAGGGGGGGGGGAGACAAAAGAAGAGGAGCTGCGAGCTTTACTGTGTTTGTTCTCAGACAGGCGGCATTGTCAGCCCGTGTGTGTGTGTGTGTGTGTGTGTGTGTGTGTGTGTGTGTGTGTGTGTGTGTGTGCGCGCGCGCGCGTGCGTGCTTTGTGTACGGATAGCGGCTCGCTGACCTCGATGCAGCAGAAGAGGTGTTTTTGTAAATCTCAATCTAGATGCAGAAAGGTGGGTGAGAAACTTTTTGGAATGAAGTGGAGGAGGTGATGGTGCATGTTGGCACTTTTTTTTTTTTTTTTTTTTTTTTTTTTTTTTGCCCAGATATATAAGTTTCTATTGCATGTCTTAACGGTGTCTTAACTATTGTAGGATAGGAGTACAAACATATGCATGTTTCTGGAACTTTCTGGAAGTATTCCCTGATTCCTAGTAGATTCACAGACGGGGGAACAAACTGTAAACGTGTCAGTATTTGGTGAAAAGCAAGCTGCTGCGGTGGCTACAGTAGGAATCAATAGAGCATGGATGTTGTTCGTTTTTGTTTGAGCGTTCTTACATAATCAGGCGAGCTGTCGATGGCGGGTCATTGACATCCAGACGATCTCCGGCTTGGTTCTTCTCGGGAGCGAGGCCCCCCAATGGCTGACTGTGTACTCCGGCTCTGCAGCGCTCCCATTCTCTCTCTCTCCTCTCTCTCTCTCTCCAGTGAACTGGGAGTCCTTAACGAGCTAATTGGGAGCTAACGGTGAACACACGGCCGGAGTGTGAAACGGCCTCCTAAAGCGTATCATTGAGCGATCTCAAGTTTATTATTGCTTTGCTCGGGCAACGTGATTGCTTGTGCCGTGGCTTTCCCCAAGTGTGCTGTGATTTATTACAGCGAGTTATTCCCCCCGCTCACCGGTGTCCTCTCTGATAGAAGCCTCCAACGCCGTACCCACGTCTCTTTATTCGTCCTTCTGAAAAGGACGTACGCTTGAATTAAAGCACTGAAAGATCCGCCGATCCCGATCCTGATCCTGATCCCGATCCCGATCCTGATCCCGATCCTGTTGCCAAACCTGAAAATCTGGAAGCCGTTTGTTCTTAAAAATTGTACTCATTACATTATTACATTACAGGCATTTAGCAGATGCTTTTATCCATTTATTTCTACACACCGTAGACGCTGCTACGGGAGACATTTTGGGGGTTAAGTGTCTTGTTCAAGGACACGTTGACATGGGACTAGCAGGAGCAGGAAGCCGGGGAATCGAACCGCCGACCGCCGCTGATTGAAAGGCGGCCCTGCTCTCCACTTATCCACGGTCACCCCGTCCTCCCGTGTTGTCTAATTCTCTAAGAGAGGGATTACATGTGGGCGCGGTTCACAAAAGGCGAGGAAGCGACGGCTTGAGACGGGGACGGAGACGTAAGACAACATCCTCGTCTCCTGAGACGAGGCGTGAACCTTGTGTGTGTGTGTGTGTGTGGGTTTGGACAAGTTCACGCGGTTCTCAGCCGCTCTAGTTCACTGGCTGTTAATGCGGCGTTAACCTCACCTCTGTGTTTCGCTGCTCTATCGCCGGCTGGTTGTCGTCTGGAGGAATTGGGTTGCGGCGGCGCTGAACTTTTATCTAGTGAATTATTTGTGTAGTTTTGAGGACGTATCGGCTTCTCGCTCTCTACGGGGGGGAGGGGGGGGGGGGGGCAGGTTGCTAGCCATCAATAATACATGGATGAAGTTTCATTTTTGAAATGGTAATAACTTAAATCTAGTAGGGCTGCCGTTGTTAATCGAGCTCAGAGTCTTGTTATGTCATAGAAATCCAGATTCGTGACCCGTTGGCTACATGTGTGTGTATTTTCTGTTGGACTCGGTCATCTGCTCTGGAGACGATTGTTCCTTTTGGACGTTTCAGTGAAACCCTGAGGCTAACATGTAGCAGTGGATACTGGCCTTTTTTAAAGTGCTGTACTGACGCGTCGTCTTGCATGTTGTGTGTGTGTGTGTGTGTGCGTGTGTGCGTGTGTGTGTACACTGTACACACTGTACACACAGAGACTTGTCAAACCAGTTGGACTGAACCAATGCTGACTGGGCAGAGGGGTTGTCTTTCTCTTGGGGGGGGTTAAGCTGAAACTTAAGCTGCTGTAAAAGCTCAAAGCCAGAGTTTCCTCTTCTAGCTTCCATGTGAGGTAATGAGGCAGGAAGTCGGACCATTCGACCTCCTGTTCCAGTTCTTGTTTTATATATTTTACCGGCGTCTCTTCTTTGCACTTGTATTTCATCACAACTACTACTTTTTTTTTTTTTTTTTTTTTTCTACGGCTGAATCCACAGAGAAGCGGTGCTTCCTCGCTCCTTAAGGACTTGGCCTAGTCCAGCTGATTAGAAGGTGAAGTGCACTCTTCCTTGTCATGCTGCAGTGTACATATTGTGCAGCCTGTTCAGTCACACGGGGCTTTTGACGTTCCAAAGTGCAGCCCGATACTGCCGTTACGAGACGTAGTAGAGCTGCTGGTTTTTGACCAATCGCAGGCAGCGCCGTCCTTTTGAAACGGTTCCGTGAAGGAAGCTGGGAGAGTCGACGCAGATTGAGTTTGTATTTTTTTTGTCAATGTTTCTTATCCGTGACCTTGACCCTGAGGTCGTTCCCCTCTTTCTTAAAGCGACGGGATGATTGACAGATCGCTGATCAGCCGGTTAAATGATTTGCTGACTACGACCGTATAGACCTGGCTGAAGCTAATTAGATCAGACTAAGTCAAGTCTGGTTTAAGAAGTGCTTAACTTTGAGACTTGTACCCCCTTTACACCTTGCCTTTTTTAAAATGTGTTTTGGGTGATCGGATGCAATTGGATAGTGCTTGACCGCATGATTGGTGTAACTGTACCCATAATGCATTGGGGGTGGTTTGTGGAGACGCATATTGATACTAGGTGTAAATAGGTTAAACCGTATCTAGATATAATCTGGGTACGAGACAAATATGTAAAGGGTTCACAGACCTCGTGCATTAAGCACGAATATCTTTCCACATTAGCTCATATAAAACCTATTAAAACCTGCTTCATGAAACAGACTTACCTGAAAATAAGCCTGGTTTACTGAAGTAAGCCTGTCTTAAGTGGTAACAGCCTTCAGGTGAGCTTTTCTAATGAACCCTAACTGAGCATCGAGACTCGTCCACATATTTCACTGTTATAGAGGTAGATTTGGGCAGATAAACCTGTCTCTGCTTCACACACACACACACACACACACACACACACACACACACACACACACACACTGTGTCTGTCTGTCTGTCTGTCTGTCTGTCTGTCTGTCTGTCTCTCTCTCTCTGTCTCTCTGTCTGTCTGTCTGTGTGTCTCTCTGTCTCTGTCTCTCTGTCTCTCTCTCTCTGTCTCTCTCTCTCTCTCTCTGTCTGTCTCTCTCTCTCTGTCTCTCTCACACACACACACACACACACACACACACACACACACACACACACACACACACACACACACGCACACACATCATGAGATACTGAGCTCATTTTGCTAGTCATCGTTTTGACATGTTGAGTAATTTGCATTATTTAGTTTTAACAAACATCCTGCTTTATGGACTTCAAGAGAAAAACGCTCTAATTTTAATTACTCAGAACTTTGGTGTATTTTTTTCCTCAGTCTTTTTAGATGATTTCTTTGTGTAATTAGTTTGCTTAATAGTCTCACAGTTTCCACAGTTGATTTCCAGTCAGTATGTGAGTTTAATTAGAGCACTATTTTGTCTCCGGCTCACACAGCAGAGCTTTGTTCTGCTTCCAGACAACATCGAAGGGCCCCGAGAGCCTTTCACCCATTCACCCATTCACCCATTCACCGACTGATAATTAAAATCTCCAAAGTCTTCAACGGTCAAAATAACTTTTGTTAACTTTCTATAAAGTTTAACTTTAATATCTTATCTCTCAGTCCAGTGCCTCTAAACCTCTATTTTTGTTTGGTTCATTTGTTTCAGAAGCTGCTGACTGCTGAGTTTCAGACACTGTGATGGAAAATCCTGGTAAGAGAATCTTGTGTTTACATGTTTAACGCTGTGAGCATGTCGTCAAACATGCCGTGTGTGTGTGTGTGTGTGTGTGTGTGTGTGTGTGTGTGTGTGCGTGTGCGCGCTGTAGTGAGACTGCTGTTATCTCAGCGATTTTAGTATCGCAACGACACAAAGCGGTGAGTCAACACAAACCCAGTGTTGGGCTGTGAAGCTGTCCGTTAAAGGGGGCGGGCCCTATGTGACGCACTGTTCTGTTGACACTGCGGCTGTCTGATTGGCTCCGCCCCCCCCCAGAGGACACACCTGTAGGGTTAGCAGAGCTGACGGCTGTTCTCTCGCTGTCGCTCGTCGGCCTTGTGTCTTATTTCACCTCTGTCCTCGAGCCCCGGCGGACCTCAACACGCCTCGTGAACACACACACACACACACACACACACACACACACTGCTGTAGCCCAGAGGAGCTTCTCTTCCACAACAGTCACTGGTGGGGATACTGTACCGAGGGATGGCCGTTCAGTCCCAGTGTGTTGGTGAGTAAACCTGCTTTTTACCTGGTGCTGAATGCTCAGTTCTTGCGTTGCTCCATTGAGGTGTCAGCACAGGGCAGCGCTCCATGACCCCTTTACAGGCCAGATCAAGGAAGCTTGATCTACTCCTCCCTGGGTTTAGGGTTAGGGTCTCGTGTCGGAGCGTCAAAGGTACAACAACAACAACAACAACAACAACAACAACAACAACGCTTCACATGTAACTTGATCCGACAGGGCAGAGTCCTCTCAGCGCGTTGCCTTGTGTTACGTCATATACTTGAATTGTTTTTTTTGGGTGGTTTTGTCACCGATGACACATTGTGGTAGTATTTGTGTGAGTCATGTTCACAATGCGTTGTTTACAAAGCCTGGGGGGAAAAAAGGAAACGTTTGTCTCCATCTGCTGCCGAGCGACAAAGAGTCATTTCTTTTTAGAGGACGTCATGGTTTGTGACCCGGCTCTGATCTTCCTGGCTTGTGGTCCTGCGTTCCTCACATTCCTGTGTCAGCAGCTGTGATTCGGGCGACAGAGGGAGCAACGGTGGTTCACTCTGTCACTCCTTACCAAACCTCTGACCTTTTTTAAACTGAAACATCTCCATCTATTACATCCTAATGGACTCTTCTCCCCCCGTCATCAACAGGTCGTTACGCTGCCTTGTCCTTTTTTTGGAGTAAACTTGGTTCTGGAGTCTCTAACATTCCTGTTTCCATTTCTCTACCATGCAGGGAGGACCTCCTCTTCCTCCCACACACTGATTACACATAACCCGCTCACACAGAGCTGTAATAGAGATGTTCAGACACAGGCTGCCTGGTGGATGTGTGGGATATTAATAAGGCCTCTGGCTCAGGTTGTCGGTGTTTGTTTGACACTTTAAAGATGATCTTAAGATCCGTTTAAAGAAAGATGTAGAGAGCCGTAGTGTGTGGAAATAAGGAGCAGCAAGATTTTCTGAATTTGCCTGATTTTTTTAAAGACACCAATGGCAAAAAAAAAACAACAACATTCATACAGGGAAATGTATGAGTGTTTGTAAAACAGAGTTGCTGATGTGTGTTCAGTTGGCACATGCGTTCCACAGTTTTGAAAGGACAAACCCTGGAGAGTCATTGGACACCACCGCCGTGTCACTTCCTGTTGGAGCTCCACCTCGGAATCGACTCACCTTCCACTTCTCGAGTTACCTCACCCTCACAGAGTCCGCCCCCCCCCCTCCTCGCCCCTCCAGGGAGTCGTGTTGTTTTGTTTGTCAGCCTGCGAGCTTTTTTGGCTCGATGGCCCAAAGCTCAAAGCTCAAAGATCTGCTCTGCGGAATGAACGGCATCTGCTGGATTACCTTATTATTGGCGTACTTTGCTCCAAGAAAGGGGAGGGGCCCAGGAACTTGGAGAGTGTGTTTGTGCTTTTAAAGGGAAAAAGAAGGAGGGAGGAAGCGGTGGGGGGGGGGGGGGGGGGCAAGGACTGTAGAGACGAGGGAGAGAGAGAGAGACTAAAGGAGCAGAAGTGAGCGGTTGAGGCGGTCTTGAGTTACAGGAGCTCTATGTGTCGTTGGAGGAGAGCGCGGTGGCGTTAGCTTTTCCTCTCCTGCCTCCGGCCTCGGGAGAGGCAGGGCCCGGCGGGCCGGCGGGGACGGGAGCCGTAGCATGGGACACAGTGCTAGCAGTGAGCCTGTGGCCCAGCAACCAGCCCACCGCGACGCGGGTGAGTCAAAACAACAACAACACCAGGAGCTCGGCACTGATTGCCGGGGGTTTTATTTCGGTGGGTAAACGGCCCGGTTTGCGTTTTGTTCACGGTGGGGTGAAAACGCCAACGAGAGGATCCTGGGCTCAGGTGTTTGGTAGAGCAGAGAGAGAGAGACTAGAAGGCGGCAGGCTCAGACGGGTGGAGAAGAATGTGTGCAGATGGAATGTGGAGATTGTGAAACCTTCAAACCACACAAACATCCCTCTGTCCACTCTCACTGTGGACTCTTTTTATTATGAAAAAGACCAGATTTGGGGCTACGAGGCTCCGGCTCTCCACCATCAGGATCTGGTTGTCTTCTATTCAAATGACTTGTCTTCTGCAGTCATATTGAGGTCCACAGGTGTAAAGAGAACCCTAAAGCCCCCCGTCTCTCTCTCTCTCTCTCTCTCTGTCTCTCTCTGTCTGTCTGTCTGTCTGTCTGTCTGTCTGTCTGTCTCTCTGTCTGTCTCTCTGTCTGTCTCTGTCTCTCTGTCTCTCTCTCTCTCTCTCTCTCTCTCTCTCTGTCTTTCTCTGTCTCTCTGTCTCTCTCTCTGTCTTTCTCTGTCTCTCTGTCTCTCTCTCTCTCTCTCTCTCTGTCTTTCTCTCTGTCTCTCTCTCTCTCTCTCGCTCTCTCTCTCTCTCTCTCTCTCTCTCTCTCTCTCTCTCGTTAACACTAATAACAGTTCAACCTTCCAGAACCTGTTTTTGCCGTCAAAATGCGGATCCTCTTCCAGGTGCCATTTGCACACCTACGAATTCTGTTTGCAGCTGTTAGAAGCAACTAAGTAACACGTGCCACCTCCTGTCCGTCACCTCTGCTCTGCATAACACTCTGTAATGTGCCGACGCTAAGCCGTCTAGTTAACCGTTAGTCAAGAGGAGCCGTTCGCTTATAAGTCGTCGGAGCAATATTTGCTTTATGTTTTACCGCAGGGCTGCTTCTTCTTCTTCTTCTTCTTCTTCTCTCGTCTAAATGAAGCGAGTAACACGAGAACATCCTCTTCGCTCCACTATTTGCTCTCCATGCAGAGTGTATTTTTGCCTCAGGGGTTGTGCTGTATAGATGTCATGTGACTGGCGTGAGTCGTGTGGACAGCTTGACCAGTAGCCTGGTGTCAGGGTCAGAAATAGCTGCGAGGGCCTCTTGACCTCCTGCATCTCAGCATTACATGCAAGAGACCTGCTCCACCTCATACAACGCATGTGTGACGTGCAAACCTAATCTGACCTGCTTTTCCTGAAGCTTTTTTTTTTTTTTATCGGTAGCGGGAAGATAAAAAAAAAAAAAAGGGCCAATATCAAAGGAGGGTCAAGGCTGCAGAGTCCACGTCTCTGTGTCCTGTGAGACGAGAGACAGTGTAGCGTTCGCAGTGGTTTGGAAATGCCTCGCGTCACGTTGGCGTAGTCTGTTCTGTCGATTACCGTGTCGCTCTCTAGACCACATCCGGTTCTGACCTCCTCCCAGGAGGACATGTTTTTGGTTTGTTTGTTTGTTTGTTTGTCAGCAGGATGATGGGAGGGGGGGGGGGGAACTACTGGCCTGATTTTCATGAAACTGGGTGAAGCGTGGGCCACGAAAAAGAACCCATCGAATTGTGAGGGTGCGGCCGTGGCGGAGGTCTGCTCTCCGAGTGTATTCATTCAGTCACAATAAACAAAACAAAGAATGTGCAAATGTCTGGTAATCATGCTCTCTATTTACATCTTCACTCTCCTCCTCAAATCACATCACCTTTGCAATGCAGCGGACTTTAAAGAGCCAGCGAGAATTTACGAGATAATGTCGTAAAACCATACTATCTCGATGAGATGGGACTTATAGCTAAACCTAGAGCCTAACCCAGATATTTATTACTGAAAGGGCCGTAGTCCACCACATGTTACAACGCAGGTCAGATTATTCAGAGAGGTAGAAGAAGGAGGAACGGTTCATTTGATTGATCAAATATCAGGACCGGAGGTGTTGATGATTCATCTTTAGCTCTGCTCCCTGACTCATGATACTCTCTACGTTTATCTCTGGCCTTGGGGGGGAAACTCATCTGCAGGATGACGTTTTTTTTTTTTGTTTTTTTTTTATAGTGATTGTAAAAGCTAATAATTCCTGTTTAATCACCTCGGTGAAACGTGTTCATGACAACCCTGTAGCATTTAGTACCGGTCAGCTACGCTGTTGCTGGATCGTTTCTCAGATCTAGCTTCTACCAAACCGATGTTGTCTCTCCCCTTGTTTTTCGTGTTTGTTGTCCACATTCACTCTATTAACCACAGCCTACACGTCCGCCTGTCATCATGTCTTGTAATATCAGAGTAAGGAATCGACTGACGACTTTTAATCATGTGCCGATAGCTGATATTTATAGTTAATTATAGAGTTTGTATTCCAAAAGAAGTTATGTAGTTACAGCTTCTCTTTCCTCTACAACAGCATCACTGGCGCATGCATTCATGTGTTTATGAATCTCACTGTAGCTGCTGTGATGAGCTCATCTGTCTCACTGTACATTAGATGTCCCCGTCCGTGAACCGTCTGTCTTCTGTGGACTCGTCCTTGCTGCCACGCTGCAGTGCGACTCGTCACTTAAACGTTGTCACGGTGGATCCACACCCACTGTCTTTCTGCTGTGTTTTAGTTTTCCTATATTAAAATATGCTTCTGATATTGGCGGTGAACCTGACGAATGCAGAACATATTCCATTGTCCTTTCTAAAGCCATCACCGCTGTGGCAGAAATCCCATTAATTCACACTCCTCTGTGAATGGTAGCAGAAGAAGCGGTGCCCCCCCCCTCCCCCCGTATGACAGCTGAAGGGGAGTTTGGAACCAGCTTTGTCCTTTTTCTTTATCATGACAGATGAAGCTCAGAGCTGAGCCCTGGCCCGATGTCTGGACATGCGTTCCTGATCGGGAACCTAAACATGTGTCCGTTGCAGCCTCAAGAGAGTCTCTGGATTCTCAAAAACGAGGGTTTCTACTGCGTCGTAGCATCATATCTGACCGACGTGTTGGAAGTTCTGACAGTTGTTTATGAACCAGAACTGGTCGCGTTCTCTATGGTCACAGGCCACCGGCAATGTGGGCGTTTAGTGAGGCTGAGCAGATTTAAGATCCACTTTGCCCAATTTGTAATAAATGCTTTGCCAAGATTTCCGTGGTGAGCCTGAATAATATCTTGGGGTTTGTCACCATAGCTGGGACTGTTCAGTTCGGTGTGCGTATTGATCTCTCTTTGTGTTGCGTTGGTTTGCATCGGTTGCTTTGGCCTTCTGGGGAGGTCCGACACCGATACCTTGTGGCTGAACGTTTGTGAAATGCCTCTTTATAACAACCCTGTCGCGTTCATGCAGACGATGAGGTCGACCTGCAGCACGGCACAACGGGGGGTGAGGAAGGAAACTCTGGCGAGGGATCGCCTCCAACCAAACGCAAAGGCAAGTTCTCCAAAATGGGGAACATCTTCAAGCCCTGGAAATGGAGAAAGAAAAAGCCGAGTGAGAAGTTCGCCGAAACATCGATAGGTATGCCGGACACACGGGCGTCTTATTTCCCTCTGGCGTGTGCGTCTACGTTGTGCTGATTTCTTTGTGTGTTTTATTTCTCTTTTTTTCAGTCTTGGAAAGAAGAATTTCTGTGAGAAAAAGTCGCCAGGAGTTGATCGCCAGAGGGGTTCTAAAGGACATCCCAGAAAACGGTAGGTCGAGCTTTACCCGTTCTAGTTTAGGAATGTTCTGCGGATGAATTGCCTCCATTTTTTTTAAAATGACACTTAACTGTATTTCCCCTGCTTGTGTCTTCCTGGGACAGAGAGCAATGATGTTAACCACTCCAAAGCCCCACCGGTGAAGAATGGGCACCCTGTGCCAATGGACATGGACAGGATGTCTGAACCGGGGGTGCGGGTGTCTCGAGGGGAATCTGACATGAAGGGCAACGCCCTCAGGCCGCCCCAAGTCGACGAACGTCGAAGCAGAGCGCCGTCCGACGCCTCCCGGAGTAACCGGGCGCCTCTGGACGTGGACTCTCACGCGCGGCTCGCCGTGGACGTGGACAAACGAAGCCGCATTCCGTCGGACGTCGAGAAGAGGGGAGCGTCGCTGCCCCGAGGACCTCCACAGGACGATAGGTACCGCAGAGAAGAGAGGCGAGACGGCAAGGACGACCGGGAGGACAGAGGAAGGAAGAGCAGGGAAGACGTGGAAAGAAGGGACTGGCGAGAGGAAAAGGAAAGGGACGGGGGAGTTGACCGCAGAGAGAGGCGGGAATGGAAAGATGATCGAGAGAGGAAAGATGAAAGAACAGAGAGAGACAATAGGGAAAGGAAGGATCGAGACGAGAGGGAAAGGAAGGATCGGGACGAGAGGGAAAGGAAGGATCGGGACGAGAGGGAAAGGAAGGATCGGGACGAGAGGGAAAGGAAGGATCGGGACGAGAGGGAAAGGAAGGATCGAGACGAGAGGGAAAGGAAGGATCGAGACGAAAGAGAACGGAGAGATCGGGATGAAAGAGAACGGAGAGATCGGGATGAGAGGGAACGCAGGGAGCGTGACGATAGAGAAAAGAGGGACGACAAAGATAAGGATCGGCGTCTTGAGAGGGAAAGGAGAGAGAACAGAGACGACAGAAAAGATGACCGAGAACTAGAAGACAGGGAGAGGAAAGATGCGCGAGGCGAAAGAGACGACAGGGAGAGGAGAGATGACCGAGACAGGCGAGAAGACAGAGACAAGGACAGACATGATGACTGGGCCAGGAGGAATGAAAGGGAGTGGAGAGAAAAGCCAGAGCCTCAGCGGCCCGTGGGCGACCTGCGGGCCATCGTCAGGCCCGTCTCAGAGATGGACTTGCGGCCGTCTCTGCTGAAGGCGTCCTCCGAGGACAACAAGAGGACTCGTCCGGCCTCGGAGGCCGACAGGAGGACCACCCTGCCCAGATACAACCAGGCGACGGAGTTCAGAGAACGCTCAGGTAAGATCTCTCTCAAGTTTGAATTACGCTTGCTAACGTTGTGACGTCTCTACGTTTCAGGTGGAGAAGCGGTGGGGACGTTGTTGTCTCGATGGTTCCTCTGACGCTGCGTTTTGTGCTTCCTCCGTAGAGTCCGCCGGCGTCCGCTTCACCCCTGACCCTCGTCCACCAAAAGACTCTCAGCACGAACATTCATCAACCAAACAAGCTCTGCTGCCCCCTAAATTTCTTACCGCTCTTTCCACCGAGTCCGGCAAGAGTCCAGCCCCCTCTTCCTCATCTTCATCTTCATCCTCCTCCTCTTCTTCCTCCTCCTCCTCCTCTGTTGCCGTAGCTGTGGCCAAGCCCCCAAGGACGGTCTCCCTCATAGCGGAGGACCCACCTCGACCCCCCGTCGCCGCTCCTTCCTCAGCTGACTCTGACACGCCGCCGCCTGTCCCCCCCCACGCCAAGCAGCCTCCGGTCCCTCCACCCAAACCCAGCAACCGCAACAGCAACCCTGCACTATTTGGTGAGTTTGTTGGGGCGTATATTATCAGCCTCCATCTATAAACAGCACAATGTATTGTTGGAGAGGTTCACAGTTAGCAGCCTGTTGAACCAGCAGTGTGTCGGTTCAAACATGCTGTAGTCGTTTGAACGTAGGGGAGGAGTTGAGCTTAGGACAACGGGTCCCTAGAAACAGGCTGCACCGCACATGTTGGTTAATGTTTACGATCAGGTGCGAAGTAATTACTTATTAACTAGTGGTGCATCGGATCGTAACACTCAAGGTTCGGATCGGCACAAAAGAAAGAAAAAAAGGGAGTAAATATAACTTTTTAGCAGCCGATACTAGTTGCAGATCTTTGATCCATATTGCTCAAGACAAAAAAAATCATTTCAACCACTCTGAAGTCTGTAAACATCAACAATTCCTTTTACTTTACTTATAGTGTTTGTTTTTTTTGTCATAAAAACACAAAATTCAAATATGTGAATAAAAGATTGAACTAGTTATGGATTAGAACATACCTTCACTAAATACTAATTTTCACTGAACAGAACCTTTTTGTTCTCCTCGTGTCAATTCAAACACGGATTAGTTGTTTACAACGTAACGTTATCAGAGATCGGCGACTAGAGAAGCATTAGTGCCGATGTCCCGATCGCATATGTTACTGAATTACTGAATATTGGCGGATAACGATCGTTATGTAAACGATTAATGTCAAACAATTAATCCGTGGTTCACGTGCGCAACCGAGACGGTTGATCTGTACTGATCACGGATCAACCGTGGTCTGTTACGCCGCGTTATGTCACGCCGCGTTGCGTCACGCCACGTTGCGTCACGCCACGTTGCGTCACGCCACGTTGCGTCACGCCACGTTGCGTCACGCCACGTTGCGTCACGCCACGCTACGTCACGCCACGCTACGTCACGCCACGCTACGTCACGCCACGCTACGTCACGCCACGCTACGTTACGGCACACAACGCCACGTTGCGTCACGCCACGTTGCGTCACGCCACGTTGCGTCACGCCACGTTGCGTCACGCCACGTTGCGTCACGCCACGTTGCGTCACGCCACGTTGCGTCACGCCACGTTGCGTCACGTCACGTCACGTTACGCCACGCTACGTCACGCCACGCTACGTCACGCCACGCTACGTCACGCCACGTTGCGTCACGCCACGTTGCGTCACGCCACGTTACGCCACGCTACGTCACGCCACGCCACGCTACGTCACGCCACGCTACGTTACGCCACACAACGCCACGTTGCGTCACGCCACGCTGCGTCACGCCACGTTGCGTCACGCCACGTTACGTTACGCCACGTTGCGTCACGCCACGTTACGTCACGCCACGTCACGCCACGCTACGTCACGCCACGTTACGTTACGCCACACAACGCCACGTTGCGTCACGCCACGCTGCGTTGCGTCACGCCACGTTACGCCACGTTACGCCACGTTACGCCACGCCACGCTACGTTACGACACGTTACGCCACGCCGCGTTACGTCACGCCACGTTACGTCACGCCACGTTACGCCACGTTACGCCACGTTACGTTACGCCACGTGATGTTACGCCACGTGATGTTACGTTACGTCACGTGATGTTGCGCCACGTTACGTTACGCCACGTTACGCCACGTTATGTTACGTTACACCACGTTACGTTACGTTACGCCACGTGATGTTGCGCCACGTTGCGCCACTATTATTAACCATTTTCACGGTTGGAGAGAAGAATGGTAGGAAAGCCAGACTAAGTTTTTCTTCAATTAGTTACAAATGTGTGCATTTATGACCTCACTTCTGATTAGGGAAGTGATTTTTCGGCCTTAAATATTCTTCGTTCATTCATTGGCTCCTTCATTCAAACAGAAAAACAGTTGCGAGGTTCAAAGGAAGTAAACGTTGGGATTTACGCGGTATGTTGGTTGTGTGAGGTTTGTGCCCACACCTCTTTCAGTATTATGGCTGTTGACAGACTTCATCGTCTTTGGTTGGTGTGTGAAGGAAGGAAGTGAGGAAGACACTGTAGGTGGAGCAAGAGACTCTCAAAGTGTAGTATGTCAACAAGCAGATGCAGAAAGTGTTCAAGTGTACGTTCAAGGCTCTTTAAGTATCCACAGTACAGCCGTCTCGAGCCTCGCGGTGAGGCCGCGGCGCGTTGCTTTGTTGGTGTTTCCCCGTGTTGTCGTTGCCAGTCTCCAGTTTCTGTGTGTGCAGACACCAGTTTGTGAAGAGGAGACGTGCACCGACTCGTCTTCTGCACCGTTTATATGTTATGCGGTGCCAGCAGAACTTCCCTGGAGCTCAGGTTGACACCGATTTGTCTTTTTAGTATTTAATCATATCCTTTGTCCCAGAATGTCCACGGCTGCTCTGGTTCACGGCCCGTCCCGGCACCGTCTCTTTGAAACGGTATCTGTGGCAGAGACACATTCCATCTCTACGTCTCTCCTCTTTCATATTACATATTGTCACACGAGTGCTCATACTTATATTTGGGTGTTTTGGAAAAACACCAATAATGACATATCGGCTAATTGTAATGATGTGGATGTGGATCCGTTAGATCTGTTACTAATATACTGAACGGGGAAAAGTACAAAAAAAACCTCGTCAGTGCTCCCTGGTGGAGAAACGCTGTACAGGTGAACCTGTATTTGCATTACTTCAACCTCGCTTAGCAGTACACCGATAAGAACTTCTGCAATCAGCTGATATCAGCTCAGAGTTATTTCTCCACAGAGGCCGGTTTGATATCTAGGGAGGGACTCTGCACTCTGCTTCTGGACCACGACAAACCACACCCTCTTGAATTTTAAACCCCGCCCCCATTTCCCTGACGTCTCCACTCATTTTTGCCAGCTTCCTCATTGAACAGGGGCTCTGGGGTCGGGGGCTCTGGGGTCGGGCAGCCCTGCCACCGGACCAGCTGGAGACGCCCCGGCGAGCTCGGCCTCTACCTTTCTCTGCCCGTGTACCTGCGGCACAGAGCCGTCCATGTCCGCTCAGGTACCCAGAAGGGGTGGGACGCCACATCTCCATCCACCCTAACCGAGCCTGCCGATTTGGTTGCATCAATCCCCCACCCCCCCATCGTAGCTTAATACCTCACCTCAGTTCTAACATCAGTACCGCGAGCATGTGTATTGCAGTTCTAATTCAACTTGCATGTTGACCCCGATGGATGTTGATCCAGGTGTGTGTTATTAATGTCGCTGACTCTTTTCTAAAGCTTGTTATTGACATATTTGCTTGGTTTTGTTAATAAAACATAACTTCACCGCCGCAGACTGAATGTGCGTCTTTCGCGTCCCGACGGCCGGTTCTGTTCGTGAGCATCACTCCGTACGACGTGTGTTGATTCCTGCTGTTCTTTCTTTTCTTTAACAGCCGAGCTCCCGCAGCCCGGCAGCGGTATCGTCGTGGTGGCGGCGCCCGCCAAGCGCTCGCCCCCGACGCCACCAAAGAGGATGACCCCGGTCACCAAGCGCCATTCTAGGGACCCTTCGCCTCCCGCTCGGGACCCGGAGTCCCCCGCCGCCGGCCCGGCTCCGGCCCCTGCACCGGGGCCCCCTGCTGTCCTTAAAGTAGATAACGGCGAGGACGCGCCTCAGACCTCCGCCGAGTCTCTGCCTTTGCCGCCGGGCCACATACCTCCATCTCCTCCCAGGGTTCAGTCGCTCCTCAGCGCCGCCTCCTCTTCTTCCTCCTCCGGTCCCGTGCCCGCCGTGACGACCGATCCCCCCAGCCCGACCACGGAGCCCCCCGCCCAGCTTCCCGCCATCCCCCTGCACATCCTCATCCAGAGAGCTCTGGCCAGCCCCTGCCCGGCTCAGCCCAACCCCGACGGCTCCCAGAGGGCCCACTCGCTGCTGTTCGAGTCTCCTCCGGACTTCCTCACCGAGATGGGGGGGAACTCGCGGAACTCCCTCCCTGTCACCATTGAACCTCTCAGGCTGTAAGCGTCCCCGCATGTCGTTGACATCGAGTGTGTTATAATTCCTTTAGAACATGACAGAACAGTGACTCACTGCCGCCCCCTTTTGTTTTACAGGCAAGAAGACGACGACTTCGACATAGAGGAGGAGATGCGGAAGCTCCACCCTCACAGGCCTCCTCGCCAGCCGGATCTGGAGCCCCGCAGCAGGAGGGGTTTGGTCGGGGACCTCAGAGCAAGCGTCATCCACGAGGGCGGAGGCCCCGAGGACAGCGAGGAGGACTCCGACGGCCCCGTCCTGTACAGAGACGACGAGGACGAGGAGGACGACAACGAAGACCCTCCGAGTAAGTCCTCATGCTGCTGGGGTTTAAAAAAAAAAAATACAACCGTAACTTTCCGAGCAGCCGGCGTTAAATATGCACGTGTGCGTTAAATGTGTCCCACCAGCGGGCGGGCTGGCGAGTCGCGTGAAGAGGAAGGACACGTTGGCCCTGAGGCTGGAGAGACGAGAGAGGGAGGAGCGGGAGTCTCAGGAGGACCAGGACAGCATGAGCTGGCAGAACAAGGAGCAGTGGACGGCGGTGAAGAACAAGATCAGCACGGCGCTGACGAGGTAAAGGAACGAGCGCCGACTGATTTATGTCCTCGCCGGGAAAATTGGATTTGGCGAGTCGCTGTCATCCGTCTGATATAATGGCTGATGCGGTTTGACAGGTTTCATACATTATTTATAGTGAAGTTAATATCGTTTGTCTCGTGACGTGGAAGTCCCTTCTCGAGACACAATATGTCCCTTTACGTATGTAGAAATATAAATATAGAACCTTTTAAAAATGAGTGGTCAACAGTGTTGTGTGTCTCCAGGCGGCTGAGTCAGAGGCCGACAGCAGACGAGCTGGAGCAGAGGAACATCCTTCAAGGTACGGCGCTCCCTTCATCCCTCACCTCTTCATCCAGGTTGCTTTATTTGCATCCTCTTCATCCTCCCTTCATCTCTGCCAAAATCAATAGTCCGCATTCATCACATTGTCGACCGGCTAATGTGTTTTCTCTCTTTCTCTCTTTTCTTTTCTCCTTCCTGCCTCAGTTTGTTTTCACTTTTATTGAGATAATGTGTCTCATTTGAATAATGGTGTTCAAGGGGGCAGATATACAGACCATGCATACGCACTGTTTACCCTCTTCCTCCTCTTCCTCCTCTTCCTCCTGCAGTGACAGCAAAACATATGGAATTTTACAATATGAAGATTTCTTAGATTCTGAGCCTGAAATCTTTGCAGCCTCTCTTTCTCTCTCTCTCTCTCTCTCTCTCTGTCTTTCTCTCTCTGTCTCTCTCACTCTCTCTGTCTCGCTCTCTCTCTCTCTCTTTCTCTCTCTCTCTCTCTCTTTCTCTCTCTCTCTCTCTCTCTCTCTCTCTCGCGCTCTTTCTCTCTCTCTGTCTCTCTCACTCTCTCTGTCTTGCTCTCTCTCTCTCTCTCTCTCTCTCTCTCTTACCAAACCGTCCAGGTTCATATCTGTGTTCTGAAGGTTTTTTTACAGAGGGGTTATGTTTCTCATCCTGGACCCTGATGTGTGCAGATTAACACATATTTAATAAAATAATGACACATTTGCACATAAGATTTGAGACAGTTGGTAACATCTGTTTTTAAAACGACGTAGTTGCTGTAATGATGGAGATGGAGATGCGGTGGGATGTTCGTAGGTTAGAGGTGTGCCTGAAAACGCTTCATCGGCACATTTACATTGGATCCAATGAGGCGGTTTGGGTAACGGCACATTTAGAGAGTTTTATTTTCCGGTTCTGCTCGTTTGCTGTGGTGAGCTGACGATGTGCAAAGCTGCCGTCCGGCACATCCACAGTCCCTCCGGCAGACTGAGACCTTCTGCATCAGGTGCAATTCCTTCATTAGAGATGTAGTTAAGGTCTCGTGTTCCACACGGAGCACTAGACTGGTTCTAAGTATCCACCAGTATCCAGAGTGTGGGTCAGACCGGCCCTTTAATTCATATGCAGACAGTTGGATCTTTTCTGTGATCCCAGAATCAATACTTCTCAGAATCTGTCAACAAGTTTTGATCCGGGACTCGTAACACACACACACACACACACACACACACACACACACACACACACGCTGTGGCTCTCCTGTCCTCAAATGACTCGGGGGGGGGGGGGGGGGCAAGACGACGCTTCGCACCCGCGCTAAAACAAAGCAGCACCTTGTTACCTTGTTACCGGCAACAGCTCGGGTGAAATGTACCTGACTGGCTGCAGTGTCTCTCTCTCGCTTGCTCTTTCGCTCTCTTTCTCTCTCGCTCTGTCTGTCTGTGTCTCTCGCTCTCTTTCTCTCTCTCTCTCTTTCTCTCCTGCTCTCTCTCTCTCTCTTGCTCTTTTTCTCTCTCTCTCTCTCTCTCTCTCTCTCTCTCTCTCTCTCTCGCTCTTGCTCTTTTTCTCTCGCTCGCTCTCTTTCTCTCTCTCTCTCTCCCTCTCTCTCTTTCTCTCCTGCTGTCTCTCACTCTCTTTCTCTCTCTTTTTCTCTCTCTCTGTCTCTCTCTCTCTCCTGCTCTCTCTCTCTCTCCTGCTCTCTCTCTCTCTCTCTCTCTCTCTCTCCTGCTCTCCCCCTCTCTCTCTCTCTCTCTCTCCTGCTCTCCCTCTCTCGCTCTCTCTCTCTCTCTCTCTCTCTCTCTCTCTCTCATGGAATGTCTTTTCTTCCTGCAGCCAAGAATGAAGACGATCGGCGAATGGAGAGGTCTGAGATCAAACGGAGGCTAACGAGAAAGGTCAGAATGCAACAAAGTAACTTCCTTGTTGTTGTTGTTATGAATCAGATCTCACTCTTCATGCTCCTGTTCCTCCAGCTGTCCCAGAGACCCACAGTGGCTGAACTCCAGGAGAGGAAGATCCTGCGTTTCCACGAGTGCGTGGAGAGCACCCACGCCCACGAGTACGACCGGCGGGCAGACAAGCCGTGGACCAAGCTCACTCCCGCCGACAAGGTGAACCTCCGCGCTCCTCGTCGCTCCTCGTCGCTCCTCGTGGCTCAGAGCTTCTTAGCGAGGGCGAGCCTCAGCTTCCTGTGCGCTTTTATAAACGCCGGGGGATTTGCATTCCGAGCGGATTCGGTATGGAGGAGGAATCCCAGGAATGCAGATGCTGCCGGTGACTCACCTGGTCCGGTGAAGCTCAGGAGGAACAGGACTTGTATGCATGTTGGAAGTGACATTAGTACTAAAAGTATCTTTTAAGTTTGTCCGGAGCATTAACAGACAGAATCTAAATGTGTCTTTGATCACGGCTTTGAGCCTCGCTATGAACGGATGAAAGCTTTTTTTTTTCCCCCCCGCTGACGTTTTGTTTCATGTCTCTTCTCAGGCTGCCATCCGCAAGGAGCTCAATGAATTCAAGAGCTCCGAGATGGAGGTTCACGAAGAGAGCAGGATCTATACCAGGTCAGCCCATCAATAATTCACTTCAACTGTTTCCCCCAAAGTTGATTCAGCGGAGTCCTCGATGCTTTACGAGTTATCTTCTGTCTTTTTGAAGACTCTCTGAATGACCTCTCTACCCGTTCCCCTCTTCTTCTACCAGATTCCACCGGCCTTAGCCTCACCATGCTGACCAGTAAAGCACTTTGAGACCGGGACTCGACTGGTGGACTAGTGAGGAGTCACAAGTCTCTCTCTGTCTCTCTCTCTCTCTCTCTCTCTCTCTCTCTCTCTCTCTCTCTCTCTCTCTCTCTCTCTCTCTCTCGGTCTCTCTCTCTCCCCTCACTGTGATGAAGACACTACTGGTCGCCGATCACCGTCAACCAAACGCCACAGAAAGCGGACAGAAAGACAGACTCCAGTTCTCAGACCGTGGAGGAGTTTTGTCGGTGCGTCCGCGATGGAAGGCGCCGTGTGCCAACAACACTAACAGAGCGGGGACGTCTCGTCCTCGGCTCAGACAACGTGTCCCCCGTCCCCCCCGTGCCTTTACCCTTTGCCTCCGCCTCCTAGTTCCTCCCTTTCCCGCAGAAACGGGACGACTACGCACATAACAGAGATCACTGTAGTTCCTATTAACGCTGTCGACGGTACCGCCTACCCCCCCCCCCCCCCCCCCCACCACCCCCACCTCCACCCCCCCTCACCTGCCAACCAGCCTTACGTATTCTGTGATTTAAGGTTCATGGAGAATGTGAAAGATTGTGACCTGATATCTGAGCATGTGCATCTTACTGTATGCTGTTGATCATTTGGAATGATTCTCACGGAACACGTGTCACTAGAATGTTTCTGTAATGAGGCACTTTATGTTCCTTTTTAATGGGGGGGGGGGTGGAGAGTTAAAGGTCCGAGTCTACGATTCTGTTTATAATTGAATTATTCAAGCAGGAAAATGTACATATTTTTATTTTCCTGGCTCTTTTTATGGTACTTTATATATATATAGATATTTATATCTATATATATAGATATTTATATATATATATATAGATATTTATATCTATATATATATATATATATATATATTATATATATATATTTATATCTATATATATATTTATATATATTTATATATATATATATATATATATATATATATATATATATATATATATATATATTTATATATATATATATATATATATATATATATATATATATATATAGATATTTATATATATATATATATAGATATATAAATATCTATATATATAGATATATAAATATCTATATATATAGTAAGTCCATAGTTGGCTGCAATTGTATAGATCAACTATGTAGATGTGATTGACTTTATATTGTACATCCACAGTAATGCTGACGTGTTTTAATTGTAAAGTATTTCTCAAATGTATTTCCAAGTAGTAATGGTACTTTTTTTTTTTGATACAGATCTTTAAGATGTTTTTTGTTTTTGTTTTTGCAAAGCACACTGGATGAATGAACAATCCACTACGGAGATTAAAATAACCTGTGATTTTCATTTCAACACGATGTGATTCTTCCAGTCTGTCCATATCTCTCAATATCTGTTCTCCACGCTCCACTGTCTGAGGGGGGTTCAGGGACCGTCCCTCTGTCAAAACCACAGAGCGTTGTGAGGTCTCGAGGTCTCGACGCAAGTCTGCATTCCTGCAGATATTGCCCAAAAATTCACAGCGACGTGCCGTTAAACGCCGGACTGCGGCCGAGACGTAAAAAAGGGTTAAAGATGGAAACATAAAAACACGTGAAATCAGAGGAATGGAAGCCGAGGTTGAGTTTATTTATTGTGACATTGTTACCTTTTCATCTCGTGAGGTAAAAGACGTCATGTGTCGTCCTGTTTCAAGCCTCAGTCCCTGAGGGTTGAGGGTTCAGGGTTTGACGGTTCAGGGGGGGCGTTGGGCCTAAATGAACGAGTGAGTACGTGGCCTCTTACAATGACCAGATGAGGGCAGTGTTTTCTAAAATGTGCAGATTAATTCACTGACCAATCCCCACCGTCTCAATACTCTGAGACAAAGCAACCGTTTGAGAAGACCAGTAAATCAGGTAGTTGTTCAGGTACAAGTACAGAAATAGTATAGAAATAAATATGTACTCAAGGTGTCCAACAGTATCTAGACTAATATATAAAATGTATGTAAGTTAATAGTTCCACATTTAAAGCGATGAAGACATTCATTAAACTCATTTAAGCAAACGAGAGGTTTTCTTTTCTTGTTGTATTCAAATCTGACGAAAAAAGCTCCGTTAACGTCGCTTAAGTGATGTTCTGTGGAATATTCCCCAGGACCACGTATAAAACACACACACACACACACACACACACACACACACACACACACACACACACACACACACACACACACACACACACACACACACACACACACACACACACACACACACACAGCTGGTAGTAATCTGCACAGTAACCCCCAGAATCAATCATCCATGGTCTTGTGGTCTCCGTCATCCTGCTGCTTCTCAATGATCCCGATTGGGCATCAAATATGTAATGTTTGAGATTTAGTTTTTTAACACTTTGTGGAGCTTTTGGTCATATTCCATGAGCTTCATTGGCTTTATTCATCTTTAATGTCGTATAACGGCAGTGTTTTAATGTCGTAAAACTCAAATGTCTTTATAGATCACACTAGACTCCTTTACCTCAGTGACCACGTCCTCTCAGTTTAGGTGGTTCAGCATCTGGTGAGGATGCCACCTGGAACACCTCCCAGCTGGGAGGAGACCCCCGAGGGAGGCCCAGGACCAGGTGGAGGGACTATATCTCCAAACTGGTCCTGGGAGCGCCTCGGGATCCCCCCCAGTCAGAGCTGGCTGATGTGGCACCGGGGAAGGGAAGTTTGGGGGTCCACCTGCTGGAGCTGTTGCCCCCGAGACCCGATCCCAGATAAGAGGTTGAAGATGAGATGAGACTACATCCTCTCATGTTGAACCTCGCCGTCAGTAATCGTCTGTAATGTCTGTTCATCGGTGCCTCTTGTGTGCCGTGTCAAACCGTGTCTCCGGTCCTTCACAGCCAGGCTTAAATGAATCCTATAAATTTCATCTCTAATTTTGATTAGAAGATCAAGACATTAGAAGATGTCGAACTAATCGGAGCCGCCGACATCTTCGGCCGGTCGCCTATCAATGCAGCCGGAGAGGAAGAGCGGCCGGGTACCTCTTCATCGTGTCGTTAGCGCCACGCTAGCTAGCAGCCGTTGCATTAGTTGGTCGGTGCAGACAGCCGTGGTCCCCAGAGGATGAATCCTAATGACTTTGTTGATCCGCCGGTCATTTATTTTCAGCAACTTGAGCATTATTGTTTTCGCTGACGTGTCTTGACCACAATTAAATGGATTGTCTTGGACCTCTAAGTGCGTTCATGGCGCTGAGATCACTGAATGACCCCCCCTGACCCCCCCTGACCCCCCTATAGGTGTCGCCTGTACCATGATGAACATCTCAACGTGTTCCAGATGGTTTGGCTCAGACTGTTGTGCAGACATTCATGAGGATGACGTACTTTGGTTTATGAACCAGATCCCTAAAACGAATCACATTCCCATCAGCATCAGATGTCCTTTGTGTTGAGTAATTAGCTCGTGTTAGCATGCTAACACGGTAAACTACCATACCATGTAATCTCATTGTGCATCAGAGAGAAGTTTGCCCTCAGGGATTTCTGCCAGGAAAGGGTTTATTTTAAACCCAAATCACGATACTTTCCTAAACCTAACCAAGTAGGTTCGTTGCCTAAGTTCTGGGAAGGCAAACTTCTCCCGTGCGCTGTTAGCGCGAGCACGTTAGCATGCCAACTTAGCATTGTCGATTTACCTCCCCGGGCTTAATAACAACCCAGAGAGAGAGAGAGTGAGCTAAAGTGTGAGTGTAAGTGTACCTTTAATTTAGATCACAGTGCCAAAGTACAGACTTGTAAACCTGCTAGCATGTCTGTAGATTTGCGTTGCATTCCTTTTCTCTAAGCTGTGCGTAGTGACGAGACAAGCGGCCATTAATAAAAGCTAAAGTTAAAGTTTGTGACGTTTCCCTCCTGCAAATACACAGAATCTAATAATGCATTCATAAATAGGGAACACATAAATCCCTTTTGACACTGACTACGATATATATATATATATATATATATATATATATATATATATATATCCTTAATTTTACATTAGGAAGGCAAGTTAACCTCACTACTCTATCAAGACAATGTGACACAAAATAAAAGCTGAGTAATTAGATTTATATCTGGTGAGTTAACCTCTTCCCCCGTTTTAAATCGCCAAATCTTTCTTTGCATCGCGGCTCCTTGATTGCGATGTGCTTTTAGATTATCAATGGAGTTTTGTTTTGTTTGTTTCCACCAGAACTCGATGCATCGATTAGTCCCAGGAAGACAAATCGCCCCCAACGTAGTCATAAACGTTCAACGACGCTCACATCGGAGAGGAAGTCGAGCTCGACTCACAGTTTTGCTCTCTTGAATGTGTTGTAACAAACCTGATTTAGGGTTATAATAATTCAAACTCGGGTTATTACATCGACACTAAAAGGCGTCACCGTCTGCTGCTCCTCGCCGTGACGACGTTGCTGTAACGACATCACGGCCGAGAGGAATGCCGTGAAGGAGCATGAGATGGATTGTAAAAGGTGTCATCGCTGAATCATTAGAAAGACCCTGGAAGTCTCCAAACAGCAGCGGCTCCTCCAGGGGACCGCTGCTGGGGGGGGGGGGGGCGAGGGGGGGTTGCTGATGCAAGACTGTAATTACATTTTGTGAACATGACAAAGCAGGCCGTCATCCTCCGTTGGCCATTGGAGGGCCGAGCCTTCAGCTGAGGAGGATGTGATCTGGAGGTAAGTAGATGGAGGAAGACGGAGAATGGAAAAATTGAGAGCAAGCATTAAAACCACAGCGGGGGGGGGGGGCTCAGCGTGCTCCAGGTAGACGGTGCGGGTTCTCTTGTTATTTGCTGAGTTCTGCAACCAGTACAACTCCCTCTGTGATGGAACGCCACGGGAGGTGGAGCGCTTTTCCACTTTATTTATTTTTTTACCGGTAACATTTTGACCCAGGACAGAACGGGTAGAGTTCAGTGAGCTGCTGAGATGTTTGCTGTGTAAAGCAAGGAGACAAGGAGACAAGGAGTTTCTTCGTCCGATTACTTATTTAATAACTAGCACTTGATATACAATCCACAGCTGAGGCAGATGGGAATGTCGTCATTATTTGGACCGATGTCCAACCAGCCGTCCTGCTGCTGGTATGACTCAGACCTCAGGTCCTCTAGATCCTAAAAACACACAACGAGCTTCATTTAACAGCTAGAACCTTTGGATCGGTTAACGGAGACGTCTACGGGTCACTCTCTTTGTAACAAAGCCAATCACTAACAACACTGCCTTTTTAATATTTAATAAAAATCCCCCGAGGCTCGACATCAGACCTGTCAACGGGACACGCGGCCTGAGCGTGAACCCACGTCTTCTAGCCCGCATGGCGTCTCCATTTCGCGAGGCTTTCATCTGGTCTGCGGCAAGCTTCAGGATCAGACGCTCTGCACCGACACAAAAGGAAGTGAGAGCTGGAGCGCAGACCTTCTCTCCCGTTAACGGCCGCGCCGCTTCCGAGTGAAATTGGTCTCCGGCGACAAACCTATCAGCTCTCTTATTAGACGAGGAACCCGTTGACTGAATGCCTTCCATCTGCTTCATTCCAGCCTCAACACAGCCTCCGGTCTTATACTCGTATATTTAGCTGATTACCTTTCTAAACAAAAAACCTCTACCCACGAGCCCCCCCCCCCCCCCCCCTCCATAGGTGTGTGTGTGTGTGCTATAACTGCCTGTTGACGGGCCCTCCTGTCCCCACTTTAAGACGCCCGGGGAGCCACAGGAAGGAGCTGAGCTCTGCTCCAACGAGCGTGATGCTAACTGTGGTGTAATTAGAGGAATGCCACCACATACGCCTTGGCAACCGCAGACTAATTAGCAAAGCTTTGCTGAGTTTTCGATCCGCAAGGAGCCCCGCGTGAAACACAAAAATATGCTGAACTCACTGAGGGATAAACAGATGTATAAATATTGTTTTTTTTTTTGTCTTGTGACTGAGACTTGGCTGCTGTCCTCTGAGCGTCCACAAACACACACTGCAAGATTCATGGGACAACGTTTCAGCAGGTCTACCTTT
Organism: Cebidichthys violaceus; assembly: GCF_023349555.1. NCBI lineage: Eukaryota > Metazoa > Chordata > Actinopteri > Perciformes > Stichaeidae > Cebidichthys > Cebidichthys violaceus. Next base: position 812,423 of record NW_027176957.1, on the reverse strand, counting down.
TGTTTAACACGGGACATGAACAGAGGAACGTCCTGGACTGAAATCATCCACCGCCCCAAGCTGTTCACCAGTCGCTTTGAGTGAGTTATTAGGAGATAGAGCAGGTCGAGCATTCGTGTCATATGAGAGTTGTCGTAATTACACCGGTTTTCCAAACTGTAGATACAGCAGCTGTGGCTCAGAAGTGGAGCGCGTCTTTGGCACTTAATCCCAAATTGCTCCCGAAGGCTGGGCCGTGTGAAGTGATAGTCCTGATGGTATCAGTAAAATATCTCAAAAATCTAGTGGCGAAGTGGCTCGTACAGACATTCGTGGTTACCTGAGGATGTACCCCGATTACTGCGGCGATCCTCAAAGCGTGGAGCTGTAAGCACGGCCCCCCCCCTTCGTCACGTCTGTGTTTCACCGTTTGGTATTTTCAAATAAAGGATTGTAGCCCACTCTCTGTTATAAATCACCCTGCACGTCACCCACGTCTTTAAAAAAAACAGCATCAACTCGTCAACGAAGTAATCTACAAAGTGCCCGTTAACATTCAGCCTCGTATGATTCACCTGGAGGCTTTAAAGGGTTTTCACCGTACTGCACGGAGCAAAGTGGAAGTACACCGAATGTACAAGTGAGAGATTCTATCTAGAAGTTACAGTATTGGACTGTAACTATCTGAGAACTAGAAATGACTATCTTTTCAATCGCATGCTGTATTTCATAGTGTAAGTGAACCGAAGAGGCCAGGAATGAAAAATATATCCATTTCTTTTTCCCGCAATAGTAAAATGGCCACAGATCTCCCTACTTGCACATAATAAACTGCTGGTAACATCGTGAAAGAATGAAGGCTGGAAATTCAACATGAATCACAGAATTACATCATTCAATCAGAATTATGAAATAGTCTCTTAATAGAGCGGATTATGTATTTTGCGCGTGATCACATAACTTTATCATTCTCCCCTCAATGCATCAAATACAGCAGCTTGGTCAGTGCTTAGAATTAGATTTACTTTTTATCGTTAGCATCGTTTGTATCACTTAAACTAATCAAGTAATTGTGTACATTAACTTTCAACATTTGAGTGACAATAAACAGGAATTAAAATGAGGAGTTTCTGATATCTAGCTCTATATATATATATATATATATATATATATATATATATATATATATATATATATATATATGAATCAGCATTACTGGATCATGTTTGAGTCAGAGGACCAAACGATGAACTGGTATCGAGACATGACGATGTTATTAGTGTGATATGTTAAACATATACTCAAGTATTCACAATGAACCTGTGATATTTGTTTCACTACATTTAACCGGAGTTTAACTCGCAGTGCTCTGCTCTCTCTTCAACCAGCTGAAATGTGAGCGCTGAGAGTGTTTTATGTAAAATTGTGGAACGTAATAAAAAAATAAATAAAAAAATCACCACTTAGAACCACTCGGGCATTAAGAGAAAGACGCTCGCAGATTTACCAATTACCTTTTAGAAAATTAGCTTCCAAGAAAAATGTCCTCGCCGTGCTACGAAGTGATTAATGAATAATTCTGCTCAACTCCCAAATATAAAAGCCCTGAAAGCACCACGGTTTACGACATTTTGTAGCAACTCTGTGCAGAAGATTAGAAGCTGCTTCTTCAATGCTTTTAGTTCAAGTCTATTCTATTTTATTTTACACAATTTAGACAAATTCACGGTCAGAGTTTCTAAGTATGTGTGCTCAAATAGGATTGAAGGAGTTTACCGCACTGTATTATAAATCTACTTATTATAAATTACACACCAAGAAGTAGTTCACTAACGAGGCCCACGCCAATAACAGTATGAGTTTCGAGGTTTATTGCATGATGGAATGATTCGATTTCGGAAGCTGAAGGGGTAAAGGGATGTAGGATAGGGGTCGAGGGATGAAGGGATGTAGGGTAGGGGTCGAGGCATGAAAGGATGTAGGGTTAGGGGTAGAGGGATGAAGGGATGTAGGGTAGGGGTTGAGGCATGAAAGGATGTAGGGTTAGGGGTAGAGGGATGAAGGGATGTAGGGTTAGGGGTCGAGGGATGAAGGGATGTAGGGTTAGGGGTCGAGGGATGAAGGGATGTAGGGTAGGGGTCGAGGCATGAAAGGATGTAGGGTTAGGGGTAGAGGGATGAAGGGATGTAGGGTTAGGGGTCGAGGGATGAAGGGATGTAGGGTAGGGGTCGAGGCATGAAAGGATGTAGGGTTAGGGGTAGACGGATGAAGGGGTCGAGGTAGAGGGATGAAGGGGTCGAGGTAGGGGGATGAAGGGGTCGAGGTAGAGGGATGAAGGGATGTAGGGTAGAGGTAGAGGGATGAAGGGATGTAGAGTAAAGGTCGAGGGATGAAGGGATGTAGGGTAGAGGTCGAGGGATGAAGGGATGTAGGGTTGAGGTAGAGGGATGAAGGGGTCGAGGTAGAGGGATGAAGGGATATAGGGTCGGGGTAGAGGGATGAAGGGATGTAAGGAAGAAAACAAGGAGGTTGTAGAAGGGAGGTTAGGCGAGCGATGGGGGACCGTTGGTGTCCGATGGCTGGCGGGAACTGGGAGAATGGAGACGTAGAGTGGGAGCCGTCTCTTTGGAAGCTCTGGTGGTGCAGAGTCCCCTGTTGTTCCTGTAATCCTGCAAGAGAGAGAAAATCAAAAGACAAAAACGGGGTTGGTTGGGAGGGATGCGAAAGCAGAGTCGAAGTGAACGGGTTCATTATGCTTAAATACATTGTGCACAGGAAATCAGGCTTCTGCCTCCCCCAACTGTTTGGTAGTAAAACCGAAGCACTCAAAACACAAAAACAATGCAGCTGACTGCTGGGCAGCGTCTCGACGGTTAGCACTGTCACCTCGTAGAAGAAGGAAGCAGACCAGGGACTTCAACCTGAATTACTAAACCAGAAGTGAGCCGATAAAAGCTGTGTTCATGACTCGTGTCAGGCCGCCCTCTCCGAAAGATGCCGGGTAGAGCACGCTCCATCCTGAGAAGCAAACAACTCTTCAATTACTCTTTAATGAAGCATTCATTTCCACGGGGGGGGGGGATTCGTCATCGTCGGTCTGAAGTGTGCATCCAGACAGAAGCGGACCGTTATGAAGGAGCGAGGCATTAGCTGGGGGAATGGAGAGGCAGGAGACCAGCAGAGACCAGATTGGTGTTACTTGTTGTCTCCTCTCAGCTGAGTGCCATCAAGGTCTGACGATCAATCACTGCGGCGCCTCTTCTCTCACAGTCTTACAAAAGAGCTGGCTCAAGTCCCCCCCCCCCCCCCCCCACCTCCGGTGCTCTTTTATCATCTCGCTCGACGCTGTCGTCAACGCTCTCCCCACAGCTGGGCTTTAAAGCTGTGTGGCACCGTGTTGATAAGATCGATTATTGCGCCATTGATCTGAGCTACGCTGCAAAAGTCTCTATCGACCTCGAGTCACCGGAGCCAAACAGCAGGCTCCGTTCATCATGTTCTGGTTTAGCTCTTGTGTTTTCAGGGTGTGATGCTTTGTGGCTTAATTTGAAGGAACCTGAATTGCCTCAATGAGCCGTGTGGAGCGAGCGCTGCAGCTGCTGCTGTTGATTATTTTGGGCAGGCGGGCAGGCCGAGGAAAAGATCTCTGAATGTTAATTCTTATGAGATGAGCCAAACACTGGTTTACATACTAATCGGCACATTACAACTCGTCAACCGCCGGACGCTTTCAAACCGCGATGTTCTAGATAGATACCCCCCCCTCTCTCTGTCGCTTCAGTCTTGGACTTGTCAGGGACACCGTGTCAGTTTCTGCTTGTTGTATGTATGGTGTATTTTCAAAATAAACTCCTGTGTTCACTGAAAACGTACAGTTTTCCATCATTACATGCATACGTTCTCTTTTCAAAATAAACTTCCAACATAGGTTTACGTTTTTGGCCCTGCTGCAACTACTACTGCAGTAGTAGTACTACTGCAGTAGTACTACTACTGCTGCAACTACTACTGCTGCAACTACTACTGCTGTAGTAGTACTACTACTGCAACTACTACTACTGCAACTACTAAACTACTGCTGCTGTAGTAATACTACTGCTGCAACTACTACTGCAGTAATACTACTACTCATGCAACTACTACTACTATTGCAACTACTGCTGCAACTACTACTACTGCAACTACTACTGCTGTAGTAATACTACTGCTGCAACTACTACTGCTGTAGTAATACTACTGCTGCAACTACTGCTGCTGCAACTACTACTGCAGTAGTAATACTACAGCAGTAGTAATACTACTGCTGCAACTACTGCTGCTGCAACTACTACTGCAGTAGTAATACTACTGCTGCAACTACTACTGCTGTAGTAATACTACTGCTGCAACTACTACTGATGCAACTACTACTGCAACTACTACTGCAACTACTACTGCTGTAGTACTACTACTACTGCAACTACTACTGCTGTAGTACTACTACTACTGCAACTACTACTGCAGTAGTACTACTACTGATTCAACTGCTACTGCATATATATAGACACATATGTTTCAGAGAAGGAGAATACTCCTGCCTGCGCTCTGCAGCTCTAAACTAAGTTGGTCCTGTAGCTTTAACACGTTCAGAGCAGACTTTCTGCTGGAGCTCTTCGCGTTCTTGTTCTTGCCTTAAAGTTGCAATCAGAGTAGTCAGTTAGTATTTCCACCAGGAGAGACGGTAGTTGAATAGAGAGCTATTTATAGAACGAATACATGTGGTATAAAGGCTGTGTTTAATGTAGGAGAAGCTGAGCGGATATAAAGAGCCCTCAGTGATTAGACCTCATCATGACGTTAATATTTTTCAAAGGGGCACGAGCCACAAAGGAGTATTTCTGATGAAGTCCAGACACTGAAGGTTTCAGCAGAAGCAGTGGGCGTCGGCCGGGTGTTTCAGCAAAGCACTGGTTGTTTTTCTGGATCTCGAGTTAAAACACCGTATAATGAAGCTGCCATAGAGTCCAGGCTGTGCTGTACATCACTGGTGCAGACACAACGCTCAGCGAGTGACGGGAAATAAGCCTCTATGGTGGATTCAACAGACTCAAAAAGTGCTTCAAACGTGGGAAACTCAACAGTGTGGTTCATGGAGGAAGATGTTGATCTAATTTGGTGTCGTAGGGAAGAAGCATTAAGTTTAAATTTGAGATTTTGGGCTTTTTATGCCTCCATAACACAATGTTTATTTTATACTAGTGGAAAGAAAACATCCAAAATACACATTTAGGTTTTTAAATGTACTTCGCCTGTTCCTCATTTGCATATTAAAACATAAAATCGCAGATCTTTTTGTTCATAAACCATTCATAGTCTGATTTACATAACATGTCATTCCTAAAAACATTCATTTGTTTAATCTGTCACTAGAGATGTATGCAAGTTGTCACATATTTAATAAGACAACGACCCATTTGCAAAAAAATAGCTGCCTTGATTAATACACTTGGGCAACGCGATACGCGAGTTCTGTTATCAGAATATGTATTGGGACTTTTTCTTTTCCTGCTTCAAGACAGCTAATAAGCATATTTCCCCAAAATGTCAAACTGAAGACCAACAGCACATGAAGCTGTGAGCTTCTCCTCAGACTCAAAAACCACATTACTAGTTGGTAACCAACATGCCTACGGGCTCAGGATTACCCATCGGCGCTCCTCTGGGCGCTCGATTGAAATGTTGCGTCCTCGTGGCTGAAGAGCGTGTCGATATGTCACATGCATCCAGGATGTCAAATCGACAGCAAACACTCCTTCATGAGCCGACGGGGTTATTAATAAGACTGCGCAGATATCTCAGGGTAGAGGAAACTAGAGGAGGTCTGATGGCACAATGATGACAACAAATAAAAACTAGACCGTCGGCCATCGTCGCTGTATGAAATCCCTCCCTTCATATATTCCGCTCTCCTCACTGTCAGCGCCGCTCCGTGAGGATTGTTGGTCATGAATAAGTCAAGAAGCCGGTCAGACGTTTTCCTCTTGACTATTCCGTCAACGGGCAAATCCTCGAGCTGTCACAGCTGATAAGAGTTGTGGGAACAGTGACAGGCTGTATTATTATTATTATTATATATATATATATATTTACCTAAACATCTTTATTGGCATATCTTGGGGAATATGTTTATTTGCTTGTCGGAGGTAATGGTGGCAGTTCAAACCATTGCTTTAATTAATTAAACTTCATACTATTCTGACAGCTCCTTCGTAGTACGGCTGTTTTCATTCCGATGGATTTAAAATGGTTTATTGAACGATTTGCTCAGATTATTCTGTTGCTATATTGAGAGTCTGTCTCTCTCATCTCAGCGAGGCGACCCCGGGAACCAAATCCACTTGATGATCGCAGTATAGAGCATTATTGATTGCCGAGCTGAAAAAAGGAACAAATGCAAAAGTGGAACATGCATTTCATTAACTTGGCCTTCTTCTTCTTCTTTTCTTTGTGTGGTTCCCGAGTCTCTTTGAAGCGACCCATTAAGTGGTATTTTTAGGAATATAACAGAATAATCAGGGGAGCTGAGGCAGAGGCGTTAATTGATGTCGGCAGACAAATTGCTTTCAGGTAGAAATAAACTAGCATCTATTAAGTCTTTAGTTGAACGCGCGTATTATTATTGAATACAAACCAGGAGGACCACAACAGAGGACGGAGTCAGTCTTTGTTTATCCGCTTTATTCATGCACACAGTTCGGCTTCTCATCAGCGGTGCTTTCAAAGAGTGAACGTCACAGGATCACAATGTTCCTGCACCTTCTATCTTAACACGCTTCTTAGCTTTGGAACAGTGGAAACCTTTCAGAAATAGATTTTAATATAAGGACCCTCTTCGAGACAGACCCCTCAAGATCATGTTGGTGGATATATCCACTAAACCACACACAGTTGGATGTTTGATATGTGAGGAATAGGGAGTTAGTGTCATTGCCTGTACAAGATGCTGCAGACACAAACAAGACAATGAAACTCATAATACGTTGATTCAAATCCTCATTGTGGCTGAAATATTTTGTGTTGATGAATATGGTTTCCAAAACCCTGCAAAGCTGTTGCAAAAAACAATAGCTGAAAATATAATTGCAAAAATGAAAAGAAAAAACAGCCTTTCGTCAGGCCACAGGACAGCATCAACGTTACAGTGTCTCCCGGCATGACGTATCCAACCCTGATATGCTTCAGCAGCTGCATTGCCACATGCTTCCCTCTGCTGCCCTGCTGAGAGGAGCTGTGATGTTTACCATGTGTACCTTCCAGCACCAAGCTCCTCCGTAGAGTTGAGTAATAGAACCGTTACCTTTGCTAAAGCTAGGATTGCTAATTAATAAAAAAAACAAGTTTCAACATTCAGGGTCTGCCTAAAGAATTTAATCTCTTAAATGTGTTGTAGGTTTTTTTTTAGTGACAACTAAACTTAACAACAATTCACTAACTAAGGACCACGCCAATAACAGTATGAGTTTCGAAGTTTATTGCATGATGGAATGATTGTTAGATTTCGGAAGCTGAAGGGGTCGAGGTAGAGGGATGAAGGGTAGGGGTCGAGGGATGAAGGGATGTAGGGTAGGGGTCGAGGTAGAGGGATGAAGGGTAGGGGTCGAGGGATGAAGGGATGTAGGGTAGGGGTCGAGGGATGAAGGGATGTAGGGTAGGGGTCAAGGTAAAGGATGAAGGGTAGGGGTGGAGGTAGAGGGATGAAGGGTAGGGGTCGAGGGATGAAGGGATGTAGGGTAGGGGTCGAGGTAGAGGGATGAAGGGTAGGGGTCGAGGGATGAAGGGATGTAGGGTAGGGGTCGAGGGATGAAGGGATGTAGGGTAGGAGTCAAGGTAGAGGATGAAGGGTAGGGGTGGAGGTAGAGGGATGAAGGGTAGGGGTGGAGGTAGAGGGATGAAGGGTAGGGGTGGAGGTAGAGGGATGAAGGGTAGAGGTGGAGGTAGGGGGATGAAGGGTAGGGGTGGAGGTGGAGGGATGAAGGGTAGGGGTCGAGGTAGAGGGATGAAGGGTAGGGGTCGAGGTAGAGGGATGAAGGGTAGGGGTCGAGTTGGAGGGATGAAGGGATGTAGGGCCGTCTCTTTGGAAGCTCTGGTGGTGCAGAGTCCCCTGTTGTTCCTGTAATCCTGCAAGAGAGAAAATAGAAAGACACAAACGGGGTTGGGGGGGAGGGATGTGAAAGCAAAGCCGAAGAGGAAGTGAACGGGTTCATTGTGCTTAAATACTTTGTGCACAGGAAATGAGCCGTGTTCTGGGCGTGGTCCTTGTTCCTGAACTAAGTTTGTGAAACCCCAGTTCCAATGATAATGCAATAAATGATTTAATACAATACGTACAATATGAGTAAATATACTGTCAAACTATACTGATAGATGACTATATATATATATATATATATATATATATATATATATATATATACAGTATATACACATATACATTTTTTTATGGTGTAATACAAAAATTCTGGTGCACTCTATCCACGTCCATTCCTAACTTTTTGTTCTCCATGCCTGCTCTCACATGGCTACCACTGGTCAGGTGATCTGTTCCCAGGTGTAAGGGGGCGTGGCCTGGGGAACACAGGAAGAGAATTGTTTTGGGTTGAGGAGAGAGGACATGTGTGTGTGTGTGTGTATAGGTTGAAAGAGAAGTAATGGAGGAGCAGTGTGGTCTTCAGTGAAGAGGGGAAAACAAACATTTGTCTACTTTCTATGTTTGTAAATCGTCCATCTGAAGTTAAAAAGGATTTAACGTGATTTGAGGAGCATAACTACTGAGTGAAAATCAACCCAAGGCCGGATTACCAATTCCCAAATCTACATCCGGTGAGTTTCATTCTTCTTTGTACATTTTCATTTTGGAAGGAAAACTTAACCTATCCTGGTGTTTGCTTCGTTTTACAAAGTTCACTCGCCTTCAGCTCCCTCTGTAGTCCATGTGGTCCATGTGGTCCATGTGGTTCCACGTGCCTCTCCGTCGGGGATCCCACTAAACTAGGAGCTGTTTTCCTCCTTTTTTTTTTTTTGTTTGACCTTTTCAGCAGAGATGTCACATTATATAAACAGTGTAAGCTGCCGGCTGCTGTCGAAAGGTTTATTTTGGTACAAGAACATGCAGAGATTGATGTTCTTGCTAGATTTGCCGGGTTGTCTACCGTCAGAACTACAGCGGTTAGTTTGGTGTCTTAGTCGTATTTACTGGTCGGGAGGCTTGTGTTCCTTTCAGCTGCTCTTTGTTGTGGAGCAAAGACGTTCTTTCTGTGACTCGTGGTTCTCTTGCTACCTTTTTTTTTTTCCAAGCTTTTGACCATATCCCAATTGAGGGGGGTATCTTGAACGCTGCACACAGAAAAGCCTCAGTCAGGTCCACTATTAGGGATGTCTACTGTGAGACGACATCTCTTTATAACCTTTTTTATTACGACCATTTAGAGGTCGATTAAGAGTACTTGAGGATCTAAAGCTGTAAAGGTTGGAACTGTCAAAATGATATATATTACACAGATGTGGTGGGAGTATCTAAGCATCACCTTTTATGACTTTAGATAAAAAGTTTAAAATATTAACATTTATCCATTATGGGTCTTGGGCAGGAGGGGAGATGAAGGTCTGTCGCTCTCTTCTTCGGCGTCACTAATGAGGATTATCGGCAGCGAAGGGTAAAGCCCTCGTGAGTAGACGTGAAATGGAGAAGCAGTCTCCCAGAGCACCTTAACGCCTAACGCCTTAACACGTAGTTGACAGGAGCAGGTAATTACTAATCAGGTCGATGTTTCTCTCCGTCAGTCAGGAAATCAATGATCACTGTCCAAACGACGGAAACGATGCGTTTAACCTCCACTCTGATGCTAATAATGATGTATCATAAAAGTGCACGGCAAGCACACATGGTACACTTCAAATGTACCGAAGCAATGAAAGATGGCTGCAGGCGAAACATGTTGCATGTGTACATCAACACATTGTGTGTGTGTGTGTGTGTGTGTGTGTGTGTGTGAGAGAGAGACAGTTTTACTGACTTAATATTTCAGATATTTTATGTACATTTACTTCGGTCAGTCAACGGCATATACTTAATTTCTGTATTTCGCATTCTGAGCATAAATATAGCAGCAGACAACTATTAGCTGTGTACAGATACAGAGGAGTGACGTCTACCTGAGCAGAGAATGAGGTCTCCGTCTGTCTGTCTGTGTGTGTGTGTGTGTGTGTGTGTGTCTCTGTGTGTGTGTGTGTGTGTGTGTGTTGTCATCAGAGCTTCTTCTTGCTTCGTTAACGTTTCCGTAAACCGTCGCCACGACGACGGACGCTGAAAGGAAATGTAAATGCTTCCGATCTCGCATCTTGCACCCTTCAAACTACAATCCCTGATTTTTCTTATACAACGACTTCCCAAACATTTTTTTGCCTCTGGATGTTTCGAGTAGAACTCGACGACTCGGAGTCCAGTAGTTCACGCTGTCGCTCTCTCTTATTGCCCCGTAGAGATTTATTGTAAACGAACATGAAGGAGTCATTCCCTTCCAAGTAAAATATTTGCAAATCAGATTTTTCTCAATCATTTCAGTTCTGCATTACACACATGCACGTTTACTGCTGACAGTCTTCTTCTTCTTCTCTGGCTTTGTTGGTGCATTAGTGTCTTTCTTGACATCTGCTCTGTGCAAAAATGCGTTTTTACATTTGGAAGATATGAAGTTAACTTGTCCTCAGATAAACACGTGGAGGTCTGTGGATTTGATCCGTCGCTTAAGTTGAAAGAGCATTAAGAGGGGTTCCTTTAACAGCAGCATGCTTTAATGAGAGGTTAATGGAGGCTTCTTTAAATGGAGCATGTGGCCATTAGTAAGGAGTAGAACATGCCATAGATACAGATTCCATTTCCACCTTATTGTTATGTAAATGCAGCGGTGGCGACCTTCCCTCCCTCCCACCCGCTCATCTGCACCGGCACAAATGGACAGAGAGCAAATGTAGCTCGTCCGTCGCTTTTTGAAAAAAAAAAATCATTTCACTCACGATATGAATGTTTAGCTCCTCAAACTCATTTGCAAGATTGTCTGAATATTTGAACCGGGAGATGAGGTGAGTCAGGGTCCCCCCGGGTTCAGAGAGGGCTTCCTTCATGCTCCCTGAGTGAAGCTGCAGACACGCTAAATGCATTTATTTTTGAAATTGTCAGTTGCGAGTGTATAAATAACGGCTCGTCGTATCTGATAGCGCGGCGCTACGTTCACCGGCTGTCCGGAGATTAAAGGCACCAAAGGCTGTGTCCAATACAATGTGGAGCATTTGTTTTATCTCCCACGGCCGCGGTGTCCACAGAGAGGAGAGTCTCACGCAGAGACAGTTTCTACCCTCACTTTGCACCTCTTTGTGAAACGTGACAGAATAGAAAGTGGGATAAAATGGTCTGATTTTAAATCCGATCACAGCTGGACGCGTGTGCGCTGCTCTGATACTAATAAAGACTGCAGCAGCAGCAGCAATGTAGCAAATTCACCTTCGCATAAATAATAACAATCTGCATGCTGCACAGGAACCATTTTCAGAATAATTCATATTATTTATTAATTATTTGCGTTCTGATGTTCTGATTCTGAATGTATTATTTAATAAACCACAATATGATAATGGTGAACCCTGGATATGTTGCTGCTGCTGATGTGTCCTGTGTGTCAAAGCGCTTGGATTAAACTTTGGTGATTCTGACGCTCCTCTACAGGACAGAGCGAGTCAACATGTAGCACCCGACGTAGTTCGTTGTGGTCCTGAACAGACCGAGGCGATGTTCAATGGCTGTGAGACTTTGTTGTTGCCCACCTCCCTGACTTTTATTATTTCAGGTTTGAGTTTCTTGCAAGAGTCTTTGGGAACTTAGAGCCACCGTACTCCAGGTGAGAGGAGATCTGAGCTGCTTTAGGACCTTTATTTTGACCTTGAGTTTGACCTCTCAGGGCTAAAAAACCCAACAAAACAAAAACAACGGCACTGACAATGTTTCTGACGTCAAATGATAATTATGTCAATATTTTTATTTACAGTTACAAAGAACATTATATTTTGGAACGTGTGGGCCTTCATATAGAAAACACTGCGTTGTCATTCACCCACTCATACGCCGCAGGCACAGCCAACGATACCATGAATAATAGTCCTTACCCCCCCCCCCCCCCCGCTAACTCTCACCAGTTGAATGCACTATAAGGCCACCTCAGGTCTGGAGAGAAGAAGCTGCAATCGAAGTGTTCAGGTCAACGTTAGAGGTGGACAGGCCACTCGTGCAGTCTGTGCAAGCCGGCGTTATCGGCATCGACAGTCACATGCTGCAGGGCTGGAGTAGAACCCGTAGGAGTCTGATTAAGAGTGGGCGGCTAAAATGTAAGCCGTCCACCTAAACAATGGGGCCGATCTGCTTTTTATGATAAGAATCCCTCACCGGCGTTAGCTCCGCGGATTAAAGCTACCTTCAGTGCGGCAGTCACGTTCTGCAGGCCGGTGAGGCTTTCTACAGTCGTAGTACTGTTAAGTCATTTTAAAGTTTATGTAGCAGCACTTGACTCCTGAACCCGCAGGAATCCAGTAAACTGCAGATTTACATACGTCTTTGCATGCTTTAGCTAACAACGCTAGCATTGATGACAGAACAACAGACAGTCATGCAACCAGTAGCTTTTCTACTGTTCTTGACCGGACAGCTGCTTGTTAGGGGACAGCCGGGACAGTGAATTGGACCGCGGATGATTCACGTATAATGTATGTAGGTCATGTCAAGACTGCACAACATGTTTTGAAGGGCTGCCATTAACCTGCGGGCCGCACTTTGAACACGCGTGCTCTAGAAGCTGAAGGAGCTTTTCTGATGTGTATCTGAAGCCACAACGACGCTATTCCAGCCAATCGGCAGATAGCGTGAACACTTGTGCTTGGATGTAGATAAGCTAGCTAGCTAGCTAGCCAGCGAGCCAAGGTAAAAGCCGGTGTCGGTGTTGGTTGCATGCATTGTGCAGGACAAGAGATTGAGTTTCCTGAGCAGGTCAGGAGGAGGATAACACCAGCATCAACCTCTCTGTATATCCACCAACTCTTTCACTCACAGGTTTTCCCTAGTATCTGTATTTGTTGTGTTGTATTCTCTGCTATCATATTAATATTTATACGTATGTAGAAGGTTGTAATATGTGTGGCTGAGAGAAGAGAACTGGACTGTGTTTCACATACATTGGACATACATTATTCATTATGGATCCTCTAACGCTGTTCTCTTCTCTTCTTCCATTACTGCTTTCTCTCATTTACAATCCCTGCACAGCGAGAAGAGGACGGTGTCGTCCATATACCGCATGTTATTGACAGCTTGTTTACGAGCTCCGGTCTTTCGGCATTCACAGGTGCATTACCTGTAGCTAATGAACGTCTCTGAACGACATCGAGACTCAAGCACCCTCTCTCGATCCATCACCGGGCTCAGCTCGAGCTACTTTTAACGAGGGAAAAAGCACTCGAGCCCGATCGCTACTTTGAAAATTGGGGATTTTCTGAAAGACGGATTTGCGTCCGACAGGAGAGTGGTGCGATTAACTCGAGAGTGAAAGAAAGTGAACAAAAAAAAAATCAAAGATGGTGCACATTTAACAAACACCCTCTCTCATGGAAATAACACTTTCTAAGTGGAATAAGTGCGACGTCTTTGTATTCTCATATAAGGAGGCGGGGTAGGACTTTGACGCTGTCCAGTACATGATTAGCTTTAAGCAACAACAGTGCTTCAGTTGAGATCAGGGAAAGATAGATTCGTTTTTGGGGATATCTGCTGTAGCGATGTCTGCTTTTTCCAATACAATGAGGCCGTGTGGTACTCGGCTTGTGGGGTTTTAATTACATGTTAATAAAGTAACAGTTCACCCCCAAAATACATATTTTTTCCTTTTACCGGTTGTGCTATTTATCAATCTAGATTGTTTTGGTGTGAGTTGCTGGTTCAGCCACGCTATAAGGAAGGCAATATCAATGGGTTGGTCCACTATTTAGGTCTGGACTGAAATATCTCAACAGCTACTGGACAGAGTCCTGTGGGGAGAACCCTAAAAAAAAACATCTGTGACGCTCTGGCTGGTTGTCTTGCAGCACCAGAAGAATATCTCTATATCTACATACGAGACATGTTTCCAGGCAACACATCCTACTAATGCTGGTGATTTCCTAACATCTTCAATCAGGTCTTTAAATGACTTGGCAGATGTATTCATGAAAAAAGGTTGAAGTGGCATTTATTTCTCTAATGAATACTGTATAATACACACACGAATATATCGTTGCATAATTTCTAGAAGGGCAGATTGCATCGTGGGAGTTATGACAGCAGCAGTTTCTGCCTATTAGAAATCATGTATTGAACTACCGTTGAATAACACATCGGGGACGTGAGCCTTGAAGTGGCCGGTCCTTGTTTAACCTGCAGGGAGGCGTCTCTGTTTCGGTAATTGATCCGCGGCTGCCGGTGAAGGAAAACCTCCTTAATTGAAGTGAAACGTCGTCGAGCTCTTTCACACGGCGATGCTGGTCTGAATTTGCGGAGGAGATGCAGGAGTTGGATGTTTTTAATTTGCTGGTAGTGGTGAGCGGCACACTCCGAGACTCTGAGCGGCCTTGGGCCGTCTCTGGTGTGTTTTATCTGAGCGCCGGTGGAAATGCACTTTGCAGCCCAATGTCACGAAGGACTATTTTGAAGCACTCTCTGCTATTTAAATGGAATCGTGATCATGCAAGATGGATTATTCCATTAGGAGCCCAATCATCTTCAAGCAGATATTATGCTATCCAATTCCCTCTTGTTGAGTTTCATTAAAGGAGCTCAAGCAGTTTTTTCTCTGGCCTTCATTTCATTTAGTTTATTTTTGCCAACAATTAAAGTTAGGCCTGAAGCACAGATGCTGCATTAGAATTCTTTTATACAACAGATCCAACAGAAAAAGCTTAAAAAGTAAAACACAATGGCATCTAACACAAATGTACAGTTATTTACATTCACACAAGGCTTTTCAGTATTCCGTTTACACAGTGTAAAGCTGTCTTATATCAAATATAAAAATGACAAAAATGACAATACTGCAAGGCAAATTACAAAAGGTACAAAGCTGAACGAAGGACGGAGGTTATTGAAGAAGCAATCAGCGGCGTGAACATCGATTGACAATCAGCAGGAACTCTGTTCAGCAGACGTGACAGAGGACTCGGCTCTGCTCCGAGTCCAGGATTCATGGACTGAAAACACGTTTAACCAAATAAGCTGCAGTTCATTAGCGTAACGCACAACAAACCTGCCATACGCAGTGATGTGTGGCCACTAGTCAGACCCTCCGAGTGACTTTTATTTCTTAAAAGCAACAAAATAAGCGACGCCCAGGGAAACAGTGAGGAATACTAAATGTATTCTATTTATTTCTTTATCTTTTACTGTAAATTAAATCTCCCTGTAGTGAGTTTGTGATGATTTCTCTAACTTCCTTTTTTTACATGATTTGTAAATGAACGTGTGAGTCATCTGGCGACTTTTGAAGCTACAGTCGCTTTCATTGCAAATGGAGTTTATAAGAGCTGTAGCTTACTACAGACAGGAACCACCAGAAGGTGGTGCAGTGAAGTGTATCTGCGCATCTGCAAAAATATGTGTCTCTACAGTCTTGGTGAAGCATTTGGGAGCATTGAAGTCCTACAGGGTGTGGACCAAGCTGCTGGGTTGTAAAGCTTGAAATCTCCATTGCCGTCAAGGGCAACATTGATCGACCGGCAACAATTGACTACCTCTTGATTCTTTATTGTCCCGTTGTGCAATGAGGTGGTACAATATTACTGATTTAGTTTCTTGTGGACTTAAAGTTGCAATGATATTGAATTTAACAAACTGTATCCAACAACTGAATCACATCTAACAGAATGCAAAAGATGAAAAATGACACAAGGACACATTTCTCAATGAGCCGTCCTAATGTGATAATCAAGTGAACATCACGCACACTTTAACTGATCATACCCTGAATGCACGATACAGATATTTTTAATATACCCATTTATTGTAAGTAACTCGCTTTTGTTCATTTGTCCCTTTTCATTCTTTTTTTTTTTTGGGATTCTCTACATTTGTCATTGTGCTCTTATTAATTTGAGTTTGCAGAAATAATGCTGGCTGAGAGACATCCTGCACACCTTTGTCAAAGCTAAGCATGTATACACAGAACACTTTAAAATCACCACTGTCGTTGCAAGAAAAAGATGCAGGAATGTATCACAGCGCTACACTAGTCAGCATGTGTATCGTCTCTCTCCGTTGTCTCTGTGAGTAACTCTTTTGTTCTTTTATTTAAATTGTTTTTATTGAAGCCTCATGAGTCAAAAGCATTGTGTGGAAATAGTAAGATCTAAAACAAAGTGTACAGAAAGCATACAGAATCACAGGTACTCCTCAAAGTCATTGTAACTGTGGCAAATTTGTTCAAATGCAAAAGCTTTATGTTATCTACAAATTCACATTTATTTTCATTTGTCAAGTCAAGTTTAGATAGAGCCCATCACCGATGCCTAAAGGGGGCTTTACTCTCATCTGCTCTGATCTACATTCAGTTTGGATGGGCTTTTATCTATTCCACATCTACCACATGACATTATTCAAGTCCATTCAAAACTATGGCACATATTGACATGTTTGCATGTCGAGAGCAACTATAGTTAAGCTCTGCACCACCTCTGACATGCGGAGTTGAAATGATCATTAGTTGCACCGGCATCCATCGATGAATGTCTCCAATTTGATTGATGTCGTCATCTCTAGGAGTAAATAAATGACCAGTCAATATGTCCTGAATGGGCCACAGATGTTCCAGACGACAGGCTTCAAGATCGTTTGAATGCAGATCAGTAATCGCCTTGAAGCAAGTTTGTCTGTTCACTTCAAGTCCGAGTTTAGGGGTGTTAGTTGACTTCACGTCTGTTTTAAACAATAACCCAACGAAGTGAGTGAAGTGTTGTGGCTGCCAACATTTGCTATTCTGCTCGTTTTGCTCAGAGGCTGTCTGCAGACTTGACACCACTCACGAATGTCAAGTAGGCGTGCAGGAAAAGACGTCCATAGAAATCCAAGCTTCAGCGGTTCTGGATTTTTCCATCTGAACGCAAAAACCTTTTTGAACTGGGCTTGATTGGGGATTCCGTGTCCTGTGTGACAGACCTTATCAGAACCATGGAACATTGAGCCCAGATGTTTTTCTTTAAACACAATGTGTCCATTTTTTTGTTTTGTACAAGATTCCCGTATTTCTCAACGTAGAGAGTGGTTGACCTTTGCTATAATTCATCCAGCTGTCGGTGGGTATCGGTCGTGCTCTGTAAGGTAGAGATACAAATGAGACAGTCAAAATGCTCCTTTATCACCACAATCTCTTTTTGTTTCTTTGAATGCAAAGGCAAGTGTTCCTTAGAAGAAATTAACATATTCAATTGAAAATCCCATTGTCTCAGAATCCCATCTTTTGGTGCAATTTTTTACCCTGTGAGTCCGTCTGTCTTATCACAAAACTCTCTGATTGATGATGTTTGAACAATACCTTCTTTGCTTGACAAGATAGAAATCTGCAGACGATTCTTTGTCCTTCATCAAAAAAAAAGGGTCTGTACACTCGTCTTCTGACTAATCGAGAGCTGGGGGACGCTCTGCTTTCGTAATCTCGCTTATGTTTGAATATGCTCTTTGGGCTATCGCCCCAATATAGTGTCAAGGCATCGCACTTGATTCCATTTTGTTATCGGAACTTTAACGGAAAAGTAAGATCGGAGTGAAACTTATTTCCCGTTCTCTTTAGCTATTCCTTTTGAGTGTTCAGTCAGACAAATTGAAGAGAATGATCGGCACGACTCCGTTCTTTGAGACTTGCATTTCCTCTTTATGATATTTAAAACTCTGTTGTGGAGATCTGCGTGACCTCTGATTGCAGATCTTGCTGGATCCTCCTTGAGCGAGAGCTGTGCGGGACCCGTTCCATGCCTAGTCATGCCGGCTTCTTTTCCGCTTCTGTTGGAGTGCAGACGGACACTGGCTCCCTTGTGTTGTTGCGGCCTCTCGTCAGACTGTGCTGCTCCACGTGGGTCTGACAGGGAAGGCAAAAATCCCTGAAGCACCGCTTAAAATTTTCGTCTAAAAATGCGTAGAGGACAGGGTTAAGGCTGCTGTTGGTGTAGCCCAGGGCGATGCACAGGTGCCAGCTGGCTATCACGAAGGGGTTCCTTGTGTCGATCTCCACCATGGTCTTCACGATGATGAAGATGTGAATGGGGGTCCAGCAGATGATGAAGGCCGCCACTATTACCAGGACCATGCGGGTGATGCGGCGCATGTTGCGGTCTTTCTCCTTGGAGCCTGAGAGCAGGCGGACGCTCTTCAGGCGCAGGATCATCAGGCCGTAACATATGGTGATGACCATCACGGGGACCACGAACGCAAAGATGAAGACGCAGATCTTCGTCACGGTGTCCCAGTACCAGTCGGGGTCAGGGAACTTCAGCATGCACATGGTTTTACCTGGAAATAGGGCAGGTAGAATTCAAAAGATGTTGTTAATGTACGGTTATGGTAACAAGCAGGTTTAGACAGATGCAGTGAAACATCCCCGGCCTTCCACCCGCATGTGCTACTGGCCCTTCCACCACCCTGGCTTCCCTCACCTTTACGCCCCGTTGTACTTATATTAGGAGTTTGTCTCTATTGTCTCTCACAAGCCTGAAGTTTGCGAGCATGGTAAGCATTGAGCATTTACTCTTAGAGGACAGTTATTTGCTCCTGTTGCCACCATATGGGTGCACAACAAAGAGTAGGCGCTATGGGTCGATGTCCAGATTGTCATCCTTCATGTGTGGTGTCTATTTCAACTTGTCGGAGTTGTGCTCGATAGTCAACCACTGAGTCTTCAACCATAGCATTTTGTCTGTTGCCATCTTGTTTTCTTTGCAACCAGAAGTAACCCAAAAGGGTGGAGCTAGGTACAACTGAACGCTGAATAAGTAACATTTTTTTAGATGGTCAAAATATTACATTTATCTGTCATGAACTGAAAACACTGTGAAAGGGTTAAAGTTGTAAGATGAAAGCACGGACAACTCCCAGACCGGACGACGGCGAGGTAGTAACCTGTCTATCACAAGGTAGCCCCGCCCTAAAGCGTACCCTTCTTTGTTTTACTCTAAATGAGACCACAATTTACTAGATTGAGAGCATAAACTCATTTTTAAATGTTTACAGATTTTTTTACTGAGTCCTTACAGACTTTAGAAGGATAACAAGTTTATGGAATTTCTGCATTAGCTTTACTTTTCTTGGCACTGAACATTGGTACTCATTGACATAAATTGTCCTTTGCAGATTTTCCCGATAGGAACATGATGTCCTGAGTCTTTCATCTGTTATGCACATTGGTGTTCTCCTTTTCAAAGATTCATTACAAGGATATTTTCATTCTTCAAGGTCTACTTGGAAAGGCGACGTGACGGTATCCCAAAGACATTGATGAATTGAGCTAGTCTAGGGCTCATCTTTCAACACACAATAGATTGTGTGGCCCTGGGTGAGTAGTAAAGGCAGCACAGTTCAGGGACTATTCAGGGCTACTTGTGGAAATCAAATATCCTCTGTTTGGGTTTAGATGAAGAGATGGAATCTAGTGGTCCTTTGAGTGACATGTAAGCTAATTATGCAGATCAGAGCACGTCTTTTCCCTCTTCATGGCTTACCCAATTCTGGAAGACTTGTTGGAGACTTGGTTAATATTCGTATAAAGAAATGAAGAGAACACTATCTCACCATTATCCTTCACTTTGGTCACAGCCATGACCATAATGGGCACCCCAATCGCCGAGGACAGGACCCAGATGAGCACGTTGATCATCTTCGCCTTGACCGGCGTCCGAAACTCCAGCGCTCTGACCGGGTGGCACACGGCGATGTAGCGGTCCACGCTCATCATGGTCAGGGTGAAGATGCTCGTGAACATGTTGTAGTAGTCGATGGCGATGATGAGCTTGCACAGGACCTCCCCAAACGGCCAGGTGTTCATGAGGTATTTGGCGCTCTGGAAGGGCAGCGTGCTGGTGGCGAGGGCGTCGGCGAGAGCCAAGTTGAAGATGTAGATGTTCGTGGCCGTCTTCATCTTGGTGTATCTGATTGTGATCAGAGAAAATGGGTTTTGCAATAAGCCGCAGCCGTATTAAGAAGCAGCTGGGTGTGGAATACTCTGTTATGGGGATATGGGGATTTGAAAATGATATTCACTGTGCAGCGAGAGCTTTAGAGTAAAAGTTGATTCCCTCATGCTGTGGATGTGCAGCGTAGAGCTCTGATGGAATTCATATCTTTCTCTAAATAAGAGATTTAAGATAATCGTTACAATTGGCTTATGGGCCTCTGATCAAGCGGCCTACTTGCAAGAAAAGCACCAGGGACGTGTGAAAAGAAAACACTGCTGCTATCTAATTGAGGTTCATGTATATTGTATGTGTTGGATAAAGATATGCATTAGAAGAAAATAAATTAACGGTCATCGGCACCGAGCTCATTTTATTTGGTATAGGCTTATTGAGGCCAGAGTATAAAGGCTTATTTTCACATAGGCTTCTCTCATCAAGAACCGTACAAGATACTGAACATAAAGCTCGGCTGATTCAGTTTTCGTGGAGATTGCCCTTTTTTCTTTTTTTAAAATTATTGCTTCCAAATACAATCCAATTAACATGCAAAGCAGACTGCCCAAAGGCACAACACACAAGCATTAGAGGCCAGAAAATGAGAAAAATCTCTTGAAGATACACTGTTTACTACACATTACAATTGCTTTATGAATATATTCTTCTGACACCGTATGCCATTGAACATTCATTGTCTGAATGAATAAGTATAGGTCCCCTACCCAACACATTTTAATGGAAAATATAGAGAATTGCGCTGTTCAATTGGAATACACTGAATTCTGATGTCTCAATGGATATGTTTTTGAATTTCACTTCTCTCTCCTCTACAGACAATAATAGGGGGGGGGTATCGGTGGTGGAAGTGATGGCAGGGGTCTGCATATTTAAAGCAAGGTGTAGCCAAACCCAACACCTTTTTATTGGGCTTAGCCATCTTACGAGGGGCTGACTTTATTGCGTCTCACCGGTGGAACTGATTAAACGCACACGATAAATGTCACCTGTTTTGATCGGGGGGGGGGGGGGGGGGGGGGGGGGGTTGTTCCGTGTAATTTGTACCGAGTTTTAAATTACAAATAACTGATCCAACAAATACAAAGTGAAGTAAAGAAGCAGGAGTTTGACTCCTATATGTGACGGTAACAAGCGGCCTCTGACACTTCCTGGTGTGAAAACAGATTCTCAGCGTATGTACAGATGAGTCCTCCTTTGAGTTTATAGATGATGTTAGTCTTTAAACTAGAAGGGTCAATAGATGACATCGAATGACACTTTTGGCCGTTGGTCCATTGATGATATATTACTGGCTTAACTCTGCGGGCAGGAGTTTTGTCCGATAAAATAAATCTGTTTGATGTGAACTTCAGGCTTCAGAAATGAATCAGAAATTATAATTGGTTGTTACATTATTTACCCTCCGCTGAGTCTCACCACTGTACTGATTGTGTCTCATCTGTTCAGTTGAAGGAGAATCCGCTTCAAATGTACAAAATATGAGCAGTACATGATAGAAATAACATGTATAAATTGTATTCAAGCATGTAATATACAAGCCCTTTTGATGCGATGGAAGGAAAAGCGCAATTAACTAAATGCTTGACATGGTTTACTACCAATCAGACTGGATTTACTTCTCTTCGGGTGGTGGGCTGATTTTACAATTACCTGCACTGGTCAGTGATTTTAATCCTGTCAAAGTAGATCTATGAGCTTTTTATGAAAGAGCTGCTCGTCCTTTTTACAAGCTCTTTGTGAAATTTTACTTTTGTCTTTAAACTGAATAAATCAAAAATACTCCATTTAGTAAACTTGCATAGAGGCCGATATCTAGTGCTGATCCGACACCGGTGCATGAAACACACCTCGCAGATCAGTGGGGAGGTTGTCCAGTGTGTGATATATTGCTGACGCTTGTTCTGACTAACGTTACGCGCTCCGTTAACGTTACGCGCTCCGCTAACGTGCTCCGCTAACGTTACGCGCTCCGCTAACGTGCTCCGCTAACATGCTCCGCTAACGTTACGCGCTCCGCTAACGTGCTCCGCTAACGTTACGCGCTCCGCTAACGTTGCGCACTCCGCTAACGTTAACTTGTTCCGCTAACGTTACATGCTCCGCTAACGTTACATGCTCCGCTAACGTTAACTCGCTCCGCTAACATTACGCGTTCTGCTAACGCGCTCTGTTAACGTTACGCGCTCCAATAACGTGCTCCGCTAACGTTTACGCGCTCCGCTAACGTTAACGCTCTCCGCTGACGTTAACGCGCTCCGCTAGCGCCTGCCTGATCGTTACTGCGCGGGTCAAACTTGCAAAATTCTTCAGCTGTACTTTCATCACAACTTCAGAAGCAGCGATCGTTTTTTTTTCCCAGAACGATTGAGCCACCACATGCGTGGCACCGATTGGGGATCGGCGTTGTTGTTCCTGTGTTGCGTAAACGAGCTGATAAATGATCTGATAAATTATATGGGATTGGTGTACTGACTCGCGTACCAATATCCGATCCTTGCTTTGGATGCTGCCTCGGAGGTATTTCTGATACTGGTATCGGAAGAACTCTCAATAAAGATCTGACTTGAGTTATGACTTACCTCCACCTATAATTTCCTCTTGTAGGATGAGTTTAATCGCAGAGGAGCAGAGTGAACGTTTCATTCTTCCCCTCGTGCATCATTAATAACTTAAATCTTAATCGATGTTATTGTTGCTCTTTCTGCTTACGACAAGTCAAACCAGTCTGTTTAATGTCAATTTTGCGGCACACCGCCATGTGGCCTCGACTCCGGGAATTTAATCCAGCTTTATTTTCAGTTCATTTTAGACAGAAGGAAACTTTGAACATTCCCTTGTGTGTTTGATCCGTTCTAATCCAATGTGTGCATTAAGTAATGCATTTATGTTAAATAGCGTCAGTCCAACGGCATCATTAAAACTCTGTCATAGTGACGTACAGTTCACTTTTGCGTCTCAATCTGTTTGAAGCCTTTGATGAGGCGTCTGAAGCCTGGCTTTTTAACACGTGGAGAGGATTAAGTGCGAGTGCGTGTTTAACGGCAGTCACTTTGATAATTGAACTGTGAATCCAAAGAGAATCTCTTTCCCTCACTCCCTAATCCAGACTGACAAGATAGGCCCGCATGCTGCGTCCTGTTCTTTGGCGCTTCAGCGAACGAACACCGGGATGACCGGGCCTGTAGATGTTACACCACCCGATGTTTTGATAATGTGCAGATTAGACATTGAAATGGTGGAAATAATGCAAGTCTGCAGCTTTTTTACTGTAGTACGCACAGGTGTACTGTACATCAGAGGTAAAGGGTCATTTAAAAAGGAGTGTGGAGCATGTCACATCCACGCCAGCACTCAGGATCTTTAAGATTATGAGGATACCAAAGAGCCGTCGTGGCATTTAAAATAAGACAGAAGTGGCTTCAGGGGGGGTGGGGGGGGGGATGTTCTTTTATGCAGGTCACACACGCATGACAAGACTTTAATTTCACACCAAGCAGTGACAAGTGTGTTATGTATGAAAACACAGAAAGTGTGACTAGAAACTTTCCCATTTCCACGTCGTGCACAGTGGAATAGCTGGTCCTGAGGTTGCGTTGTGGTTAATTGCTCAGCGTATAATTCAGATAGAGGGGGAACGCTCGTATCTTCCTTTTTTCCTAGGGTCGGAGAAGCAATTAAGTTTCAAGAAATATCATTGTAACGCCCCCCCCTTTTTTTATTTCATGTTACAGTGAAGCACGTTTCGTCACACACTTCCTCCTTCTGTTGTTCTTCTTTCCTTGCGGCCGTTGACTCCGTGTTTAATGCGGCCGTCGCGGCTGACCGATGCCTTTCCTCCTCACGCGCGTGTCTCAAGAATACAAAAAAAGAAAAGCAGCGCACTGAAACTGAAACCACCAGGGTTGTAGGAGCTCAGGAGCTATTATTGACCGCCCTGACCTCCCGGGGGATCTTGTAGGAACGTGAACGATCTCGTGCCGAGATGGAGCGCCATCGATCACCGGTTCGTCATTAAACAAATGCCTGCCAACTGTGCACTATGCAAATTCTATCTAACCAGCCATGGTTCTAAAAGCAATCGATGCTTCACCAAGTCTGCTTGAAACCTGCGTGATAACACCAGTGAACACCATGACAGCATGGATGTGACCAAAGGGCTCAAAGAGCCGAGTGGACTGGAACGATCCGATGGTCCCTTGTCCACTTCCTACAGCACCCTACTTCTGGTGCCCTTCCTCGGACCTCACCCGTCTTCTTGTCCTTCATTTTGATTTTTTGGACCGTACCACTACACACACCACTAACGAGGTGAAAGCAACACCAGTCACACGGCGTCACGGCAAACGGGAACTGTGTCACTTTTGGACTCTTCGGAGACCTTTTGCTTCCTTTTGTTGGTTTTGGAGCTCCATCCAAATCCACATTCAGTGTTGATCCTTTATCTCTGCGAGAGGTGGATTAACACTTCCTGTTGTGTGACTGCATCACTTCTTCCTCTCTTGCCGAAGGCCAATACTCACACACACACACACACACACACACACACACACACACACACACACACACACACACACTGATATGCTACTGTGTGTGTGTGTGTGAGTCTGTTTATTTCCTGGTCATGCAGTCATATTTCCATCCAAATCTCCACTAGAATACTGTGGTTCTTCTATCTTCACCAACATATGACCATACCAGTAAAGCTAGCGTGTCAGAACGCCGTCCATTATCTGCTTTGTTGGCAGAAATGGAGAACAATAATCCTCAAGAAGCAGCTCAGTTCCACTCACACACAAACTAATCCAGCCTGCCGCTATTTGCACACGGCGAACCGATTTCAAACGGAGGCCCACTTGATGACAAATCGCCAGAAGCACCGAGCCGCCGTCTTATCTTCACAGGTGCGGCGGCGGGATAAGAGGCCGAGATAGAGCGGAGGATAGCTGGGAGATAACGGAAGCCGCGTGGACAACATCTCCAGAGGTCTCTCCGTCAGCCAATCAGACGGGGGGCTTTCAACGCCGCTGCGGCCTAATTCACACAGACGTGAGCGTCCATGCGGCCTCTCTCACTCTAAATGGAGTTTGTGTGCATCGGAGTGCCTCTAGCCGTGAAATATCTCAAATTCATGGATTCTTGCTTTATTCATAAGCTGCCTGAAGTGGCAGGCAAAACAAATCACCGGAGGAGGCGTTCAATTGTCATGATTACTGCTGGAAAGATTGGTGAAATTACAGAAGATTAATTAAAAAAAAAAAAGGTTTGCTGGTTCCAGCTTCTTTGGGATTTGAGGGACGTGTTCCACTATTTCTGATATGTTGGAGAGGATTTATTGTATTCTTTAAGATTGTCATTATATGATTGCTCCCTTTTTTAGGGTTTGCAGATCTTCCACAGGAGAGAATGTTCTGCCGGGATGCTTGATGCGCTGATCGGTGATGAATGCTCTCGCTCGCACGAAGACGAATCGCCAGACAAATCGCTTGCCTCTTCTGAGGTCTCATCCGTCTCCTTCTTGTCTCCTCCTTGTCTCCTTCTTATCTCCCTCGCTCACTCTTCTTGTCTTGTGCCTTGTGTGTGTGTGTGTTGTTTTTTTCTCTCTCCATTATTTTCACTCCAACCTCTGGATGGAAATAACGGGCAGCGCTGTAAATATTTATGAGGATTCTTTTCTTGGTTCAATATCCAGAGATATTGCAGAAGCTGTCTAGCTTGTGTCTTCTTCTATACATTCCATCTGTTTTAAGCTTCTCTCTCTCCTCCTTTACATTGAAGTGAATAACCGCGTTCACATCTAAACACAGTTCAGCCCGTCGCGTCGCGTCGCGCTCGTGGGAAGATACCGACCCGCCGGCCTCGGCCGCTTCGCTTCCACTGGAGAGTTACCCTCCTCTGCAGAGGCGCCTTGAATGAATTCCACCTGCTTGGGCCCGGCTGCAGTAATTAACGCTTCGGGTGACATTGGAGGAACGCGTACGGAGAATGTTTGAGATTAGTGGAATTAATATAATGAGTGAGAGCGGAGCTGCTGCTGCTGCTGCTGCTGCAAAAAAAGCTGTTTCTTCCTGAGAAGCATGCAGGTCAGCGCTGAGATGACAGGCTACAGTGACAGTGGGCTTTATTATGACGCCAATAGAGCTGGGGGGGGGGGGGGGGGACTGTGACCTCCGGCTGACGATTACACAGCAAACATTCACTAACGAAAAAACACCTGGTTGCTCTCTACAGAGCCTTAAAGTGCCTTTGTTCCCATCACTTAACAAAGCTTAAATGAATGATGGGTTTAGCACTCCTTGTTTGTATTCCAAGAGGCAAACACAGAACACATTATGAACCTTGCCTCTAGCTGCAAGATGTCCCCTCTCTAGCAACCCTAGTGTGCAGCCGGTGGTCCACAGAGCTCGGTGTGAACCACCCTCCGTGGCTGAGGCACAGCTGGATTAACAGAATCAGAGGCTGGACTGCAGCCAACCCTCTTTAGCATAAAACGCGCTCAAGTTGTTTCTCCATGTAGAACTAATGAAGGAAGGACCTCACGCGTTATGCAGAGGGACCACTTGTTTGGGACGCACCGTATAGTTCACACATGCATCACGCATGCATGTTTTAGTCAAGGGTTGCAGAATAAATATATATTTTCATGGCATCAAACCTTTGCATTCAGTGGAAATCATCGTTTTCATAGAATTTGTATTGAAACGCGTTCAACTGTCTGATATTATTACTAAAACTCACTTAACAGTCGATATGGGCGCATTAAAACGCCTCGTGAGGAGGACACTAACGAGTGCTTTGAGGGTGAATTTTCACGTACGATGTGGGCTTCGTTGCTCGACTGCAATGAAAAAACAGAAGTCTTTTACCTGACCACCCCGTACATCACGAGGACGTTGCCCAGCAGTCCCACCACGCATATGACGGAGTAGAGCGCCGTGATGCATATGGCTATGATCATGCCCCCGGTGCTCCTCACCGGACCCTGCTGCTGCTCGGTGTAGTTCCGCAGCCCGTCGCCCATCTCCCCGTCCGGGAAGGTGACATTGTACGGGATGACGGAGTAGAGGTCGGACAGGGAGAGCTGAGCTCCCGACACCGTGTACGGCTCCATGGCTGCTGTCCACTCGACCCGAGGTGATGACAACTTGCGCGCACTAGTATCTGGAAGTGTGTGTGTGTGTGGGGGGGTATTGTCCGACTAAATGCAAGAAGTGGAGAGAGAGAGAGAGAGAGAGAGAGAGAGAGAGAGAGAGAGAGAGAGAGAGAGAGAGGAAGTTTCCCAAAAAAAGCAGAGTTCTTCTGTTTTCTATCCAAAAAAAAAGCAGACCCTCAGCAGCGGTCTGTGTCTCTGTGCGCTCTGGCTGTGTTCACACCTCTTATACTCGCCGAGATCCCCACCTCACAGCCCGCGCGCTCTCTTATACCCGCGCGTCGACGTCAAGGCTGCGCATTATGCGATCATGCGTAAAACGGGGATGTGATATGGGTTGCCATACCCAAGAGTCCTGAATTCATCTGGTGGCTTTTTTTAAAAAAAAAAAAGCTCTACAACTGAGCACTAATAAGGAACAACATAAATAACGTGGAACAAAAAGCATGTAACCCAATCATATGTGGAAGAAATTAATATTTAGTAAATCATTTGCTCTGCAGGTTTATGGAGCACCAAGTGTAGAGAACGTGTTCATTAAGGCAGCCGGTGCAAAATGCAAGGACACATTTAAATTGCTTTGTCTGCTTGCAAGCTGTGACAATAATCAACCCGAGCTGCCGACAAACAGACAAGTCCAAAATCAATACTGTTCCCATTGAAGGTAATTTAAGAATGCACCCGATAGGAGAAAAGGTTCTAGATGTTCCGACTGCCGAGAGAGGAAAGACACAATCAGTAGTCCCTCCTTCTACAACAAACTAGACGATGAGAGAACTACAGCTTCCTGTCATCATTGAGTCATGAACGTTCATTGTTTTCTGAGGATGTTAAATAGTCAATAAACAAGTTCAAATGTTGTTTTTGTTGACCTGCAGTGGTTTAACTCCTCCAAATGACGCAGCGACTTACAGGTGAAGCTCCAGGAGACGGCGAGACCACTGCTGGGTTTACAAGAGCCGGATGGGAAAAAATGGGTCCAATGTTGACTGTTTATCTGATTATCGAGGTAAAAGAATCGGACATAATCCGAGTTCATAGACTCGGGACCTGTTGCTACTAGTCTCCCACAGACGGGCACAGTGGAGACAGTGTGACACCGGTACAGGAAACCGTCTCTGTGGGGTGTCTCTGTTCTTAACTGCATGTCAGTTCTGAGGTGAACTTGTTGCTTATTTCGGCTCCACAGTCAGTGTTACAACATCACCATTCATTTGGGGTCGTGTCTATCTAATCCTATGCTCCACTTTACTAGCCGTTAACCTGGTCTGTCCACAGTCTGGTGCGGAGCAAGTAGAGTGATGTTTTTACAGCTTTCCAGAGCTCCAATTGTTACTCCCTCCTTCCGGCATTTTGTTGCCAGTTAATTCACTTCCCCCTCTTTAAGAGTTATTTTTAAAAGAGGACATTTTGGATTTTCCGGCTCTCTGTTTCCACCACAGTCAGCGATGTCCAGACTGCTCGTCAATGGTGCAAAAATAATAAAAAAAGCACATTTATTTTTGAGTATTTGTCTGTAACACCAATGAAATATTATACATTATTGCCTATCTGCTTCCTATTTGCTTCCCTTTTTGCTTCTATTTGGGATCATTTAACACACAAACCAATCAATAAACGATTACAATTAAAAACAAAGATCAATAGAAAGAGAACGTTTTAGACAACGTGACAAATTCACGACAGTATCTACGGAAAAATAATCCAAACAGTCAAGATGTAAGTCTGATGAAAAGAGCCTTTGCAGGCCTGTCTGTGCACTGCTGTACATGATGACATCCCGAGTGTCTTAACTCATCCCGTCTACTTCATCCTGCCTGTGTGGGATTGATCGAGGTGAGGCAGAAGATCAGGCACACGGCACCGGCTGTTCTCATGGGAGTTGAAGGCGGGTCTTTTTCTCTTGCTCATCGGTGCTCTCCTAACGAAATGATACCCTTAGCGGATACTACCTGTGCTGGAATTCAGATTGGTCATCAGGCGCTTCAGATCATACACACACACACACACACACACACACACACACACACACACACACACACACACACACACACACCGCCCCTTTTGATCATCCTCCCATCCTCCACAGAACACATCCGCCGTACACCGTCACTGCCTCTGTAGTGTGCATCGCTTGCTCCTCTCCCGACTCCTTTCCTGCCATCGCAGCGTAATTGAACTTGCTGTTTCTCCGGCAAGCCTCTATCGACATTTAATTAGCGTTGTGTTTTTCTCTCTGTTGTACACTTTTTTTTATTTGCTTTATTCTCTGTGCTGGTCCAGAGTGTGTGTGTGTGTAGCCCCCTTTTCTGGAGGTACTACCTTAATTCTTGATTATCTCTATAGCAGAACATTTATTTTACAAACACTGATTCATTGTGTTGTGTGTTCTCCTTCTCCAGACACCTGCATTTATTCTGCATTAAACAATCTGGTCTCCAGAGCATGGAGCTCTAGTTAGAGCTACATGTTAAGAGCGCGGAGCTCTAGTTAGAGCTACATATTAGGAGCATGGAGCTCTAGTTTGAGCTATACGTTAAGAGCGCGGAGCTCTAGTTAGAGCTACATGTTAAGAGCGCGAAGCTCTAGTTAGAGCTACACGTTAAGAGCGCGGAGCTCTAGTTAGAGCTACACGTTAAGAGCGCGGAACTCTAGTTTGAGCTACACGTTAAGAGCGCGGAACTCTAGTTAGAGCTACACGTTAAGAGCACGGAGCTCTAGTTAGAGCTACACGTTAAGAGCGCGGAACTCTAGTTAGAGCTATACGTTAAGAGCGCGGAGCTCTAGTTAGAGCTACATGTTAAGAGCACGGAGCTCTAGTTAGAGCTACATGTTAAGAGCGCGGAGCTCTAGTTAGAGCTACATGTTAAGAGCACGGAGCTCTAGTTAGAGCTACATGTTAAGAGCACGGAGCTCTAGTTAGAGCTACATGTTAAGAGCATGGAGCTCTAGTTAGAGCTACATGTTAAGAGCACGGAGCTCTAGTTAGAGCTACATGTTAAGAGCACGGAGCTCTAGTTAGAGCTACATGTTAAGAGCACGGAACTCTAGTTAGAGCTATACGTTAAGAGCGCGGAGCTCTAGTTAGAGCTACATGTTAAGAGCGCGGAGCTCTAGTTAGAGCTACATGTTAAGAGCGCGGAGCTCTAGTTAGAGCTACATGTTAAGAGCGCGGAGCTCTAGTTAGAGCTACATGTTAAGAGCACGGAGCTCTAGTTAGAGCTACATGTTAAGAGCATGGAGCTCTAGTTAGAGCTCCATGCTCTAAACATGTAGCTAGAGCTACAGTTGTGGTCAAAAGTTTACAAACACTTGTAAAGAACATAATGTCATGGCTCTCTTGAGTTTCCAGTTATTTCTACAACTCTGATTTTTCTCTGATAGAGTGATTGGAACAGATACTTCTTTGTCACAAAAAACATTCATGAAGTTTGGTTCTTTCATGGTTAACAGAAAAAGTGACAAAATCTGCTGGGTCAAAAATATACATACAGTAACATGAATTAGCAATTTTGGTGACTTAGAAAGTTGTGTCAATGAAATGAGCTTCATAGCATGGCCTCTTAACTTCTTGTGAGTGATTATGAGTGACTACAGCTGGTGACTTCTCTGAGGCCATTAGGGCTCATTGGACACAAACGCCCACAAACGCTACAATGGGAAAGTCAACGGAGCTCAGCATGGATCTGAAAAAGCAAATCATTGACTTGAACAAGTCAGGAAAGTCACTTGGAGCCATTTCAAAGCAGCTGCAGGTCCCAAGAGCAACAGTGCAAACAATTGTTTGTAAGTATAAAGTGCATGGCACTGTTTTGTCACTGCCACAAGCAGGAAGAAAACGCAAGCTATCACCTGCTGCTGAGAGAAAATTGGTCAGGAGGGTGAAGAGTCAACCGAGAACCACCAAAAAGCAGATCTGCCAAGAATGAGAAGCTGCTGGAACACAGGTGTCAGTGCCCACAGTCAAGCGTGTTTTGCATCTCCATGGACTGAGAGGCTGCCGTGCAAGAAGGAAGACCTCGCTCCAAAAGCGGCACCTTAAGGCTCGACTGAAGTTAGCTGCTGATCACGTGGACAAAGATAAGACCTTCTGGAGGAAAGTTCTGTGGTCAGACGAAACAAAAATCGAGCGGTTTGGCCACAATGCCCAGCAATATGTTTGGAGGAGAAAAGGTGAGGCCTTTAACCCCAAGAACACCATGCCTACCGTCAAGCACGGTGGTGGTAGTATTATGCTGTGGGGCTGTTTTGCTGCCAATGGAACTGGTGCTTTACAGAGAGTAAATGGGATAATGAAGAAGGAGGATTACCTTCAAATTCTTCAAGATAACCTAAAATCATCAGCCCGAAGGTTGGGTCTTGGGCGCAGTTGGGTGTTCCAACAGGACAATGACCCCTAACACACATCAAAAGTGGTAATGGAATGGCTAAATCAGGCTAGAATTAGGGTTTTAGAATGGCCTTCCCAAAGTCCTGACTTAAATCCCATTGAGAACATGTGGACAATGCTGAAGAAACAAGTCCATGTCAGAAAGCCATCAAATTTAACTGAACTGCACCAATTCTGTCAAGAGGAGTGGTCAAAGATTCAACGAGAAGCTTGCCAGAAGCTTGTGGATGGCTACCAAAAGCGCCTAATTGAAGTGAAAATGGCCAAGGGACATGTAACCAAATATTAGCACTGCTGTATGTATATTTTTGACCCAGCAGATTTGATCACTTTTTCTGTTAACCCATAATAAAGTCATGAAAGAACCAAACTTCATGAATGTTTTTTGTGACAAAGAAGTATCTGTTCCAATCACTCTATCAGAGAAAAATCAGAGTTGTAGAAATAACTGGAAACTCAAGAGAGCCATGACATTATGTTCTTTACAAGTGTATGTAAACTTTTGACCACAACTGTACATGTTTAGAGCATGCAGCTCTAGCTACATGTTAACAGCAGGTAGGTTGTGGAAAGCTTGTAGCGACAATAAAACGTTCAACCTTAAATCAGGAGGCCGTGTTTCACCGGGCTACTTGGGAATTCCTGCATCAATATGTGCAGCATGAAGCATAAATAAATCAAATATTAAAAATGAATGCACTCCATCACGCCTAATGTTAGAGTTCAGTGTGCCACCGTTCCTCTGTTTGACAGGGCCGTGTGCCCTACAGCAACAGGCAGGTGCTTGAAAACAATATATTTCAACACATGTAAGTCATGGCAGTTAATGTCCCTCGTGGCATTCAGTTATTCCTCAGCTCCTCGGTCTGTTTAGTTGAATCCGAAATCGTTGAAGCGCCTGAAAAGCGGTCACAGCTCATGAATTTCTCAGAGTGAGAAGTATGTGTGTCTGCACACCTGAGGCCGTGTAGGAAATAAATACAAGCCGTAAGTCGGCATTCCTACAATTAAGAGTACTCGAAAAGTGTCAGGTGTGAAGATGCACAAGTGTTAGAAAAGCCACAACAAGTGGCTGCAAACATAAAAACTAATGCATCTTTTAGCACCTTACTCAAGGTAATGTCAGTTTTCTCCGATCATATCTCTATATATACAGAATGCTGTGAGGTTTTAAATCACAAGGACGTGCTCCACTCAGGCCTGCCACTAGGGGGGGGGGGCTATGCAATGTTCCACCCCTACGTCTTACAACGTGTTCTTATTAAGGAAAAGTGTTTACGTTTGAGATTATAGCAATAAAAAGTGTTTTGGGTCATACTTTTGGAGTAAGACGATAAACCGAGTCTCAACACATAATTGTGAGATTAGGGATGATTTGTGTGGTCAAGGGTTTAGCCGGGCCACACAAAGAATCATAGGAGCTATAGTAGCAAAATCGTAATACATGGATATAATAAAGTAACTCAGGGTCAACGGAAATTCAACCGACATAACATAAAGATAAAGACTCTTTGAGAGGGACTTTACACGGAACATTCCTGTTAAATCTGTTGATGAAGAAGTAAAATAATTGGTTAATTTTCTATTATTATGTCTATTAAATCAACCGCTCAGCCTTTGTTTCATTGTAATACATTTGTTGTTCTGAATATTTGACTTCTTTCTTTACTGTACGAAGCTGATAATGTATGTCCATGAATATTTGACAGGAGTTTTACAGTTATTACAATTCCTCCTCTAGATGTAGGAGTTGCTCGTTCTGTCTATGACGTTCCTGTTGTTTGCATACTGGCCATTATGGAAATCTATTGTGCGATACTATAAGAGTTGTTCAGTGGTGGATAAACTTGGTGAAGCTTGAGAGTCACGTTGCAGCATTTTGCTGTAATTAAGCAGCTTTTTGCTTTAGCATCGTTCTTGCTTTCATTAAGTGCGTGATTTTATACCTTGATACCGAGGTGCTGTCTTCAGTCCGGGTTCTCTTTGCAGCCTAGCGGTGTTGACATTTCCACCACGTTTCCACGAATCCCCCAAAGTTCAAAAAGTGGCCACAACGCAGCTTCAACTTCAGGGTTTAGGTGAGCTGTTTAGAGAACGGGAACGCATTAAAAACTCACAGCCGGGCATCATTTACTTGATGAAAAGCTTTTATTTCGGTGTTTTGAGATGTTGTTTACCGTCTTGTTGTGCTGCCAGGTAGTGAAAGATAACTTTGTGGTCATATTTCAGGTTCGCTGCAATGAGGTTGAGGGTTTTTCTGTAATTGCTGATGTGTATTTACCGTATAGATCACGTTGATTTAGAGTGCGGGGGAACAAAGAGCAGGCAGCTCCACCATCCACAGGACGGGAGATTTGGAGCAAAAGGCAATTAACTTTCTGGAGCCTCTGACTGTATTCAATCTTTTGTAAATATATCCTGGGTGTGCTGCATGTGTCCGATAGGGAGGATGTTCTTCATGCGACGTCGTGTCCATGTTTCTGAATACATCCTCTCTGGGTGTTATTTTGACATTTATGACGTGTGAAATAAACGGTGAACTTTGATGCCATTGCTCCCATTTGACTCGGGCCGATGTTGGAAAAAAGGGGGGGATGTCGTTTTTTAGTGTCCCCTCTGAGGCCTTTTTAACCGAAAAATTTGTGAGCTTTCTGAAGCAGATGGAGGGGCGAGGAGGGATGTGTCCAGACACATTAGCTGCAGCTTTGTTTCCCATCACACTCAACATTAGCGGAGCTGGGTCTTGTTATGGGGATAGGTTTTTAACATATGGTCATAGCGGCATAAACTAATCATGCAACGTAAGTCATATTACAACTTAGCAACCACTTGATCTGTGTTTTTCTGCATGACGTGACGTGAAGCTGTCGGGCTGAAAGTCCCCGTGAAGAGAAAAGCTCACGTCTGCTGCAGAGTTGGACATGTTCTGCTGCAGGGTTCAATGCGTCAAAATGTGTTTTTTTGTTGTTGTTGTTGTTGTTGTTGCTTGGCTTCTATCTGGGCTCAGAGACATGTTTGCAGCAGTGTCTTCTTTGGTAGATCTTCTTCACTCAATCTGTTGCTCTATAATATTTGTCTTTCACGTCGTACTTAACGTAAAAGGCTAATCAAAGAATTGATGTCCGTTAGCTTACCACAGAGAGCGTTATGAGTGGCAGAGGAAATCATTACCATCTCTTTGCGAGATCGTTAAGTAGCATTTACCAGTGGGATGCGGCTGACACACAATGTCTGCCCTGCTGTTCCCAGGTCTAATGTCAAAGCATTGCTGTGGTTTCGCCCTCTTTGGTTAGACCGGCGCACAGCCTTTTTGGCGTCGCCGCTTTATTGACGATTGCCCTGCCAAAGCCCACATCTGCTCTCAACAATTTTTTGGTGTAAAAAAATGATGCAGAACGGGGGCATATGTTCAGATTGTGCTCCACAGTGGCCGTGGCTTTAAATAACGGTCACAGTAGTGGTGAAGTGGGCCGCCGCTCCTTCTAATTTTCAGATAGAATTTACAGTTATGTATTATATATATATATATATATATATACATATATATATGTGTGTGTGTGTGTGTGTGTGTGTATATATATATATACATTATATATATATATATATAAGTGGTTGTTATCTGTACAGTGTGAACTTCTAGCCACCGCAGCAGGACTTTCCATTATGCAGATTAATCAAAATGTGAACAAATAGGCTAAATGCTTATTTTGGTATGCTAGTGTGTGCTAGTTTGTGCTAGTTTATGCTATTTTGTGCCAGTTTATGCTAGTTTGTGCTAGTTTATGCTATTTTATGCTAGTTTGTGCTAGTTTGTGCTAGATTATGCTATTTTGTGCTAGTTTGTGCTAGTTTATGCTATTTTGTGCCAGATTATGCTATTTTGTGCTAGTTTATGCTAGTTTATGCTATTTTGTGCTAGTTTGTGCTAGTTTATGCTAGTTTGTGCTAGATTATGCTATTTTGTGCTAGTTTATGCTAGTTTATGCTATTTTGTGCTAGTTTGTGCTAGTTTGTGCTAGTTTGTGCTAGTTTGGTAGATGGATATTGATACTCGCTCATTGTTATGAGCAGACGGAGAATTATCACCAAACTCTTCAGTTCTGCTTTATAGCTTCATAATTGTTCTGATTTTCCACCCAGCAAATTTACTGTTTTGGTTCAGTCTTACCGATCTTATTGCCGACGTACACTACCTGGTCCACGTCAAACACCAAAAAGACAAAGTTAGCAACCACCCAGTGAACATAATGGAGCAGTCAGCAGTGAAAGAGGGGAGTTGGTGGAGACCAAAACAGGGCTAAAAGGAGAGTAATGGTGGACGTTCAGCAAAGGAATGCTGCTCCAGCTCTGCTGGATGTAGACAACTGTTTGCCATGTGTGCCTGCATCTTAAAAGGTGTTAATACATTGTAGTTATTGCAAGATTAAAGAAAAATCATGTAGCTCAATGCATCATATGTTTCCACCCACACCATTAACAGTCACACACTTGGACCTACTTTATTTTATTCTTTCGTATTTACATATAAGAAGTCTATAGGCCGTAAAAACAATTAGACATGCCCCGCCCACTTCTGGTACATCCAAATACAGATATGACAACAGACTTGTTTTGTCACGTAGCTTAGCGATACACCCTTACTGGGTAGTACGAATGCTTGTGTGTCTACGCAGAAAAAGGGGAGATGATGGACCAGATTGCAAACAGAACTGAGGTGAGGTTGGAGAGAAAAACAACGATATTGTTCTTTTTCAATAAACTGTCTCCTCTTATGCAGCAAATCCACT
Organism: Cebidichthys violaceus; assembly: GCF_023349555.1. Lineage (NCBI taxonomy): Eukaryota > Metazoa > Chordata > Actinopteri > Perciformes > Stichaeidae > Cebidichthys > Cebidichthys violaceus. The sequence continues at coordinate 775,843 of NW_027176957.1, read as the reverse complement.
GCTGAAGTTTGCAACTATCTGCTAAAGAAACAAGTGGGAGGCAGTGTGGCAGACAAAACAGAATATAAATAAAGAACACCAGAGTACATGTCGTGTCCCTGTTTACGTTTTCTTTCTACCAACCTTTTGACTGCAATACCAGGCGTGATTGATGGTGTGGCCGGTCTAGACTGTCTGCAATATACGCAGACATGCTATGTATTCACAGCTCCAGTGCCACTGCATAGAAACACTTCAACTCCTTCTCTATCTCCCTGTCATTCCATTCCAATAAACTGCTTTTAGCTTAGTACACTAAGAATAAGCTTTGAAGGATTGTGAAGTTGGCAAAACAAAGTTTCTTACCCGCTTCAAAGCTTTGTACGTCGTTGTTTCAAGGAGAGAGTGGTCTTTGGTTCAAAACAGCATGGTTGAGTGTGGAGATGTGGTGATTCCATTCTGTTGTGAGTGTCGGCTCGACTTACAAATACAATCATCAGTCAGCAGCTGCACTTCAATCTCCTGATTGTAGGTAACGGGAGCGCTTTGATGGTGTGTTCGGCGTTTGGAAATTCAAGAGAAAAACAGAAGATCGAATTTCTATTGTTGGTACACACCTGAAGGCAACACGAAGCTTCGATTGATGTGTGGCATTATATTACTTAGCCAGTTGGTGGTAGAGAGAAATACAAAAAGCCCAGAGAGAGAACGGCCGTGTGTGGGTGAGATTGATTCGGCCAAATAAGCATCATTGATAAGCAGGTTGCTCTTTAATCACTAATAGAGACAATTATGCAGATGTCTTGCTTGGTTTGGACTATGAGATCGAATACTATCAAGCCTAATGGCTTTTCTTAAAAAGTCCTTTCTAAGTGCTCAAGAGCAATTATGTTGTGTAAATTATGTTTGGTTCTGCATTTGCCTTGTTTTAGAGACTTAGCTGAGGGAGGCGGAAGGCGCTTGAGAGGAAGGAAAAAGAAGTCCACCGTGGTCACATCAATAGTCCTCTGCTCTGTGTTTTAACACTCTGAGGAAATCTGATTTGAAAACACAGATGCTAGACGGGGAAATGTGCATTTTTTTAAATTCTCCCATTCGATTATTGTCCATTTTAAAAGCACCACCTTCCAGCCTCTGGAAACCAGCTGTTCCTTTTAGCGTTTAAATAACTAGACTGAGTCCAAGACTTGCTTTATACTTGATTCAAGGGGTAAACGGCAAACAGCCACCTGTGGTGTAGCTTTTGATTTATAGTTTGTTGTCAGATTTCTTCCACATGGTCACAGCACCACATAACTAGACTGATGTGTTGTACGTGATCAGGCTGTAACATGCTTTATAGTCTCCACAGCCACCATGATTTGTGGTATACAGAACTGAGCTTACATCCACGTAACTTCTAACTCGCCTTTTCACATTACTGGTGAGGAGATTACTGCTGTTACCTTAAATAATTCAGTATGACAGAGAGCTGTGCATTGAATAATGCTATTATCTTCATAGCAACATGCTTATTATGACAATGCTAACATGCTAACAATTGAACTATGTTGACCATCTCAGTCACCCTGATGTCACACATTGGTTTGTGACATCACCCATTGGTTTGTGACATCACCCATTGGTTTGTGACGCCACCCATTGGTTTGTGACGCCACCGTGATGTCACCCATTGGTTTGTCATCACCCATTGGTTTGTGACGTCACACATTGGTTTGTGACATCACCCATTGGTTTGTGACGCCACCCATTGGTTTGTGACGCCACCCATTGGTTTGTAACGCCACCCTTTGGTTTGTGACGTCACCCGTTGGTTTGTGACGTCACCCGTTGGTTTGTGACGTCACCCGTTGGTTTGTGACTCCACCCGTTGGTTTGTGACGTCACCCGTTGGTTTGTGACTCCACCCGTTGGTTTGTGACGTCACCCGTTGGTTTGTGACGTCACCCGTTGGTTTGTGACGCCACCCGTTGGTTTGTGACTCCACCCGTTGGTATGTGACGTCACCCATTGGTTTGTGGACTGCCGTCTTGGAATTTTATAACCAAAAGTGACCTGACAAAATATTTTGAAGTCTCATAAGTTGTAAGATGAAACTCCTGATGGGAATATCTTTAGTCCTGTAGGTATTTGGTCATAAACCAAAGTAATAGGCGAATGGAACTTTTGACCAGACGATGAGGCTAGATGGAAAAAAAATAAATGGGGATCACTAAAGTTATTGCAATTCATGAGGGGAACATGAATTGTTTCATGGGATCTAAGAGACATTTAACTCCAAACCACAAATGTGAACCTGATGTTTGTGCTCCAGAATAAATAATCACAGTCAGCAGGTCTTCTGGGGACAATGAATGTCAGAAATTGTACCAATCCATGCTCCATCCAACAAGACATTCTTCAACCAACAGTTACTTGTCAACAAAGTCTTCATGCAAAATGATACTTGGCTTTGCTTGCACTGGCTACTGCTCCATTCCTTACTGGAACTGTCTTGTTTGAATGTGAGTGAACAGAGGCTTTTCTAAGCTTTGGCAGTGGGTCCAGCCCTCTGGCCACTGAGTTGGCCTGCCTGGATGCAATCTGTTTCAGCACCCCCCCCCCCCCCCCCCCGCCTGTGGGACAGCAGAAGAAATGGAGACCCTCTTGGAACATACTTCAAGCGCTGCAGGTGGCAGCGGTAACCTAAGGCAAATCTGGCTGGCATCTGTCTCGATCATTGTTTTGCCTCTTGGCTGCCCGATCCAGAGCCTCTCTGACGGGGGAAAAGCAGCGAAACAAGGGTTAGAAGCCAGAGGCAGCTTCGTAATCTATTATTCACCAAAGCGTATGAATCAAAAAAGTGCCGCACTACATTCAAAAACTCTGTCAGCAGGTTCCCCTCACTTTTACTGACGCAACGCTCAGCGATGGACCGATACAAACTCGTAATGCAGTGAAATGTCTGTGAGATTATTCAAGTAATCCATCTGCAGCGTGAGCGCAACTCTGTAGGGGAAGAGAACGACTAATTTCACGGCACTGTCTCGTCAGACTTCATCTTATAATGAAACTGTCTGGATCTGGTGAAGACAACGGAACTGCTCTCCTGATTCCCATCCAGGCCCTTAACAACACAAATGAATCTAAGACATAATTAAAGTGCATCAGATGAAAACATTTTTCATAATTGTCTCGCTTTATTGGATTTTTCCCCCTCAATTTGCACCTTATCTGAACAGTCTCAAGGGATCATACACAAGGGGCCTCTGTTGTGTCAGTAACACTCCTCATTTATTAACGCTCAAGTCCTCCTTCAACAAAGCTTCTTCACTGAAGTTTAAATAAAAGAATGAATAATTTAAAGTTAATCTGGAGGGGGGGGGGGTGGGGGGTCGATATGCCCGATAAACCGGCCGAACAATCAATGATCTGAATGTTGGACAGCTGGATATTCAACGTGTCACAACGTCTCCATTTGGACAGTTCTGTGACCAGATGTCCAACATGGCTGCTGTGGAAAGATCTGTTGTAAACAGACTGTTTTAATGTTACTTCAGTGGCACTTTGACAAACCGAGCTTACAGTTATCTGAAATCAAAATATAGCCTGAACAGAGTAGAAGAGAATGGAGACGTGTTGATGCAGATGTTTATTGATGCATGTGAATGCTGCAAAAATAGGTATTTGTCTTAATATTATTACTACGATTCAGTGGGTTTTATTTTCCATTTTCTGTTATGCTATTTTATCTTAATTACATCTTAGTTATTCTATCCCTATGTTTTGCTCATTCTATGTCTATAATGCATTTTGGGTCTGCATTTCTTGTACTATATAAATGTCATTTTTGTTATCAGATTATTAATTTATTGATGTCACAAATCTGCCTCAAGGGGCTTTACGATCCGTTAGAGCATATATGACCTCATCTGTCCATCGACCCTTTATTCAATCAAATGAATAACGTGAGAAAGTTGTTAAAAAAAAGTTTCTTCTTTGCTTTGACTCTTTGCCCCCTCTCCTACTTGTGCTCATAAACTTGTGTTCATGGCTCGTCTCCTGCAATATTCACGGCATTATTATTTAATTTTTCCATTAGTACTAACACTAATCAAATTGAGGTTGCCTTTAAATTAGATTGTCTTTGAATATTGAATGCATGGCTATATGCGGTCTGCAGATACCGCTGTCTGTGCATACTCTACAGTCATACGTCATCTTAACGTTTCCCCTCGGGGCCCAACTTAATATTTTGATATCTAGTGCTTCATTGTTTTTTTTTTTTAGTGAGCCTCAAGGTGACTGCTCAATTTCCCCATTGTGCTTGTAAGGTTTTAGGGAGTCTGACCGTCTGTGAGACCTCCCTGTGATGAGAGGACGACTCTGTCTTTGACCGTGCAGCCCTCCGGGCCGGAGCTTCATGTGGGTCCCTGGTCGCTCATACGCTCCCACCTAATGAGACGACCCCCGTTTTCACGGTATAAACTACGGAAACTGCTTCACAAATTGGTTTGGTTATTAGTTTCCTTTCACTTTCATTAGTTGCCTTCACTCTTACCAGTGAAGGCAGACTTGAGTCTTTAAACATTCTTCTCTCTCAATAGTTTTTCTAAAAATGGAAAATGCCATGCAGTTGGAGTCGAGACTTCCTTCTTGAAGGTTCTGACGGAGGCATCACTTTTAATGCGATAACCTCAGTCATTCCTTAGCTGCCATCGTTGTCGTCCTGAAGGGCCCTGCGTGTCGCTTTTTAACGAGGTTGATGATGATGAATTGTTGGCAGCCTTAAGTTCGTGCGAGGGCATATGTTTGCAATTCACAAATCCGCTTTCTACCGATGCGGGTGCAACGATAAACCAACTGTACATAATAGTTAGTTTCACCTTCAAACCAGAAAGCCTTTCAACGTATGTTTGTGACTCACAATTCAAATCTGTCTCTATTTGGTCAGACTAATCTCCTGCTCAACAAAGACTCCCAGTATTAACTGAGCGGTTCAACACTTTTTGGATAATATAACTCAATTAACGCAATTTCCCTGTGACGCCGGGACAGAGCGAGGCTGTCTGTTCTATAGGGAGTAGTGCAGGCAGGGATGAGTCATTGATTTCAGACACAGCCACTGTGCTACTCTAGGCTAAATGTAATACCGATATTCACACCGAACCGTCGGCTGACCGTACGTCGTGGACTACGGTTTTGAAGCCGTGTGTTCGGTGTTTTGGCTGTGGCCATCTTGTTTTTAATGCGACCAGAAGACACAGAGTGGAGCTAAAGAGCAAAAAACAAAGACGACATCAGACAACGCAGTGGTAGCTGTCAATCACAAGGCGGCCGCACCGTAAATCATCCCCTCTTTATGGTCTGTTTGACTCTAAATGGAGCATAATGTACTAAATGAACATCATGCTGTATTGAAGAAGACTGTAAACTAGAGATTGAGACCATAAACTCATGTTTACAATGTTTACTGAGGGAATAAATCAAGAGAGAAGTAGAGTCATTTTAGACTAGACTTCTATACAACCAGAGGAGTCGCCCCCTGGTGGACACTAGAGAGAATGAAGCTTTATTAAGGCACTTCTGCATCGGCTTCTCAGCTAAATCTACTTATTATGAGCTGGTAACATATAAAGTGACCTCTTTACCCTCTTCAAAGACCCCTTTGCTCGCTGCAGTGCTCATACTGTGAGCCTAATGGGCTGTAAAATGATTTCTGCGATCATCTGGTTGAATCGGACCCCTGCTGATCCGATGGATGGGCGGATACACGCAAAGTGCATTTCACAAAGATCAGCAAATTCCCGAAGACTTTGTCCTCCCCTCTGTGTGTCCCGCGTGACGTGGGGCGCTACTGTATTGAATTTCATTTTTGTTTGATATTTACGGTAACCTGAGGGACGTTTCAACTGTGTTTGGTACATTTAACAAGCTGATGAAGAGAACGTCTCCTTTTCATGAGCCTCTGAAGAAAACAAAAGGTTACTTCAGAGGCTCTTGAGCGCCGTGACGGATGGAGTAAGCTGGGCCGCACGTGTCGGGGAAATGAGCTTTTGAAAAGAGTGATATGTTACAATATGAATACTGCATGCATTTGTCATCACTCAGCAAATGGGCGAACATACAATTCAGAAGGTTAAAGGTAGACGTTTTGTTGCACTACTTTGATGAACGATGAGAGAGAAATGAAATGCCGGGCACGTCACACAACGCCAAACGAAGTCTGTGCCGGTGAGGATTTAAACATTTCGTTGCATCAGTGGTCCTGAGTCGACGCTTGTTGGAGAATATCTACAGTTTGTGGCCAGCAGTGAATCAAATGTTGAGGTACTTGAGTTGATTCATTCCATTCTGCTCGACTGCGTTTATGTAATAACTTTTTAAGATTCAAACTTCTAAAGAAAAACCTGTGATCAGTTTATAAAATGCACGGTAAAGAAATGAAGAAAAAAAAACAGTAGAATACTGCTAAAACACGAATGTCTTAATTGAAAGGCAGAAGGAAAAGGCATATGATTATGAACTTTTATTACAATCAGTTAATTTGCTCAAGACAATAATGCAGCTATGAGTTGACCTATCGTTCTAATGTTCAAATATATTCAGAGCATTTTGCTTTAAAGGGAACTCGATGAAAGAGCCGCTTACCTCAGACAGACAGCCAGACGCTGCTCTGGCTCAATGGTACCCCGGTAATCGGCCCACACCGAAAAGTGTTGCAACCGTCGCATCGAGCAGGTATACGGTCAGTTCTCATGCGTAATATCAGGGTTATTCATCATGCCCTTGGTGTTTATGACACTTCATTTTCTCCTGTAATAATCCTGATACAGACATCTCTTGTGACCTATCAAGAGCCGGTGAAATGATTGCACCTTCAAGCCAGATACCAGAAGTTGTTACTAGAGCAGCATGTTGTCGAACCACTTCCAGCTGTCGGTGATTTCTCCCCAGCTGAGACGAGATCACGACCCGTATTGTTCGCTCTGTACTGGTCCGTGGCTCTGAGCATCATCAGCACCAACTTGTTGTTGACAGTCAGGCACTTTATGTTCTTAGCAGCAAACTGTATTTGATGAAACGCTTTTATTCCTCTCTCCCTTTTCTTTGTCTTCAAAAGGTTCAAATCAGTGGATCGGCACCTATAGTCCGAGTCCGGGGTCGCATGGGAGGTGGTGAAAATCTTTAATCGCGTAAAGAGAGATATTCGCGGTGAGTTGAATTAATATTCTCGTCTCTGCCTCCTGGCTGCTGAGCCGTGAGGCGGCTAATGGGCTCTTGAGACGAGGTTGAAATGGACACGAAATGAGAAAGAAGCCATATTGGATTGCGATAGCAGCTTTAATGACTTTTTTGTAAAGCCGGTGAGATGTTTGTGGTTTCATTATACTTATACACCGTTCTGTTGAAGTCATCCCCAGAGCTCAGTGGTGTTTGAGACGCTTTACTGACGTGAAAGAACCAATAACGGGAAAAAAAACAAGTTATTATTGTTATGTAAATAATGACGCATCAGTGCGTACGTGTGTGTACTTTACTGTTGTAGCTGATGGAGGAGGCCTCAGTGTTTACTACTTTATATACAGTTGAGACCAGTGGTTCCCACCGAAGGCTCATCAGATAACTCTGAGGGATTGTGAGGTGATGAGCGAGAAAGGAAAGAAGAAGAACAAGACGAAGCTGGAACAGATTTGTTGTTCATTTGTTGGACTTTTCTTTAAATCTTTTATTTGTGAAATAAAGACACAAAAGTGCAGCTCTTAACTGCTGCTAACACAGCCTGAAAACTAGTCTTAATACAAATGCCGTCGCTAGTTTAAGGGCTTCTTAAAATAAAGTGACGGTCCCATTCATAGTGAACGAGACCGTAACGCAGGCTCCGCTTCATGGCGTGGCCACACCTTGTGATCGACAGGTCGTCGCCACGGCGGTGTCTCGTCTGGGACGTGTCCGCGTTTCTGTCTTACGACGTCAACCCGTGTTTACGCTTCATGAAAAAAATCACATTTTGATGACTTAAAGACGTCTCGGTTGTTCTTAGCTCCACCCTTTTGTGAACTGGAACCAACAAAAAAAACCAAGATGGCGACAACCAAGAACAGGTTTAGTTCATTCGAAGTCCCTGCGATCATTTACGAGTATTTCCAATCACATACTGTACATGTGGACAGTCTGTACTTGGGGCCGTTTTGGTGCAAATAAACCCAATAATGCAAAAGCACGGTAGCCACACTAGCACCAATGACAGGAAGCCAACATGCAAGATCAGTCCATTGATTACTTTAAAGGGAAACTATGACTGAACAAGGTTTTATTTTAACCAAAGATCTTGGAGCTGGATGACGTTGGTGTCCAGCAGGTAAAGAAACCTGAAGATCCAGACAATAAACAAACGTTGGTTTCTTTTAACCAGGACTATCATATCTGTACCCAAGTGGCTTTAGTAGGCTGAGCCTCACAGCAAAGAGGGACATGGACGTGAATCGTCACGTGGGTTGTTTTGGACGGCGATGGCAAACGGACTGTTTTGTCAGCTTTAGGTATCGATCATAGACACCTGCTTCTGGCTGCACGGTTGGTAGCTGCCCTTTGATGGGGATCTTCTTGTCCCGCTTTCCCGTGGCCTCCGTGTTCAGCTGCTGCTGCTGCTGTTGCTGCTGACTGGGTAGATGAAATGCATGTGCGCAATAGGCGGCTCTCTAGGGGAACGCCATTGATTTTGCCAGACCGCCTCATTTATTAGCGTGAAGCTGAAGGGTGTGGTGGATACTTGTGTGTGTGTGTGTGAGTGTGTGTGTGTGGAAGTTGAATGAAGCGCTCAATTCACTTTCGCGTCTGACCCGGAGATTTGGTCGATGGATTAACCAGATGAACTAAAAGCACGGGTTATAAGAAGAAGAAAGGTACGTCTCCTGTTTCCAGTTAGTCCACGCAGTCTCATTAAACTTCAGCGGACTCATCGATCACTCGTCTCGCAGCGAGCCTACAGCCACGTGTTGTTTATATCTTCCTCGCCCCAAAGACCACATGTACTGTACTCTGATGCAGATAATTAAGATTCTAAATGAGCTTGTAATTTATGAATTTTGCTTCATTTGTCTCGACGTCAGAGAGGAAAACGTCTAAACCTTCTGAATTAGAAAAAGACAGCCGTCAAGGTGATTTTTAACTTGCCAGGAAGACGAGCCAATGTATAAATAGTACGTATTATAATAAGAGTATAGATAATAATGCTCTGACGTGTAACTAATCCTGTGAAAGCATTTGTGGTCATGGATCTATAGCAAGCCAGCCAAGCTGATGGCCTTTTACCCAAAGCCACTAATGAGGATGATACAAATACGACTTTAACAGGCCTGTGTCTGCTATACGGCTCCTGAACCACTGTAATCCGTATCGATTGATTGATATTGTGATGAGATTTAAAGAGGGACCGGACACCCTTTCGCTGCCCTCTCTTTTTTTGGGGGGGGGGGCGATGGCGTTGAGCTTTGGGAGAACTGGCAACAGACCGACAATCAATTCGAACATCCGTCTTGCTCGGCTCGGAGTCCGACGTCGTAAAGGTAGCAGAGGCAACCTCGCAAAAAACAACATCCATATGGAGAGACAGCGCCGCTTGAAATGTCCCCCGGGGGACGCTATAACGAGCCTTATTAAAAACAGATTCTGCTGTGTGTGTGTGTGTGTGTGTGTGTGTGTGTGGGGGGGGGGGGGGGGGGGGGGGGGGCCTCGACTGGCGCTTCATGAATTTAATCATGTTACAGACCTGAATGAATGGTGAATTTATAAATGAGAGATGAGTTGGGTCCTCGTAGAAAGTCCTGTCCCCAGGGTCTTCATCTAGTTTCCGCGAGGCCGGCGTTGTTACCTGGGCCTCGAAGGCTGAAGTTGCACAAACAACATTCCCTTCTTTTAATGCGGAAAAACCACCGGCGACGATTCCCCTCGTTAGGAACGTGGAGAGAGAGAGACACACAACATCGAGGCCTCGAAGGACGACCGAGCAGCAGGTTTGGAACTTTGGAACGTGTAGCTGAGAGCAACACCTGTACACGCGTTCCTTAATCTTGACTTAGCGAAGGATGCACTTGATTGAGCGTGAGTGATGAGCTCATCTGGGACTCTTAATGGCGCTATTTAAAAAGAAGCATCACCCTAACCACTAACCGGCGGTGGCGACAGCGGAGCTGGTTGCTTGGACTGCAGCCCAAATGAACCTTTGTGTGTTTCTGGAGGAGGGTTCCAATTGAAACGAACGGGCCTTTTTGTACAGAATCAGGCCCCCCCCCCCCCCCCACTCACAAAGGTTCTGCAGCGGTTCCGCTGGTCTTAAAGGCTCACACAGCCGCCGCGATCGTGATCCCTAAAAATAAAAATCACTTCAGATGCTAATCCTCCTCCTCCGGCTTGACACTTTGCTTAATTGCCTCTTTCCTTCCTCGGGTCTCCTCCGGCGGACCGTTTCACCTCTGACCTTCTGGAAATGAGTCGCAGGATGTTGGACCTGCGGCACACGACACTCCTTGTAAATCCCTTTATCTGTGACCTGACACTATAACTGTATGCAGATAACGTTTATTGATGGCTTATTATCCGAAAGAGACAAACTAGTGACCTAATATTAAAGGCTGTATTAGTATTTAACCGGATAATTAATAGTTTATCTTAAACTACGTATTAACAGAAGGCCAGATGATGATATATGAGATCAAATATTTGGCACACTGGTAGTGTGGAAGTGTTAAATTATCTTGGTACTTCCATGTTGGTTAGCGATCATTCACACACACACACACACACACACACACACACACACACACACACCGGCTGTGGTTATGCGGTGTTGCAAGCCAGACGATTCTTGCAAGGTGATGACTCTGCTGGAAATGGTTCGGCCTTCCACTCGATGAGAGCGATTTCCCACAGGGCCGTTGAGCTATAGAACGCACACTTAATGCGTTTTTATGTTCAAGCCAATACGAGCATTATGTGACGGGGCGCGGTGTCCCGGTAGGTTTTGCGATTAAAAAAAAAAAAAGCGTTCCATCACTTGGCTGTCCATCAATTCCAAGTGCTCATCGCGCCGGAATGGTATTTACAGATGTGGTCGACATCACTTCCTCTACGGCCGTCACATGCATTGTGTCTTATTACAGTGTGCACAGCAGCATGTTCTGCCACTTATTACAGAAGGGAAGTTCAGTCATCAATTTGCAAACCAGGCCACACTGAATATGCTAATATTTGGAGATGAATTTTTCTGAGAAATTGCAGCAACTATGGAGAATTTTGTGTAATTATTACCCCTTACTGTCTCTGATGTAGGATGAACACAGCGATGAGTGTGTGAGACGATGACTCAGCTGCTCGCTAGTCACGTGACTCGTTGGTCATTCTCTAGTCACGTGACTCGTTGGTCATTCTCTAGTCACGTGACTCCTTGGTCATTCGCTAGTCACGTGACTCCTTGGTCATTCACTAGTCACGTGACTCCTTGGTCATTCGCTAGTCACGTGACTCCTTGGTCATTCGCTAGTCACATGACTCGTTTGTCATTCGCTAGTCACATGACTCCTTGGTCATTCAGTAGTCACATGACTCCTTGGTCATTCGCTAGTCATGTGACTCGTTTGTCATTCGCTAGTCACATGACTCCTTGGTCATTCAGTAGTCACATGACTCCTTGGTCATTCGCTAGTCACGTGACTCGTTTGTCATTCGCTAGTCACATGACTCCTTGGTCATTCGCTAGTCACATGACTCCTTGGTCATTCGCTAGTCACGTGACTCCTTGGTCATTCGCTAGTCACATGACTCCTTGGTCATTCGCTAGTCACATGACTCCTTGGTCATTCGCTAGTCACGTGACTCGTTGGTCATTCGCTAGTCACGTGACTTGTTGGTCATTCTCTAGTCACGTGACTCCTTGGTCATTCTCTAGTCACGTGACTCGTTGGTCATTCGCTAGTCACGTGACTCCTTGATCATTCTCTAGTCACGTGACTCCTTGGTCATTCTCTAGTCACGTGACTCGTTGGTCATTCGCTAGTCACGTGACTCGTTGGTCATTCGCTAGTCACGTGACTCCTTGGTCATTCACTAGTCACGTGACTCGTTTGTCATTCACTAGTCACATGACTCCTTGGTCATTCGCTAGTCACATGACTCCTTGGTCATTCGCTAGTCACGTGACTCCTTGGTCATTCGCTAGTCACATGACTCCTTGGTCATTCGCTAGTCACATGACTCCTTGGTCATTCGCTAGTCACGTGACTCGTTGGTCATTCGCTAGTCACGTGACTTGTTGGTCATTCGCTAGTCACGTGACTCCTTGGTCATTCTCTAGTCACGTGACTCGTTGGTCATTCGCTAGTCACGTGACTCGTTGGTCATTCGCTAGTCACGTGACTCCTTGATCATTCTCTAGTCACGTGACTCCTTGGTCATTCTCTAGTCACGTGACTCGTTGGTCATTCGCTAGTCACGTGACTCCTTGGTCATTCGCTAGTCACGTGACTCGTTGGTCATTCACTAGTCACGTGACTCGTTTGTCATTCACTAGTCACATGACTCCTTGGTCATTCAGTAGTCACATGACTCCTTGGTCATTCACTAGTCACGTGACTCGTTGGTCATTCGCTAGTCACGTGACTCGTTGGTCATTCGCTAGTCACGTGACTCGTTGGTCATTTGCTAGTCACGTGACTCCTTGGTCATTCACTAGTCACGTGACTCCTTGGTCATTCACTAGTCACATGACTCGTTGGTCATTCGCTAGTCACGTGACTCGTTGGTCATTCGCTAGTCATGTGACTCCTTGGTCATTCTCTAGTCACGTGACTTGTTGGTCATTCGCTAGTCACGTGACTCGTTGGTCATTCGCTAGTCACGTGACTCCTTGGTCATTCGCTAGTCATGTGACTTGTTTGTCATTCGCTAGTCACGTGACTCGTTTGTCATTTGCTAGTCACGTGACTCGTTGGTCATCTGCTAGTCACGTGACTCGTTTGTCATTCGCTAGTCACGTGACTCCTTGGTCATTCACTAGTCACGTGACTCGTTGGTCATTCGCTAGTCACGTGACTCGTTGGTCATTCGCTAGTCACATGACTCCTTGGTCATTTGCTAGTCACATGACTCCTTGGTCATTCACTAGTCACATGACTCCTTGGTCATTCACTAGTCACGTGACTCGTTGGTCATTCACTAGTCACGTGACTCGTTGGTCATTCTCGCTAGTCACGTGACTCCTTGGTCATTCGCTAGTCACGTGACTCGTTTGTCATTCGCTAGTAACATGACTCCTTGGTCATTCACTAGTCACGTGACTCGTTTGTCATTCACTAGTCACGTGACTCGTTGGTCATTCACTAGTCACGTGACTCGTTGGTCATTCGCTAGTCACGTGACTCGTTTGTCATTCGCTAGTCACGTGACTCGTTTGTCATTCTCTAGTCACGTGACTCGTTTGTCATTCTCTAGTCACGTGACTCATTGGTCATTCGTTAGTCACGTGACTCGTTGGTCATTCTCTAGTCACGTGACTCATTGGTCATTCGCTAGTCACGTGACTTGTTGGTCATTCACTAGTCACGTGACTCGTTGGTCATTCTCTAGTCACGCGACTCGTTGGTCATTCTCTAGTCACGTGACTCATTGGTCATTCTCTAGTCACATGAGTCGTTGGTCATTCGCTAGTCATGGGACTCGTTTGTCATTCTCTAGTCACGTGACTCGTTTGTCATTCTCTAGTCACGTGACTCGTTGGTCATTCGCTAGTCATGGGACTCGTTTGTCATTCTCTAGTCACGTGACTCATTGGTCATTCGCTAGTCACGTGACTCGTTTGTCATTCGCTAGTCACGTGACTCGTTTGTCATTCGCTAGTCACGTGACTCGTTGGTCATTCTCTAGTCACGCGACTCGTTGGTCATTCGCTAGTCACGTGACTCGTTTGTCATTCGCTAGTCACGTGACTCGTTTGTCATTCGCTAGTCACGTGACTCGTTGGTCATTCTCTAGTCACGTGACTCATTGGTCATTCGCTAGTCACGTGACTCGTTTGTCATTCGCTAGTCACGTGACTCGTTTGTCATTCGCTAGTCACGTGACTCGTTGGTCATTCTCTAGTCACGCGACTCGTTGGTCATTCGCTAGTCACGTGACTCGTTTGTCATTCTCTAGTCACGCGACTCGTTGGTCATTCGCTAGTCACGTGACCCGTTGGTCATTCTCTAGTCACGTGACTCGTTGGTCAGTCAACCGTGCTCTTTTCCTAAACTTAACTAAGTGGTGTTGTTGCCTAAACCTTACTTCCCGTGGAGACAGAACTTTATTTTGAAAGGACACTATGCATGCAATGAATCCAAAGGTGATGCTACAGATATCTAGCCTGGTTCTGTGCGATCCTATTTGCTTTTCATTCATCTCACGGCATCTGCTCTATAATTTAGGAAATATTGGTGAACATTAAACACAGACGTTCATGTTTAATAAGAAAGTGCAGCTAAATGTGATTACGTCGATTACAGCGGGACATTCTAGCCCTCTGCAGCAATCTGTTGAAAGGTCATTACCCCGACTCACATTGCACCCCGAGAGTCTCATGCTATATTATAAGCTGTACTATATTACAATGATGAGATCTAATGCTTGCTAAAAGTGAATATCAGCTAACCAGACTATCTTCATGTATATTGCACCTTTGCCACCTTCTTACCGTCTCTTGATTATAGTGTTTCTTTCAGAGCAGTCTCCACCTGTCGGTCTCTTTTAGTTGTTGCTGTGTTGAGAATGAACGATTTCACCAATCATTGTGCTTCGCTGTCTGTCTCATTTGTTTATCGAAGCCCCATGCCGTGCAAAGTTCTGCCTCGTCTTTGCATTCGACAGAGTTCATCTTGCAATCATCTCTGACCAAAAAACGTACATAATACTTCAGCCTATCGGCGGCCCGTCCATAGCGTACAGAAAGATATTCGCACGGTGCTTTTCATCGACTGCTCCTTGTCGCACAACGGTTGAACTGTGGCAACTATTAAACACATTTGGTTGCTGTGCTCCTGTGGCAGACTGTGGTTAAAGCGGAAACTGTGTAGCCTCTCTGCAGGGTCGTACCGTGGATGATCAGACACCCAACCGACCAAACTGTCAACACATATCCCCGTCCACAGAGACTGGCAGTCAGACAAAGGTTAGTTGAGGGTTGGTTTTTTTTTGACATTGTCGGGTGTCCTTTGTTATTTAAGCTGTGGCAATTTGACCTTCTAAGATACATTTTGCCCTTTATCGAAATGGATCGCAACAGTCTTGACATTTTAGCATTTTTAATGGTTGGTATCAGAGAACTTCAAGGTTCTTCTGCAACCCGGACCTGCACTTATCCATGAAGGGTTTTGGATATAGGGAGGTTTTGGGACGTATCGATCGTACGACTGGAAGAGTGGACTTGATAGTGCGTGAGTCGTGTGACAGCTTAAACATGCTGAACATGGCCCACATGTGCCGCAGTTCATCAAAACGTCTCTCTTTATGATTCACCATGGAGGAAGTTCTCTACAATAATTCAACGTAACTCAGGGTTAGTAGTAGTGCTGGGCGGTACGAACAAAAATGTGTATCACGGTATTTTGTAAGATTATACCGGTTTCACCGTATATCACCGTATTTTTTTTCTTCGCGTTAACTAATTAACTAGCTGTTTGTGTGGGCGTGTCTTCCGTCTCTTCCTGCTTCCTTCACCTACATTCCCCTGGGTCCTAAGACCCTCCCTGTACAGCTTCTTATCACCCTCTATGTACCAACGTACATTTATATCAAATACCACACATATTACAGTCTACTCAGCGTTGCATATGTGTCTGACCACAATGAAGATAACTCACGTGTTCTGCTGAGGTGATGTAAGTTGCTTATGTTTCCACCAGCGGCAACAACAGTGGCTCCAAACTCACAAAACGTCGGATTTGTTAAAACCAAAACACTTCAATCAGCAGACACAGCTCCTCTGTTGGGCTCAGACTCTACTGGTTCATCTCCGGTCTCTCTTTGTTCCTCCTCCATCGCTCTGTTCTGTTCTTTAAGGAACGTTACTGTAGCGACGGAGCCTCTCCCAGCTGTTAGCAGACTAGCTAACGGGCTAGCTAGTCTGTTAGCAGAATAGCTAACGAGCTAGCTACCGAGCTCTACCCAGCATGCCGTTCGACGGTGAAATTTTATAAATGTACAATTATTAGTGTCACAAATTGTTTGTGTGTCACAAACTGTTGTGTGTCGTGGTGTTTTGCCCTGTTAAAGAGCGTTAGTTGTGGGTTATTAATTGCTCCAGGGAGTAAAATGGAAACAGAATTGCAGTTTAATAACACGTTTGTTGACGCATGAAGCTCAGATGACATTATCAACAAAGCATTGCAAATGGGCAAACGTCAGAATGCTTCTACCGTAATACCTAATTACTACATTATGTATTTTCTGAAGGTTTATGCACTTATGGCACCAAACAGTGCTATCATTCACATAAATATGACCTTTTGTTTTTTTAGATGTTCTGTTCAGTTTTCTTCAAGAACTCAAGGTAACAACAGGGTGAACAATTGATATTCATTTTGTGGGTGAAGAATTATTTTAATAATGAGTAATATCACTGCGTATGTCTAATGTTCAACGCGCTGTACGAGGAGAGTGAATATTGGACTTTCGTTCATCAGTTGTTCAGAAACTCCAAATTAAGGCAATGCTAATGTTCCACCACACCTGCTGTACGGTCATAATAATAATTCACGATCTCTCGTTTTGTTCACACGCGGCAGATGATACGCCTTCTTTTCATCAGGTATTAATATCGTCAATGAAAACTGCCATGGAGATAAAATCTGATATCCTTTAACACAAATTTTGGGAAAAAACATGTTCATACTATAAAGGCACAACCAAATGAGTCACCCCATTTTGGAAGAGAAGCAAAACGTATTTAACAGGCATTGTTATGAAGGGGTTGAAAGGACTGAATTCATGGTGTGCTGAATGTAATCCCCGGCTAGAGAAACAGTCCCATTCAAACACTCCGACGCTGTGAGGGAGGGACTCGGCCATCAGGGCTGCTATCTGTTATCTGTTCATCCAGACCAGGCTGAAGCTGAAAGACCTCCATCCTTCACACGGGGGGCTGTCTCACAGCATTAGCGATGTGCAGAGTGAGCACAGGGCCAGAGAGAGAGCGAGAGCGTGTGGTTACAGCTTAATCTGGAACACGTGTGCATTTTTAGATGGATAAATTAATACAAATGATCATATATATGGTCCTAATGACGTACGAAAAAGACGTGACGGAAATGTGTTTCAATGGAAAATACATTGCAACAGAAAGTGAAACTTAAGTTAAGACTTAAACACAGATGTATAAATAATGAACCGAGGGAAACGCGGATAGATTTTTGGGTCAGACTAAATATTATCTTTCAAGATAGAACGATTAAATTTCTTTTTGATTAACAACTTTAATTACTTTTGAATCCAATCGAGCAAAAAAAAAAAAAGAATAACAGCGGTGGAACCGGACCATAAACATTACGGTTTTGTCCTTCACGCGTTATTTATGAAAGCTGCAGCGTGTGCAGCAGAAATAAGCTGCGATCGCAACATTAACAAATCACATCTTCTAACGGTGAATTTAGAGCAAACAGCAGCAGTTATGGAACAACATTATCATTCACAGGGAGTCGTGTTTCTGGGCCGTGTTGCTAGAATAGTGATGAGTGAACCGGAGAGCTTAGCCGCCTCCATCTAAAACGCTTCATATGATTCATTTTAGCCGATTTCCCCAGAAAATCAGCCAAACAAAATACAAAATGTCTGTACAATATGTAAATATTCTGAGTTGGGCGTATATTGAGAGGAACCGTTCGTCGCGATAAATCTTTCAGTGGGACATTAAACCGTTGCACAGGGAACACAAGAATGTTACGTAACAGACATTTGGACCCAGCAGCAACAGCAGAGGAGTAAATGGTGATGGGATGGAACACTTCAACAGAACGGAGTAACCGGGATTGTTGTTAGTAACACGTCTGCTTTTCCTGCTACGACGAGTTGAAGTGTCTGCTGTGAAAAAAAGGAAAAAGTACCTGAGAGGCTGCTTTAAGGTCAGCAGCGTCCCCATTGGCTGTTAACAATACTTCACTAAAATTACAATGACATAACCAGATTTGTCTGCTGTCACTGTCACTTGTCTCCGTGCTCCATTGAGATAATATGACGTGATTTGGTGTAAACTCATAAGTTTCCAGACTTCTTTTGTAGATTTGGCTCCGTACATTCTGGAAGATTTTCAACTGTGTAGTCCTAATAATGTGGACTATAAGTAGAAACAATATTTAGGTATAGGACCATGAAACTAATCTCTACAGTTGGTCTTTCCTGTATACGTATGGGACTCAATCCTCTGTAGAGATATGTCTGTGACAGTAAATATAAACAGTCCTAATTTAAATTCAACCTCCTTTTTTGGGTATTTCAACACTGAAAGTAACTCTGCTCCCCGTCGACATAGAAATGCAGATTTATCATATTTCGCTGAGACTTTCTCCAATCTGTTTTCCATTTCAATCGGTTTTCTAACTTAAATGAATGAAAGACATTTTATTTTCGCTCATTAACTATTCATGGTGTTAGGTCAGCTTCTTCTCTGCCAGGAAGCATCGAGCCCAAAATTCCTCACAATATCACACTTGGAGGTGTAAAAAAAAAAAGCAAAGCCCTAAACCGTACTGTGCATCTTTAAGTAGTCTATACAGTCTATATAGGTTATATAGTCTATATAGGTTATATAGTCTATAGCTGCGTGAAAGAACAACACGAGAGAAATGTGTTCGAACGATATTGACATTCTGAAAGCTAAAGATTTGTTAGATAGCCTCTCTCTCTCTCTCTGTGTGTGTGTCTCTCCATCTCGCCACTCCACCTTCCTTCAATCAGCTCCTCAGTATGTCAACACCTCCAACACCTTGTTTGTCCAGTCTCATTGGTGGATACACTCAGGCCTCTAGCTCTAGTATCTTCATGTGTTCTTGTTGTCAGTTAATGATTGTTTGTTCCCTTTGTTCTCCAGGATTCATGTTTGTCTCCCAGTATATATATATATATATATATATATATATATATATATATATATATATATATATAAGCCACACGACATACTGCTGAGCAAGCTCTGTTCTGACCCTGTTTGCTAACAATTAGACATATCATCTTAATATGTCACTGATGTTATTACAGGTTGTTTTTGCTGCTCCCCGAAGTGGCAAATCTGTTAAAGGGCCAGTGTGAAGGATTTAGTGTTGTGTTGCAGATTACTACCAACTGAATACCACTCCGCTCAGCCCCTACCTTCCCTAGCGCGTTGCAGAGCTATGGTGGCCTTCAGGTATAGCGCAATAATGCAAAACCCAACGTTAGCTCGAGCTAACGTTGGGTTTGTCCATTCATGGCTACTGTAGAAAGACTCTGTGAACAGGTAGATATGAAGATGATTATACCTCCTAAATCCAGACCTGTCTCCTAAAAATGACGTTCCCCCAAAACTAAAATGCATTCTCAATTACGTTTGAATACAGACGTGTTTTCTCCCCGATTGCGTTTGTGTTTGACGTATTACAAATACGTTTCTAATCAACGTATCTTTGCTGTACTCTAGTCTTTTATTATGTTTCTGTGATCTGCCTCGCCTCTACCCTAACCTTAACTATTAAGAGAGTCACGGTTGTGGAGGTATCGTAGCCGCGTAACGTTCCTCGCTGCACCGCCTGGATGAGCGCGTTTCTGCCGGAGACGGGCGGCGTGCGGCGGTGGTATTCTGACCGCGTAATCGGCCTCAATGCTCGGTGCGAAGGAGAGGCGGTGGTTAAAGTGTTAAAATGTTGATTAGAAACGTATTTGTAATGCGTCAAACACAAACGTAATCAGGGAGAAAATACGTTACTATTCAAACGTAATTGAGAATGCATTTTAGTTTCAGGTCTGAGCTGTGTTTGCACACAAGGTTACAAGCAGCAGGTCGCTTGATAATGGGACCGCATTCTTCAGCCAATAGGGCTTGAAGAATGCTCTCAATCGCTGTCTGCCTGAGAACGTTTCTGTCCGAGACAAAGAAGTGATCCGTATGAACCGATTAAAACACTTGAATGCGAGGGTCTTTGCCCGTGAAGTAAAGTAAGCGCTCGTCCTTCAGAAAGGAATAGACCGGTCGGGTGGTGGAGGATGAACAATGGTCGTCGGGGAGAACGATGCGGAGGACAAAGGTAGCGCGGCTGCTAAACGGGCTTTTAGCGACAGAAGCAAACAAAAAGCAGGTAAAAAGCAGAGAGGAGAAAATTGCCACAGAGAAAAAAGTGGATCCAGGGTGGATCAATATGGGAGGTAGGATGAGCCTGTAGAACCTGCAGTCTGCCACTCTTTCCAAAACGAATAAAAGTAACAGTGAGAGTTATTGTGGGAGGTAAACCACGTGTTCTCAGCTCAATAAATCACTCCTGTGGGACATTCGGGGAGGAAGAAGTGACAGCTCATTCACACCAGTGTCTTCCCTGCTCATCATCGTGTAGAGCTTCCTCTGATGGAGCAGTTCTCACGAGGTGAAATGGGAGGAAGGACCGTGGATATTCCACACGTAGTAAACATCTATCTTATCTTTAGTCCACACTGCAAATATCTTCACAATTACTGGATAGAAAGCGTTGGGAGTTTTAGTTTAGACATTCATGGTCTCCAGAGGATGAACTGCGCTGACTTTGGTGATCCTTTTGACTGTTCATACAGCGCCATCGTCGGGTCAAAATTGAAATGCTAACAAGGCTACACTAAGACGCGCTTTGTGACCCGTTCAGTTTGCCGACAGTGGAAATAGGATTCGGCAGGTGTGTGGTATCTCTCCTGAAGACGGGGATCAGCAATGCTGTTATTAAAAAAGATGTCCCAGAGATGGAGTTGTTCCAAGTCGGGGGTTGGCGGTAATGTGGAGGGATCGTGATGGAAGACACCAACAGATGAAATCATGAGGATATCTTAATGTAGATTATGAGTTATGGAGCTAGGAAGTTATAATACAGTCCTCTTACTACAGAGTGGTTAATTTAAGTCTTGGTGTCATGGCCTTCTAGTAAAATGTAAAGACTGCAGAAAGAAGCAGCCGAAGGAGGACGTGCCTTTGTGACATTGAGATTCTATTCTATTTGAGGGATCAGCAGCTTTTAAAACCTCACGGTCTGCAGCCTACTGTACCTGAGCCAGTGAAGAGAATATTCAGAAAACTCAATAACAGCACAATTTCCCATTTAGAAGAGAAACAAACAGAGCACAGAGCATGTAAGCATTTTGCCGCTCCGCTTCCAGGCTGTCGCTGCTATCACATCATCACCCTCCTTCTATCGATTCCTTTCACTTTTTCTTCTGCTCAGCTTCACCAAACACCGTTTGCTTGCGTGCGGTCAGGCCCGCAGCGTCTAATGAACGGTGTTTCAAATCGATCCCTTCAGGACCCCTCCTCCTCGACATCGCCCCTGTGGTCTCTCAGCACCTGACTCTGGGCCTTTTAACTCCACCGAGCCTCCCGTTTGGTACAGTGAAGCCTCAATCCTCTTTTATTGACTGTCTGTTAAACCACAAGCTCCACTGCTCAATATTTCAGCTGCTCTCAGCATTAGATATAGGTCTGAACTCATTTCCTATTCACTGTCACAGAGGTTGATTAAGTTTGCATAGGACGGCAAAATCAATGGTTTTGGGAGATTCGCCAGTTGGTTAACTTAATCCACTTTACTGAAACGGGTTTCTCATGTCTTCTGAAGCAGGTGACTGCTCTGTTTTCGAGCTGGCCAACACGGTGCCCGCGGGCACCTGGTCGCCCGCAGGGACCACGTGAGTCGCCCGCAAGGCATGTTCTAAAAATAGCACTATTCACCATGGAGCGCCATCTAAAAATTTTAGTTGCTGTTTTTTTTAATCAAAAATGCTTGCATTAATGTAAAGTTTAAAATGACAATATTTCTTGTCATAGGATAGTAGGGGAGAGACAGCCAGGACGAGGCCGCACCACACTAGGTTTTCAGGTTCCGAATGGCGGACGCTTCCCGCTGCGGGGCAACAACTCGTGGGTGGCGGGGGTAGAGGTGAGGCAACGCAGTCCGACCGAAAAGGCCCGGACTAGAGGTTTGAACGCGGGCGCCCGAGGACGCTCGCACGGTTCAGAGACGAGACTTTTTACGAGTTTCTTTGTGGAGAAAAAGGTACCGTTTGAAAAGCTGGTGTCGGTGACAACAGACGTGGCTCCCGCCATGACGGGCCGGCATGCAGGCTTCATTGCGCAATGCAAAGGTGACCCAGACTTCCCAAAATTTGGTGATTAGTACTAATGTAAGAGGATTCATTTAAAAATGTGAAAGAGTTGATTTTTACTGATAATTTGTATAAACATGGGACAGAGTTCATGATTTGTTCAAAAATGTTACAAAGGTAGTGGTTGGTACAAACGAGACATGATGTGAAGATATGACAGTTAATGATTTCATCAAAAATGTTAGAAGTGATAATTGGTACAAAAATATATTTTTGAACAAATTACACAATCATTGTTAATAATTATTGTGAGGAATAATTATCATTGACATGTGATCAGACAGTCTCTTCACATATATTATTATTATTATTATTAAGAGGTGATCTGTGCAACTTTGTTATTCAGGAAGTTTGTATCAAACAAGTAGCCCTTCTTCTGAATCGGTACCCTTGAAGTAGCTCTCAGTTTCAAAAAGGTTGGTGACCCCTGCTGTAGACCATACCATCTTGATTAAGAGGCTACGTGATTGGGTGGGCATATCTGCCGTAGCGTTAGACTACATCTTACCTCGCTGACAGAAGTTTTAATGTCTCTGTGGGTGATTTTGTGTCGTTGTGGTGAACCGCAGGGCTCGATTCTGGGGCCTCTGTTATTTTCTCTTTACTTGTTACCTTTGGGACGGACTATAAAAAGTCATAATGTTGCCTATCATTTATATCCTGATGATATTCAACTGTTTTGCATTGTCTAGGCTCCTGGACTGTGTCAATGCTATCAGAGACTGGACGGCAGCTTACAACTCTACGGCACTAAGACGGAGGTTCTGGTCATTGCACCAGATGAAGTTGTCCCTACGATCAGGCAGAGTATTGGTCCACTCTGCTCTGCTGCCCACTGCAACCTGCGTAATCTAGAGGTAATATTTGACCAATCACTGTCGTCTGACCTCCATGTTAAGCAGCTGTCTAGATCCTGTTGAGATCTGTAGTATCAACAGCTGAACTAGAGATGATCAAACACGCATTCATCTCTTCACGCATTGATTACTGTAATTCACTCTTCTTCTTCTGCAGGTAATCCAAAAACGCTGCCTCCAGATTACTCACTAGGACAAATCGACGGTCTCACATCACCGGCTCCCTGTAGCATTTTAGGATCCACTTTTAAGATTCTCCCCCTCACTTACAGAGCAGACTCCTACATATGTAGCTCAACTACTTCACCCTTATTCAGTTAGGTCATCTGTCCGTCCCACGCACTCGCCTCAAGACCCGCGGTGACCGAGCCGCAAATTCTATATTGAAATATTTCAAATTCTGCAGAGCAAAGTTTACATTAGCGATGTTAATAATGAAGCACGCCATCAGTTCAAATAATTACAAGAAATATTATAAATAAAGAAAGCTGAGCAAGTTTGTAACTTAAATAAAGCTACTTTAAGGTGGACCAGCGCTATTCTCCTCTTAACATTCTGAACATTGCAGCAAACAACTATCTGCTATGTAACGACATATTGGAGTAATAGCAGAGAATGAAGTGAAATGTTTGCTTATCTCGTATATATTTACCTTCTGGCATTTCTCACGTACACAAAATCCACATTCTGTGCAGGTGGAACGCATACGTTAACGTCCTGGTGCCACCTTAAAATATGCAAACGCAGACTTATTAATTTTTTGAAAGGGGCTGAGACTCTGGTGCAGTTACCTCTAGTTGTCCAGCCACCCAAGGGTGACGCCGAGGCTCCGGTAACTCACTGCACCAGGTGAGCTCTTTGCTGAGTAGTTTGGTTCTTGCACTCCCGGGGGGAAATGTCTGCCTCTTTTCATTTGAGAGATAATTCAGAATGTATTAAATAAACACAACATTAACTCGTGATTGAGGCTCGATGTCTAACGGACAGCGTGAGTCGCTGGGATCATTTAGAAGCCGCTGGGGTGCAGCAGCGGGATTAGATTCGTACAGGTGCAACCTGTGACGTGCTTCCATCGGTCCAACACCACCACACACACACACACACACACACACACACACACACACACACACACGTGTTCAGGAACAGATTCAAATATGTCATTCCACTTCTTTGGCTGTAAGAAACCTCCAGAGCCTGAGCGGCGCCTTGGGCACCAGGGCCATATTTGATTAGTACAATAAAATGTAGAATATGATCCTTTTCATATTCTTTGCCCCCAACCTTTTCAAAATAAGACGTTTGGTCTCAGTTTAATAAATGGGTCTGCTAACTACATCTACTAGTACGGTTAAAGATACTGTGGATCTTATCTCAAGGTCCATTCTCTAGCTTTTATTCAGAGCTTTCAAAAGCATCTCAGTGGTCATCAGCGGATGTCGTGCTGTTGGCTCGGTCGTCATTATGGGACTCAAAGCGGCAACGACGCGAAATACGGAGCTTCATAGTTTGAGCAACTTCACTGTTTGTGATTCCCTCTCATAGCGTCGTAGGCAGCTGTTTTGAAGGAAAATGTTCTAAAATCCCACAGGTTAGTTATCATAGTGGAGCATTCAGAAGCTAAAGAGACGGATGTTTCTTTCAGGAGTCGGTAGAGACCCAAAATAGAGCTTAAAGAGAGTCAGCCTTACGCTGGTAGAGTGGCTCTGTAGATAGATACCACAGGTTGCTCTCTGCCTCAGGTGATCACCTAAAGACCCCCGTGATGACAGCAGCGAGGTTCAGCATCACGTGGGACAGAATACCAGACCAGAACCACAACAGAACTTTATGGACACGGAGCGTCTATGTATTAATATTGTGATGCTCTGACTTGATCCTAAGAGGCGTCCAAGGAAAGGTTCTGGTTGCTCCAGATTAAAAAAAAAGAAATTCTGTGTTCAGAAGGAACCATTAAAGTAAAAAGCAGCACAGGAGGACTTGGGTCTGGTGGCGATAGGCTTAAATCAGCATTGTGTGAACTCGTTTAACAAGTGTAACGTGATGTACGTGGAGATACAGCCGCACCGTCACAGAGTTACTCCTCATTAACATAACTGCTGTGGGTAGAGAGGTGAGATAACGGAGGACTTCATCGCCTCATTAGTCACGGGTTGACACGCAGACGTCCTGCTTCTTAAAACACCGTGAGGTCCTCTTTTTTCACACACATCCTGAGGCTTCTTCAAGCCTCTGGTGTCGTCACCGAGCGGGACAAGGAACAGAGCTTTACAGTACATCTAAAGAACAACTGTAAAGACGCTGAAATATGTCTAAAGGTTGTGTAAGAAGAGAGGGAATACAGAAAGTCACAAAGAATTAATTAACAGAAGCTTCTGAGAAGGATTTTATGCAAAGCGGGTGTCTTATGCAAATTCACCACAAATGGGATCTTTGTCGTATAGCGTCACACTAACTACTGATAAGCCTTAAAAATTCCACAACGAGAACTCTAAATTAAAATATGCAAATAGACAGATTCAGACGGAGGAGCAGACGACCACCGCCGCACTGGATCTACATTCATCTTCAACAATACAGTCCTCCATCTCCTTCCTTCTCCAATAACACCAGACAAAGGAGCACTTCATGTGGCCAAATGACTATGATGCAAATGATGATTTTTTTACCAACACTTCGGTTGGAAAAGCAAGCTGGAAACATTTGATGCAAAAGAGGGAAACTGGCTTTTATCTGATGAATGAGAAAATGTTCTCTGCCTTCAGTGTTACCGGAGTCTGGAAGCGGGTCGTGTTGCCTTTGTTACTTTCGGTTTTGTAATTCTTACCTTTTGCGCCTCTGAGCTCAGTCCTTATGGTAATTAGACAAATGTTGTTGTGTGTGTGTGTGTGTGTGTGTGTGTGTGTGTGTTGTGGGCGTGGCTCCCTCCTGATTTCCACTCATTCACCTCACCTGCTCCAGTCTACTCAGCTGCCGTCCATCAACTCGTCTACTCAGCAGTATATCTTTCCATCCGCTCGCCGCCACCTCGTCGTTGCAAACCTCAGAGTCGAGGTTGGAACATACCGAACGTCCGGGTGAAAAGCGGAGCGATGGATTATTCCGTGGGTGTGATTTCTAAAGGATGT
Source organism: Cebidichthys violaceus (assembly GCF_023349555.1). Classification (NCBI taxonomy): domain Eukaryota; kingdom Metazoa; phylum Chordata; class Actinopteri; order Perciformes; family Stichaeidae; genus Cebidichthys; species Cebidichthys violaceus. Next base: position 749,511 of record NW_027176957.1, on the reverse strand, counting down.
TTCAATACACTTTTAAAACCTCCACCAAGGAGCAAGCTGCAAACATCTCAAAGCTGCCTTTTTTTTTAAAACCTGCAAGACGTCAGATTTTGGTTTTAAAGAAAAACTGAACATCTAGCGATCCAAAAAACAACCTCAGAAGAATAGGTCCAGCACCTGTATAAGAACCCTTGTTGTTCTGTTTAACAGTCAGTTAAGGCTGAGCTGAGGTAGACTTTCATGAGCCCTGAAATGAACATAACTCAGCGGACATTAAAGTTAGCCTCTTCTCTCATTCTACAGCAGCTCCCAGAGTGGACTTTACTCATTTGAAAAGGCCTTAAGAACAAAGACAACGTGTCCATAAAAACAACAAGCAAAACAAAAAAGGATCCATATTGAAATGACAGACGGACCTGATGGTGTATAATTATCATGAACGGGTAAATGGACCGTACTTTTCTAGTCTTCCGATCACTCAAAGCGCTTTAACGCTACATGTGACTTTTACTGTTAACTACATTTTAGAACCTGTTTAGGGGATGTTTGGGGGATTCCTTTACTTGCAGCACATTATCAGGTCGGTGGACATCTATCATGCACATTACAAATATAGGTTGAAGCTCATCAATCCATATCTGTCAACATCTGGCTCAGAGAACTTGTATTTCTGTGTTCTGTCTGTGTAATCCTGGGCTCCATTGTTTAAAAACCTGACAAATTTTGAAGCGACCTGCAATGAAATCCCTCATTTAAGTTCATTCGGTCGCAGTCTGGCGGCTCTCTGAGCTGCTCCATCGTTTCGCAGACGTGTTTCCAGAATACCTTTCCGTCTGTCCGCACAGCTGCATGCGGTTTCCGTGTTGTGACGAGTCAGGGATGTCGCCATAATCGAGGCGTGACTCGACTGCGTTGCATCAAAACAGACGAACGGCTTCAGTTGGCATATTTGCGTAGATGTGATGTTGCAATCAGCCGGCACTCACGTGGATTTCAGACGGTTGAAAACATATCATCGTGGGAATATGGAAAACTCATCGTTGTGTTGGCATCGACTCAGTCATTGTTCCAGCTGAACTGGACCATGAGGGGCTTCTGTCCCTTGTTGTACCTCGTCCACGTTTCCCCCGACTAGGAGCAAGTTACTCATGAGCCCAAAATAAAGAGAGGGATCAGAATGTGTGTGTGTACGTTCACAAAACGGGCTCCGACGTGGGATACGAGACGAGCGTTGTCTGAGCAATCTAATCAGATTCGTTTTGAGACCCAAAACCCAAAACCCCATGAAATTTGGATTTATGGTTTTCACTGCAGATGACGTCTGCTATAACAAGATCTGGGACTGCATCTAATAAGAGTTCAGTAATGAATACTGATGCTGTCCTCAATTATTTTTGAGTTAACAAAAATTCATAATACTTTAAAACCAGAGAAAATGCTGGATTCTGATTGGTGCCTCTTAGGAGGGGGGGGGGGGGGGCTGTAGGAGCTGATGTGGAATGAAACGGTTTCACATCAATGATTTATTCGCTGTGATAAGTGAAGCCACATAATCACTGATATTCAGTGGAAACGGCTCAAAGTGATCACATCTGTCCGGGTCGAATGAATCACTAGATGCACACGAGTATTTTAACAGGTTTTGTTCTTCTTTGTTTGTCTTGCATCGCTAACATGTAATTGACGTTAGTATATTTATTGCATTGGTTTGTTTCTGCACAGTACCTTTGCTCTGCTTCATGCTCTTAAATGCTTGTTTTAAAAAAAGGAGATGCACTCATGAGTTCTCTTGAAATGCACTTGTTGTTAGTCTCTTTGGATAAAAGCGTCTGCTAACTGACCGTGATGTGATGTGATTGCATGAATATACTGATGCTGCAGCGACGTTTTGCAAAGGTTTCAGGTAAAAACGTCGCTGGAGTGCAACAACAAGATGAGACGGCATCTTGACGGTGCTTCAAAGGAACATGAATGCTGAGGCAAAACTACCTTAACGTCGTTATTATGCGTTAATCGCTAATCAATGAAACGAATGTCTATCGGGGCGAGAGGAAAAAATGACTCCGGGCCAGAAGATCTAAAGTCTTTCACTAGAAGTTTCTTCACTAGTTGCTAGCGTTGTCTAACTTTTGTTTGGCCCGGTGTAACAGCTGCAGCTGATTGCTCGGGTCGGGATCACGGAGTGCAGCGGGGCGGCGGAGCGGCCGACCTTTTCTCCAGAAACTTCTTCCATCTTTCCCGAACGCATCCAAGTCATCCGGGGAATCTAACCCCCTTCAACCCGAACCACTCCGTCTTCACACCGAGGTCCTCGATGATTGCCGAGCTCCTCACTCCATCACATCTCCGGTGGGCCCCGGAGGCGTCTGCAGCTGTGTGTGACGCGGTCAGAATAAGGATCCAGCACTCGTAGCCAAGAGGCCAAGGTCTAGAGTCGTCAATATGACTCGGCTGCCAACTTTGGCCGTCTAGGAACTAATCACCAGCTGGCTGTCAAAAAAACCAACAACAACAACACTAGAGCTGCAGTGAGGTCTCTGCCGAATCATCCGACTCAAAGGGAAGCTTTTTAAAAATGAGTTGTAGTGGCCGTTTGTCGTATAAAACAAATAATAATCAAACTGATGCACCGTGGTGGTAATTCACGCAGGCAGGAAAGAGTGGATTGTCCACGCCTCTCCTGTGGAAAAAACTATAGGCCAGCCCCGGTGCATGCTGGTCCTTTCTACCTCTATCTATCTATCTATCTATCTCTCCAAAGGTGCCAACAGTGTTTACCCAAAAAACTAACAAACTAAATAACCCAAAACTAAGTATACTTAAATAACAAAACAT
>NW_027176957.1:686697-739197 GCF_023349555.1 Cebidichthys violaceus | reverse complement strand
CTGCAAAAACAAACCGCTTTACTGTAGCGTCATATGTAATTAAGGCTTGTGCAGACGTTCACAGTCCGTAAAGTCATGAGAGACTGTGTGCACTGAGTAGCTTTGGTTGTATGAATACTCCCGTCTCGTCTGTCTTAATCACTCAGAGGAGTGAAGCGTCCTGTTCCTCAGTGGATTTACTGATTCAAATTAAAGTCTGCTGTCAGATATCTAATACTGCTACATAGGAAATGAGGATTTCTGTGTGTCCAAGTTTAAGACGTTGGTTATCGTCTATGCATTCCCACCGACCTCGTTCCTCCTGCTGAACCGCCACCACTATTGATGGAGTGTTATTGTGTTTTGTGTGCCTGAATTTCAGGATGAAACGTATTACCCACGGCTCTGGCCGTGACGGACTCTCTGCAGTCAGAGAGCACTTAGGATTGAGTGGGAAGGCGAGCGACAGCACCCTGCATTCTTCTCCTCCGCGGAGCAGCCTTGATTTTTGCAAATGAAGGGATTAGAGGGGGCTGGGAGTACAACATCCCTGAGCGATCACACAGTTTATTTCAATAGGTTAGCCGCCATCTGGTAAGGGGGAATCGGGTAGCAGAGCATAGTGTTCATTGAGAGTAGTTTAAAGAGAGAACCTCTTTGGCTGTAGATGAAAAACCAACTAAACCCTAGCTCATCTTAGCTATTGAGTTATCTGTGTTTTTTTGTAATTTAGACGTCATTTAGCCTTGGAGGGTTCTATATTATCAACAAGCTCCCTTCAATAATTTGAGTTCTCCGTTATTAATTCAATTCAACACTTCTGGGTGGAACTCAAACGCATCATCCAAACATTAACCGTGCTGCTGGTGTCTGAAGGTTCAGCTGTGTTAATAACTGTGAGGCTCTACAGGCATCACAGATACTAGATGCTCTGGCAGAGAAGACATACGTACCCCTTTTCAAAGAAGTAACCGAGAAGCCATCAATGTCATTCAGACATTTTCTCAAGTGATTTAGGATTTCCTATGGTTGTTCATTCAAAGATGTGCAGATTGTTGCTACTAAGAATGTATGCATGAGTGCCTTGTGGAGATGCAATCTATCATAGTTGTCAAAACCAACCCTCCTTTTGGATACTGGTACACTTGGATTCTTCTTCTTTTCGTTTCACTGATGGTTATGATAGTTCCCCATTTCTTTACACAGTCCTTTGCATTTTTATTGAACACTGCAAGGTCTTTTGAGTTGCAAGGGTTGGGTAGTAGAGGGCTAGACAAGGCAGTGCTCCATATGATGGTCTGCTTCTCCACATCCACAGGTGGTTGGGACCAGTCTCGTAGCCCCATCTGACCAGGGCAGCTTTCGATCGTCCCGTTCTCGTTCTCGAGGCGGTTTAGTGGTTTCCATTGAGTTTGGATTCTGGTTTCTTCCCGAGACTTTGTTAGGGGCCGGACACGGCTGAGAAAGCTTTTTCTTGAACTTTAGCCGTTGGGCCAGAGGGTGACATCCACGGAGGGGATGCTGTTCATCACTAGTAGATTTTGTTTTCTCGGCTCGGCTGGCAACTTCCCGTCTAATATCAGCGAGGAGGTTGAAGGTTGCTTGCGTTGGTGGGCTTCAGGCAGCCAGTGATCAGGCGGCAGATGTTGTTCGGTGCTGGGTCAAGTTTCTTGGCATGGGTTGACCTCTCCCACACAGGACACGCACAGGGCCAGAGCAAGTAGACCTTAATGTGTGTGCTGTGGCTCCGCCCATTTGGAGTTGGTCAGTTTCCGTAGAATGTTGTTTCGGGAACCGACTTTGGATTTTGTGTTGTTGATCCTCAAAGGAGAGAGTATACGATCCAGGGTTACTCCAAGGTAGGCAGGGTGGGTACAGTGCTCAAGTGGCTCAAGATTAAAACATAATAGACTTTTCTTTTGTCAGAACCTTGCTAAGAATTTGGACATTTCAAAGATTCAATTGTTGGGCAGCCAGACTGCTTTAAAAGGTTAGGGACGTGCTATACATCTCGACTGCAATTACATTTTGCAGAGCCAGGTTCCACACAGTATGTATTGTTTTATAATATAAACTATATACATATTTTTCATCAAGTTTCAGTTTGGGCAATAATTTGCAAACACCCATTAAACAAATTACAATCCCATTAACCTCAGCTGCAAATTATTGCATGTTCATTCACCTTCTCCATGCATTAGCAGGCTTTGAAGTTCTATATAATGACAGCCTGCAGGCCGAACAGTGGCTGGTGAAAGGTTAAAAGCATTGTGTGCACAATTAAATGAGGCTCCGCTTCCTCCGGAAGGCCAGGTATCATTATTTTAATGAGATATCTGCCGAGGACGTACTTAACACCGAGATCTCGCCAAACCTCTGTACTCGGCGATGATCGCTCCCTCTAGAGAAAGTGTTCTATCTTTAGCGGAGGTCATTTCAGGTTGAGCGACCCCAGAGCTGCTGCTACAGGAGGGTTCTCCTGTAGAACCCTCTGTCTGTTGTCTCCTCACACAGGCATGGTCGGTGTGATCGCGCTGAATCGACACGTTGACGTTCGGCGGCCCGGCTACCAGTCTCACTTCGTTAAAAAGTCACAAAATTGAAATCTAGTCGTTTGTCTACATCGACACAAGTTTTCCTCTTTCTTTTTGTTTTTTTTAGTGTCCCTCAGCACAAGAACAATGGCAACAGAAAGTCATTTACACAAACTGTCGAGAGACCGTGTCGAGCTGAGCGGTCCGGGCAATCGAGGTGCGCTCAACGTTCAAAGCCGCGTTTAATTGCCGTCGCCGATTTTGCCAAAAAAAAAAAAAAAGCAATCTAGGGCACAGCTGCGGTTCGTTATGTGGTTCTTCACTGATTGCCTGGAGCTGACGGTTGAGATGCGTACACAGTACAGCATGAATCCCATTTTGAAACCACAAGATGAGTCTCATTGGATACCTTTCCACTGAAGGCGTGGCCTAAATCTGACAGATATACAAGATTTGTGCCACGGCTGAAACAACAAAAAGACAATTTCCTTATGATCGTTTTTGTTAATTTTCCTTTATCAGCATTACGTAACATGTGGAAGAAACTACCACAGGATCTTCCCTTGCAATAGTTGAGGATTATGAATGTTGTTGGCTGCCAGCCTTTAGGTTTGTTACTCCGAGCGATGAAATTACTTCACAAGAAGAAAAATTAAACGGCGCCTGCCTACGGCGTTGAGCGAGCTGCAAATACAAAACGCAGCTTGTGTCTGCGACGTATCGGCTGCAGCCGCAGACTGTTCTCGCTATCTGCAAAAAATATGCAAACTAAGAACAAAAGCAAACAAAAGCCCCTCCCCTCCCCAGCAGTGCTTAGAATAACAGATGTGCAATTGTTCTCTGAGTGAATGTTTAACTGGTTAACCAGTGTGTTTTGTGCTTTAATAAGCACGTGTTGCTACTGCTAAGTGGTGTGTGTTAAAGAGTATCTGTGCCTCAACACCATCATTATTCTGTCACTGGTCATTCTGTTTCTGTTCCTATAACATATAATCAAAATCAATTATTTTATACTAGTCCATTAAGCCTTTGATGCAAAGACTATTTCTATTGAATCTACACAGGTTGCCTAATGGCTCGTGTTTTACTCGTCTCTGATCCTCACAGCCGTGACCAAAGCAGTGTTTTGTGTGCTTAACACTCAGGTGAAGACAGACAGAGCTGCTGCTGTGCTGCAGACGTTGCTGCTTTCGCTACGCCGGCCATGTAGACGCTTGTGTGAAACACGGTGACGAAATCGGCTCAGAGTGTCGGCCGCACGTTCTCTAGCGGCTGCTTTAGCGGGAAAAACGAGGACCAAGAATGCGTGTGATGCGCGTCGGTCCGTTCCGCAGAGAAAGAATTCTCATGGATGTACAAAAAAAAAACAACCTGCACTCATATTTCATCAGAACACTTGTTCTGTTCAGTTGAGAAGAAACGTGTCTTTATGCATTTTAGTTTTTTTTCCGCTGTGTCTCCCAAACGGGGTTATGAACCGAACCGTGACTCTTGCGTGCCGTTGCACAGCTAATTATAAAACTACGCTGACTTGATCAAATCTCCATAGTCAACAGTATGTCTGAGCAGATAAATGACTTGAGACACTCTCTGTCTCTCATTAGTGTGTCTGATGCACCGTCACAGTTCAGTGTCATGATGAGCGACACACAGTTTACATAGAGCTGGGTAACGAACTGAGAACTCATTTGTTGCGACACTTGTTTTAATATGAATTTCTAATTTAATACACGCATCCCTTTTAGAAGACGGATCTATAAGCCGCGGTGTGTAGGAGTTACCGGTGCTCAATAAGCTATGAAATCTCCTCACATCCTCCCTAGCATGACGCCAAAGTAAGAGGCAGAAATGTGTCCCGATTCATATTTTGTTTTGCTCAAATGTCAGATACTTCAACAGCAGTTTAATAGGAACAGCGGTGTTTGGGTTTTTTATTGCTCCAAAATCCATGAACATTAACACTGAAGAGATGCTAAATATACAAAATAAAACTTCTCCGCACGATGGAAATCAGCCCATGAGCTAACCAGGACACAGTCATCCCTGAAAGGCAATTAACAAGGAACAATTAGAGATGTTATTTCCTGCAGCAGGTTTCTGTATACAGCAGGTAGAGAAGCCGAAGCCTGGATGCTGTTCCACGCAGACCCGTGGGGCTTAATTGGAAAGCTCATGTCGACTAGCTAAGTCCCTGGCTGCTTTCTTTGGGTTGTTATTGCCTCCCCCTGATTTCAGTAAAACTTCAACTAAAATTCTTGTCTCATGTGGGATGAGGAGAATAGAGGCAAAGCAGCGTGAGGTTCCTAACTTTGAAGCTGCGTGACCGAGAACAAGCACGAGACCCTGCGACTGGGTGGACTTCTTCTTCTTCTTGAAAGCTTCACTCTTTTCCTCGCAGACTTCACCCGGTTCATTTGGCTCGCTGGTTCTGTAACACGCTGCACGAACACGTTCCCGAGAGCAGACGGGTCACAAGAGGCTAAACTAAAAAGCAGGACTTGACAGTTGAAGACGCAGGGTCTCCATCTATCAAGACAGAACTGTTTGTTTGTTCACAACAACGATGACCTCCAGTCATGTTCACGTTCAGAAAAATATTCTTGAAATTGGGTTGCAATCTCCTCTCATATTTGCAGGTAGTTGAGTTACCTCAAAAAAGCAATGTTAGTTCCAATGTACGTGATGAAGACATCTCATACGCCTTTTATTATAAAGTTGGACTGCGCTACAGGAGGCTGTTGAATCCTTTTGTTGTTGTGGATATAATCAGCACCAGACCACCATCTTTCCCTTACTCTAACCAAGTTGCGTTTTGTCGCCTAAATTGAGTAAGGAGGTCAAATGATTGTCGAGTCACATCGGTTGTTTTCGATGGCGGTTTTAAAATGAAATGTCACTCAGTGGATTTTGAATCAAATCTATTTCGTGAAGCTAAATGTCCCGGCCCGCCACCGTAATCACTCCATCGCTGGTCTGATGATACCGTCTCTGTTTTCTGTATTCAAATAATAGCAGCTCCAGGCAGTACTGATGGGCTGTTATTGCTTTCTCACGGTATCATTGCTTTCCATCTTCCACAGTGGATACAAGCTTGGCAGCCAGACTGTCGAGGCACGCACACACACACACACACACACACACACACACACACACACCCGTCCCATCGCCTCAAGTTCACTTGATAGAAACACCCGTGACCTCCTGGTCAATAATATCTGACCAGAGAGCTGAAAAACAGCAAAAAGTTATATTACCATTATATGATCCACCAAGGCTCTTTCTTGATTCATGAATGATTTAAAGACTTTTATTTTATTAAAAAACGACTTTTTCAAGTTCAAAAGGGAAATAAAAGAATTTAAAATGACAATTACGTTGATAAACAAGTATCACAGAATCTGATATTCGAGGGGCGGCTCATGGGAATCCAACATGAACGACAAAACGTGATTTCCTCGAAATTGAAATAAGTAAGACTGGCGGCCATAACATAAAACTGTATTATTGTTACATCACCCAGGAGGGTCCTTAGTGTCTGTTACATTGAGAAGGGGGATGAGAGAGGAGCACACTGACCACAGTGAAAGTACAGTGTGAACACATTCATGGCCATAGCTATATGACAAATGCTAGTAGCTATATGTCTATTGCTAGTAGCTATATGTCTATTGCTAGTAGCTATATGTCTAATGCTAGTAGCTATATGACTAATGCTAGTAGCTATATGTCTATTGCTAGTAGCTATATGTCTAATGCTAGTAGCTGTATGACTAATGCTAGTAGCTATATGTCTATTGCTAGTAGCTATATGTCTATTGCTAGTAGCTATATGTCTAATGCTAGTAGCTATATGTCTAATGCTAGTAGCTATATGACTAATGATAGTAGCTATATGTCTAATGATAGTAGCTATATGTCTATTGCTAGTAGCTATATGTCTAATGCTAGTAGCTATATGTCTAATGCTAGTAGCTATATGACTAATGATAGTAGCTATATGTCTAATGATAGTAGCTATATGTCTAATGCTAGTAGCTATATGACTAATGCTAGTAGCTATATGTCTAATGCTAGTAGCTATATGATTAATGCTAGTAGCTATATGTCTAATGCTAGTAGCTATATGTCTAATGCTAGTAGCTATATGATTAATGCTAGTAGCTATATGTCTAATGCTAGTAGCTATATGACTAATGCTAGTAGCTATACAATTAATGCTAGTAGCTATACAATTAATGCTAGTAGCTATATGTCTAATGCTAGTATATGACTAATGCTAGTAGCTATATGACAAATGCTAGTAGCTATATGTCTAATGCTAGTAGCTATATGACTAATGCTAGTAGCTATATGTCTAATGCTAGTAGCTATATGACTAATGCTAGTAGCTATATGACTAATGCTAGTATATGACTAATGCTAGTAGCTATATGTCTAATGCTAGTAGCTATATGACTAATGCTAGTATATGACTAATGCTAGTATATGACTAATGCTAGTAGCTATAATGTTGGTCGTTGCTGTGTTTCTGACTGGCTGGTCACTCTTTTGAATTTCATTCTTCGATCACATATACAGTTCAATCAGCCACTTCAATCCACTGCATCTGCACAACAGCATGTTATTTGTCTAACACATTAAAAAACAAATGTGTCTAATCATAAAAGCCCCAGTCATAGCTGTAATCATAACCATAATCACAGTAGTGCCCAGAGCTACAGAAATTGGTCTAATCACAGCTACGCACACCCAATCACACATTGACCGTAACTAATAAAATGCTTTCACAATACTATCTAGCTATCTGCAGATAAGGTAACACAACATGCTTTTCAACATAAGCTTGCAAAGTCTGGTGCAAAAAAAAAAAAAAAAAAAAAAAAAGCCTGATGCATGCTATGTGCTTTGAATGCTGCTGATGTTTACTTTTGTTTGAGCGTCCAACCTGCTGGTCGCAGCCAGTGGCTATGGCAACGGCTGGAGCCTGGTACAAATGATGGAGAGACACGAAATGAGCCCCCCCGAACAACTATTAAATGTCAGCTCCAAATGTCACCCAAATGTCCCTTCATTTTCTTGAGGATCAGACGATGCACTCTTATTTCAGTAGTCTTCAGCCTTCAATAAAAAAAAAGCCGAGGCACTGAACCCAGCCGGCTACAGTGAGCGACAGCTCTAGGAGGTTCTCCATCATTTATCAGCGGGGACTTTCGTACCGTCGGGGGGGTCGTTCCTTACCCTCGGAGCGATGTCAGGGGCCAAGCAGAGACCATGCCACTTAAATAACGGCATCGACTCTGACGGCTCCCGGGGGTTATCGCCCTGCCGTCTGCCTTCGACTGTATTCCAAGTCAAGACACGAGCTGTTTACAGTTGCTGCAGGACTGGACTGCTGAGTAATTAAGAAGGAAACCACATGGTGTCAGTCAGGACCAAAGAACTGTATGCTTCATTTACCCAAATTAATTGATTTCAAACAAAAGCACAACATGTCACAGAAGGGGACGCCATGTGTCTTACGGTCGGCGGTCAGCTAATAAACACGGATTAATTAAAACTCTGGCTGCCCTGTCATAATGTCAGACTGGCTCTCGCATGCAGGAGGAGTGAGGTTAATAAAGCATCTAGAATGAGTGAATTGTGGTGAAACCTGGCTGATAAGCTCTTTTTTGCAGAGCAGCCAGCAGAAAATGCAGCTGAGCCGAAGACCTTCCAAATCCCTCCGAGTTACCCATTGTTGCCTTTTTGTTTCCCGAGAGACTGTAAGTCATCTCGCCAAGTCCCCCGACGGTCCGCCCTCATTCCCCTCCACTATCCATTCTACTGTTCCCACTTGGCTTTGGAGAGGAGCTTGTATGTATTCAGTAGTGCCTGTCACCGTGGAGCAACGGAGTCATTTCCCATCAAAGTGCATCTCATGACGCTAAGTTCTTTCCCTTCACCAGTTTATCTCAAAAGCAATAAAATCCAAGTCTCTCTAGCAGTAAAGGAAAAGGCTGCCGACACTATTTTTATTATTGTCAACAGATCACGTGAAAATACGGACAAAAGTCATAGTTCGGTCTTTTCATGATGTACTGTAGCTTAGTGCAGTGCAGCTGATTCCTGTCCAAACACTAGCCGAGCCACACTGGTGATGTGTGCCAATTGATGGAAACAGCCATGATCTTCCGATCAATAACATCTGACCAGAAGGCTGAAAAACAACACTGAGCTGAGTAAGGAAGTCAAAAGTATTTTCATGTGTTTTGTTGACTTCTCCTGGCTCATTGTTGGGGTTGTCGGGCCCTAACCTTTAATGCTTGGTCTCAGCGCTCGCGTCAACCTCATTCCCAGCAGCACAAGACGGCCGTTTTAATGAAAATGCTCCGTAAATCCACTTTACATGACCTTTTACGGCAGCAGCTAGCAACTAGGTGGTCAAACCAGAGCTCGAAAAGTGTGAATATTGGGCTCATGCACGTGAGAGTGAAGAGGCACAAAGGAAACGAGTGGAGGCAGAGGGGTGTGTCGTACAATAAAGACGTCACGCCAACATTGTGTTCACAGCTTCTTCTGCTTCCCAAAGGTGGCCAGAAACATCCATTGAAGACTTCCTCAGGAAGAACCAATGGTCTTAGTGCCGTAGCAAAGCATTGTTGGTTATGTCATCTTTATAAACTGATTCTGCATTCATATATAGCATCTGTAGGCAACGGGACAAGATTTTGGCATTGGAAGCGTTCTGGTTTCTGTTCGTTGTCCTTGTAGTATTGACTAATCACGTTCAAGCAGGCTTTCAGTTGAATGCAGGTAACCGGTCCATATGGAGAGCCAGAGATATACAACCTTAAAACCCACCGGTTATTGTCTGACGATGATTTGGCTTTTAATTGGTTTAAAATGAGCTCGTAAACTGCCTTACACGTCGTCTCTCAACTCCAGCTCCAGTCTTGCATCTCAAGTTGCTAATCAGACTGTAAACAGTGAGCGGCGCACAGAAGAAGAACTATCGACCTGGCTGTCTCTCTGCAGCTGAAGGAAACCCCAAAGTAGCCAAACGTTACCTCAGTCCCCGGCAAGAATATCTCGTCTGTTTTGACACTTTGACACACTCCTGAACCAGGATGTGAATCAAACAGTGGCCCGTGTGCCGATACAGCCCTCATGAATGGCACACTCTTGGACAGTCTCCTGCGGGCGAAGTAGCTGCTTGAAGGATGAAAGAACTCCTTCCGCTGTCAGAGAGGGAGCTTCAAAAGATGATCCGTCAAGCCCTTCAATCGCCCGACATTTCTGGAATGAGACGTCAAGCCCGCTCCCCTGTCTCCAAATGTCCGGAGAGCCTTTTTTTTTTCTCGACTTCGCGTTTCAAACGTCAATCGACGCGTAAGAGGGTTGGATCGATGCGCGTCCACCCGACCAAGTAACGTCACACGACCAAGTAACGTCACGACTGCTTGCTGTTGGATCCTCATTTATAAAGGGAAGATAATGCAACCTGCCACAGACAAAGAGCGGAATGAACATGCATCTCGTTAATGTCACTAATAACAGTCCTAAGTGCTGTTCTCTGACACCATGATTGCGCTGACCATTTTGCCCCCCGGCGTGTCAGCAGCGATAAGTCATTTTTCTGTTCTACATAACAAGTCGTCTGCCATTACCGCGCTCATTTTAGTAACGCTGCGGCGGGTTATCGTGATTTAAACCTGTCCGGCCTGCAACAATGCGCTGTCGCCGGTAATTGCTATTGATGTCTCGCGGGCCGCTAAATGAGGCCAAATTAAAGGTAACACAACGCCGAAGACTATCTGTCCTCAAACATAATTGCTTTAGTCTCTCTGTTCTACTCCACAGAACAATAAATCGTAACATCTTCACAAATCGCTTTGTGGCGAACATTATCCTCAGCACTCCTGCAGGTTCCTCCCCTGAGTTCACAGCCTGACAGATGGGCTGCTGCTCTAACGACGTGGAGATGGAACACAGAATCTTAACAGTTTTTAGGTTTTGTTTTTTTTGTTTTCTCTCCCTCAGGGGAATTTAATATGCTGAGCCCCGAGAGAGTCCGCTACAGTGTCACTTCCCATGTGCGGGGGGGAAAAAAAACCGGACAGCGCTCTCTTGACGCGACATCAAAGACCTCTTGAGTCTGCCAACTGAAACCCTTCGTTTTGCAGCCAGTGGATGACATGAAAAGAGTGGGAGACTGTAGAGAGGAGAGCCTTGAAGCACAACAAGAAAGAAATGCTAGAATAACTAAAAATGCAACGTTTTTCTCTTAACTTCCTATCGTATTTTACAGCAGTTTTTTTTTTTTTCCTCTATATTTCACGCACCAGTTGTGACATCATTTCATCGTCGGCGGACCTTTGCATCGCCGCACCTCAATTGCTTCTCTCGCTCGGATAATTTTTCCCTTTTTTTTAAATTCCATACACGATGATTACATTATTATTTTTTTACGAGTTGCTTCTCTCGCTCGGATAATTTTTCCCTTTTTTTTTAAATTCCATACACGATGATTACATTTTTTTTTTTTTTTTTTTTTTACGAGGCCAAATATGGCGACCGTGAGCTAATTGGTAGTAACTATTCAAAGAGTGACTCAGCAACTGCTGCAGTGTCCTCAGACGATTGCTACCAAGCAGCTTCTCAACAGTTCATTCAAATCCTCCGTGATGCACGTCGTTTTTAACAAGCTGCGTGTCGGGGAACGGGTTTACGAGTCAATGCGAGAGCACTGACGGGTAATCTATCAGGTACGCTCGCTTGTTGGTGTTTAATTGGACAATTCGTTGCAGCTTGTTTGAAGTCTTGCTACTCGACTCCAACATTTTTGCTGCGCTATCCTGCTGTTTTTTTATCTAGATCTTTAGCTCTCTAGCTGACGTGAGGGACGTCTGTGTTTCTGCTGAAGGCTGTCGTTGAGGTGAACAGATCCAGAAGTGCTCCCCCGTGTCAGCCGAACATCAGAATCTCTGCAGTATGTATTGTACCATTGCACATGTATTTTTTATTTATTTATTTATTTTTGCTTGCGTCATCGGACAAACTGAGGTGACATCTAAAGAAAGTCGGCGTGACCGTGAGTCATCAAGCAGATGCGGCGTGATATTAGCCATTGGCTCAGCAGATGGTAAAATGGGAGGTTGGCTGGACCAGAACGTCTGTATGAAGAGGCTGCTGTAAAGACACACAGAAAGATGCAACAAAAAGGCATAGAAAGCAACTACAAAGAGACACAAAACCACTACAAAGGGACACAAAACCACTACAAAGGGACACAAAACCACTACAAAGAGACACAAAACCACTGCAAAGGGACACACAATGATTTGTTTGTGGTCATTCTTCGTCCCGTTCAGTCTGCTTGTCTTACTCTTGTACATTGTAGGAGCCCATTGTGTTCAGGGGCCCATTGTGTCCGAATCTGTCCGTCGGTATAAGCTATTTGTTACAAATAGCAGCTTACTTCATATTCTAATTCCTCCTACGAATATATTCAAAGTCGGTCAGTTGCCATTCACTTACTACAGAGGACAGACGATGGGACTTTAAGTGACGTACAGGTTATTGGTGCCAAGAACCCAGAATTCAAATGTTAGTCTTGCTTAAATTTAAAAATGATGCCCGCTCTCCTCTTTTTAAAACCGCGATCCAGTCCTGACGCCAGCCACCTCGGCGTTCCTGGCATCAGACTCCGAGACCCGGCTGGTGCGTCCAGACGAACAGATGCTCACGCACAAACACGGTGCCTCTGCCAAAAAACATCGCTGTTAGTATTGCAGGTTTTCTCTGTTGAGCAAACTACACAGAATCCTCACTATGATAACACGGGCCTCTCTCTGGCACCTGTCATGAGGACCGTGCACCGAAGCCGCATTTGTGTTTGTGGCTCTGTGATGGAGGAGCGGAGGGCCCACATGATTTGTTTTGGCTGGAGAGGCGGGTCTCCTGGCTCCAGAGTCGGCACCGCTTTGACAAAACCGAGCGCTGCATCCCTCTCGGAGCTAATCGGCCATTCCTCTTTCCTCCCCCCCCTCACTGTTGTTCTGTTTTAAAGTCAGGAGAGCAGAAGACGGCTCGAGGTTTTACTACAGGGTGCACGTCTGCCAAAGCAGCCCCCCCCCCCCCCCCCCAAAAAAAAATGATAAAACACTGCTGAAGATGACTCGGTCAGCAAATCCGTTGGTGTCGTGATTCACAAAAGTTAAGAGGGAAGAAACCGTCAAGCCGCTGCTTTTGGCAATTTAGTCCACGCGTACTTTCCTCCCGGTCCGGCGCTCTCACACGAGGGTCGATGGGTCTTTGAGGCCCCCCACCCCCCCCCGCCAGGGCTCAGACCTCATCTCCCACTCACTTGGAAATCCAGACATTTGCTTATCAAGCCCGTCACTTCAGTGATTGAAATGCACGGCCGCTTTCATTGCCCGTACCTATAATATTTTTTCATTAGAGCAAATGGCTTTTTGATGGAGCAGGCAATTTCATCATACAAGACCTTTCCCCATGTGAAATGTGGGATGGGATAATGGGAGAGGGAGAAATTCATCAGGACGGATACCGTGTGTATCGTCAAGCTATTGGAAGTTTGGTCATGCGCATGACCTTTTTGATATATATATAAACGGAGTCCAGAGGGACGGGCGTGAAGCTTGGAGACCGGTCATTTCAAGCATGAAAATAAATATCCATTAGATCCAGTGGTGCTTCAGTGTGCCAACCGCTCTTCTTTATTGCTCAGGGAATTAACCCTCTTGTGCACAGCAGGCTGACGGCTCTTCAAACGAGTCGTGAAACCAAACATTTAAATCGTGCAACTTGATAGGCTGCAAGGAGAGAGCAGGATGTATAGGTGTGGTTGTTTGGACTCAAAGACCTGTTGATGGAGTCAGGTGGTGCGTGGGCTTTTTTTTCCAAAAACATCGGTGATGCCTTCCAGTGACATTTGTATGTTTTTAAGTCAGGAACGTGTGTGTGTGTGTGTGTGTGTGTGTGTGTGTGTGTGTGTGTGTGTGTGTGTGTGTGTGTCATTCATCCATAAGACAAAGATAAACTCGAGGAGAAGGTTGTATGATCTGGCACTTTCAATCGATACTGCACTGCTGCCACCTAGTGGTTCCTCACCGTCTTTATTTCATCTTGTAACATTTTGAACGCAGCACCAGCAGGGGACAGTAATGTCACATCACAGAATAATGCTGTACGGTCGGTCCTCAGGTAGGATCTCTTTTCCTTTTTACTGGCCTTCAGAAAGAACCAAGATCCTTGTGGAATGTAAAAATAAAAATGAAGGCTGGATCACACTTAGTGTGCCTTGGAGGTAAATCCAGGGCAGAAAAGGTCCCGTCCCCTCCTGGGCTTTCCTCTTTAACAAGTGACAGATGGTTTCTATAACCTGCAGCTGGACAAGAACATTTCTTCTTATATGTTTCAAGAGGAATCTCAATCATCATCGGGCAGACGTTTCTTTTGACGTAATAAATCACTATTTAGTCCGAAATTACACAACATTACCGGCAGCACCCTCTGTCTGTGCATTGTGCACCGTCACCTTCAAATAAACACATTTAAAATGTAAACAAGAATATGATGCATGGTATGATGGCAGGAAAATCACATAACCACAGTGACAGTTAAGGTTGCTGACCTAGTTGATCATTTAGTTTGCTAATAAAATAATTAATAAAACAATCATTCAGCGATCCAAGTCGGTGTCAGTTGGGGCTGAAGACCACAAGTTATAAAATGCAAAATATCCGGAGGTATGGAGGTAAAAAGAAGTCTGTAGCTGCTCCTCATCTCTGCTGTGGGCTAGCAAACGTGTGGCTACGTTAGCCGCCGTTAGCGTCACACACTTGAATCTCCAGCCAAACTGTCTGCAGTCGAGTTGCATCGTGGGGGAATGTACGCGGCGGGTACAGCGAGGACGAATGTGCGGAATAGTGATCTCAAGTTCTGCGTCAATTTGCATCTGCGTGTCCGACAATTTCAGGAATGCAATGTTAACATTTCTGGAATAAGAGGTTCGTAAAACACACACAAAAACAAAGAGGTGATGTATGCAGGAAGTTGGCTAAAAATCATTGATTAAGACGTGTAATTATATTGTGCCAAAGTCAATATCAAACTCACCAAGATGTCTGCCGTGTGTGCCGGTAGTTCCGTTAGCGGTTAGCTGTTAGCCAAACACGGCAAAGTGACCAAAGTATTGTGCAGTTTGCTGCAACAGAATACCAGATTAGCCGTGGACAGACACACAGGCGCACACTCACTCACGAACGAACCAACTTCGATGTCATGAGGCTGACTCGACTGGACTGTTGGTTGGCAGTTGATGTGCGGGAGTGACCGGCCTGGTCCAGGGCCAGCAGCAGGCCCGTCATCCGGGTCTGTGAGAGACTTCTTGGCCGCTCGGGTCGCTCTTTCTCTGCAATAAAACTCTTCCAGGCTCCGTATACGTTAGAGACCCGTTCTATCCGGACAGCTACGAGACGTTTAGCAGACGGACTTGTAGAATGTTGTGGTAAGCCATATTGTGTTTTATTTAGGCACCCCTGTGGATATATATATGAGAGAGTAATTGAAGGCAATCGTTGTAATTCTCTCTGAAGAAAGGTCCAATTTTCAAATGCTAACCCCATCCGAATTCAGCCACTTCAGCAGCTCTTGACAAGAACTCAAAGAGTGCTTCAATTGGTGTCTTCTGATCACATAATAAGAGCATCTAAAACATGATCTCAATCTCACAGGCCTTCTTCGTTCTTCTGATGAAACTGTAATATCTTCCTCTACGGCTTCCTACGGCATTCTGTCCAAAGAACGGCGCTGGTGGGCTTCAATTTCATAAAGGGAAACGGGACGTTTGTGACATATTCTACAGACATAGACATCAAAGCTGTAGTAATGTCAATATACTGTCCGAAATAACAAAGCGAGAGATTCCGCAACGCTCACGCAGGCGTAAAAAAAGCTACGAAAGGAGCAACAGAAGTCAGCCGGTTTCACAAGCGTGTCGGAGAACTAAGACTAAGCCTTCAGGGAACTTTAAAAACGTGTGAGGCTCTAGTTAGAGCGAGTTTGTCTGTTCTTGGCTACTGTGGAAACATGGCGGTGCAACATGGAGGACTCCTTGAGGAGTACCCACTACTCCCTAAGTAGATATGAAGATATTATATTCTGCTAATAGATTCCTCACAGTGCTACAACGTTTTTAAGTTTTCTTATCAGGAAATGTTCCCCCCCAAAAAACCAAACAGGTCCCTGACCAGCATCACGACCTGAAGAGAATAAGTGAAATTCATTTTTTCTGACATGATTTCAGAAGTTTTCTTTTTTTTAAATAGTCCAAGTGGTCAGTTAAGTCATTGGTTCCACAGAGAGAGAGAGAGAGAGAGAGAGAGAGAGAGAGAGAGAGAGAGAGAGAGAGAGAGAGAGAGAGAGAGACTTGAAAGGATGCTTCTGTGTTCCATCATCGTTCTCTGAGTCCCACAGAAGCCGGCGACGGCAGATCAGCCCGGCCGCTCCGATCACAGAGCAGTTAAGCAGCGGGCTGATTACAGGGCGGCCATTTATATGGCGGCGATGACATCAGCGAGCAGAAGTTGGCTGACTTCATTTGGTCTCGCGGGGGGGGCGGCAGTGAGAAGGGGAACGGTGACGGACTGTGAAATGACCGCGGTTGCCGGGGTGAAGTGGAGCTTTGGTGATCTGATTTCAAAACAAGCAAAAGTACGTTAAATGAAAGGGTGAACAATTTAAATCATGCGCTTGTCAATTAGCAAGTCTCTGAATCTCTTCTTCTTTTCAAAACCCAGTTGTAAAACGACAAAAGTTTTGTTTATCTCACTTTTGCGGCTCCATTGTGGCATATTTCTATTCTTCTGAACTTTAAATTATATACGCTTCCTTCCCATGGCATGCACTCTTCTTCACCTCAGCGCTGGTTTATGGCTTGTTAAGGCTGAAACGCATCATCCCCTCCTCCTCTTCTTTGTGCAGTCTCTCCTCCGCGACTCTGTCCTCCTCCCCAAAACCACACGCCTGTACTAGAGCGGCAGACATAGACGCAAACACAAGTTGGCAACCTCTGGGGTCGAGCCCGCATGATAGAGACAGTCTCAGCGGCTGGAGGCAGGGATTCAAGAAAAAACGGGACAAAATACAGTTTTATTGCTACCTACCTAAAACAGTTAATTACATATGGTCGCCGATGTGGAATCTTTTCTGTAGGCTTGTCTGTGAACAAACTCTGTGGTTCTTTGCAAGCTGCCTATTTGACCTTCTCTGTACATTTCCCTCACACTGGTAGCGCTACGTTGACATGTGCTGTGAGCGGAGGATATTCGCAGGCAGCGGGGGACAAGGACCTTCCAGTTTAAGGCAACAAAAGACTCCTTGATTATAGTCACAACAGCCCCCCTCAAACATTTAGTGTCAGAAAGCTGGTGAAGAGCAGCACTCTTCTCCACACTATGCATGGCCCTCTTATGCTCCGTCCTAACGTCCATATTGCGCAAACTTGGTGCCAAACTAAAAATACTGTGTGTGTGTGTGTGTGTGTGTGTGTGTGTGTGTGTGTGTAGTTCCACTATACAGGGTGTCAAAACAGAGAGGTGCACATAGGGTCCATGTGTTTGCTGTTAAGGCGCAAGACAACTCTACTGTGTGTGAGAGGAGCAGTGTATAAATGGACTGAAGAGTACATCGACGTAAACACACACACACACACACACACACACACACACACACACATATATGCAGCAGGTAGAAACAAGACTTAGAGTCTGCAGCTCAGTGAGACTGTCCTCTTTGAGCTCAAAGAGGACATGCTAACATCAACATGCTAACAAGCTCAGAAAAACAATGGCAGAATGGTGACGTTTAGCAGGTATCATGTTAGCATCGATGTTAGCATGCTAACATTGACGTGCTAACGACCTCAGAAAAACAATGGCAGAATGGTGACGTTTCCATCACGTTAGCATGTTAGCATGTTGCTGATGAGCCCTCAACGCAAAGCTGACGCTGATGAAAATATTATGAGTTTTGCAGGTAAACTATTTGGTCATAAACCAAAGAATTGAACAGATGATGGGGATATTTGGAAGGTTAAGGGATCACCAGTCCTTAGACTGTCATCTAGGGATCATGCAAGATTTCATGATAATCAATCCAAGAAATGTTGAGATGTTTCCACTGGACCAGCGTGGCAAACCTTAGAGCCATGAATCTAGCATGGCTAATAAGAAGAAGACATATTATTAGTTTGTCACCATATTGGTTTTGGCCATTGCCATCTTGTTTTTTTAGATGGGAAAGACCTTTCTGCTTTGAGCACAGAGTTTTTTATTTGGTGACTAACCTCCAGAAATGAGGAGCATCTTTCTTGCTCTTTTGGGAATTAGCTTGTGAACGGCCTTTGTTTTCCCTTTCATGTCAAAGTTGAGTATCTTTACTGAATACATTTTTCTCAGACTTTGAATCAATGTTTGGAAAAATGAACCTGAGGTTCATCAAACAAACGCTTCCCCGTGTTGGCTTGAAAAACCCTAATGCAAATATGGAATTGATTTGTTGTTGCTGAAACGGTGCTTTAGTTCTTGGGGAACTCTCACAGCTATAGATCTACTCTCAGTTTCTACGACTGGAAATCTGTCAAGATGATAGTAATTTGTTGTGGAGACAGGTTTTCCTGTTACATTTTTATACCACACACTGGAGATGTGCCAGAGGTGTTTTATATCCACGCTCATATTAGATGAATGCAGTGCACACAGGACTCACCAAGTAGTACTGATCAGCCACACATGTAGCACCATCTGTTTCATTTTTTTCTCTGAAACATTACAGACACGACCACCTGATGCATTTTCCATGCAACGCCATCTGTTTGCACAGCTGTCAGCGGTTACCAATCCCGCACTCAAACTCTGAATGTTCTCATCAAACTGATCACTAACGTCTACGCAGATCATTAAGGTTAACACTGTAACAGCGTGCGCTGCCTTAAAACGGGCGTCTGTACCTGCAGTTTCTGTCCAAACCGTCCACCATCTTCTTGATAGCTTGAGCTAATCGCTACTAACACGTTGTTTGAGAGTAGCACACATTTGCTTTACTAAGACTTTTGAATGTTGATAGATTTTCATTAATATGCATGTTTAACAATGAGGTATTCAAAGATAATATGTAGTATTCAATTAAATCGAGAACCAGCAATTTGGCAGTAGCTAGAGAGCTAACCAGCTAGCAGCTAGCTAAAAGATCGAATACAATTGATGTCAAAAGGTGTTTTATATTTCATTTTCCTGCAGATTTAACGTCATTCAGTTATCACGGATGCATTTCAAACCTATTGCAGGAAGTGTGTCCTCTCCATCCTGCCGGTGTGTTTTTGTGTTTAGGGAAGAGGAGATGGAGCTGTGTCACTGTGCTAATACCGTATTATGCTCATTTCCCAAGACGACTAATCTTGCCCAGGAGGGTAACGGACCCTGATCCACTTAAGCAGGCTGCGAGGAACCTTGTGCTGTCTCATCTATACTTGTCATCACTTTCTCTTGCTTGCTCCAGGACTCTTTCTAAAAGTCTACTTTTTTTGTTCTTGATTAATTGGGAGATTATACATTTATTTAGTTACATTCCAGGTCTTGAGATTGAATAGTTATTGTCTGTTTGGACTTTCGTGAATGTCCAGATTTCATTCATCTACTTTTGGAAAAGCCTCGTGGATTTTAAGGTGGAATCTAAAGTCAACAACCTAGAACAACCCGACACAGTGACACTGATCCTTTATTGCAGAGAGCAGCACTACTCTGTTCTTTGATGTCAACCGAACCACAAATGTGTAACACAGCATGTTTTAAAGGAAAAGACCAAGCAGACATTTAATGCTTATGGCAGCAAGTCCATGTACTGGCTATAGGAAGAGTCATATGTTATGCCACACAAGCTTAACCGAAGCCTCGTGTTCGCTAAAAGTCACAATCCACCGGGACAGCCAGTGAAAATAAAAACCCTGTTCATGATATTATCATGCTGTTTTCTTGATTCAACACCAGCGAGTGAATTCCCCCTTTTCCATTTTCACATAAATACCGTTTGGTCCGTATTAATTCAGGAAACCAGGACCAGGAACGTCTCCACCATAATGTGTCCCATGTCCCATGTCGTGCGGCGCCAAAGCAGTAAATAAAAGGGCTTAAGACTGCAAGCGTTGTCTTTTGCTGGGCATTCATGTGCCGCCAAATGTGAACAGTGTGATTCCCGCGGTCGTGTGTGACATGAAGATGAAAATAGCATCGCTTTAAAACATGCAGCGGACCATTTGGCACGAGTCGAAAGCCGTTTTTTATCGTCCGTCTCTCTGTCCTGAGAAACGGATGCACCGGTCGCAGCGTCTTCACCGCCTTTGCTCGACGTGCCATCCGTCCTGTTTTTGGCTCGTTCCCAGCGAGCTGTGGCTAATCAAGGAAAAGTACAAGAGAAAAGCCTCTCGGCTAAGCCGTCGCACGACAAGTGTGAGAAAAACATCCGCCGGACTTATCCTCGTGGCACAGTGCAACCCGGACGAAGCTGCGGTTTCTCTAAATGCACCGGAGCAGAAAAGTGTAAATTTTGTTCTCTGGGTCGGAGTCAAAGGAAAACAACAAGCAGATGTATCCCATGAAAAACGAAACCACGCCTATACGTCTCATTAAATGCGGCTGTAAGCTCAGCACACGGTGATGTTGGGTGGTTTCTGGTGATTTGGCACACATTTTATTAAGGTGCTTAAACTCTCATTTCAAGAAATGTGTTCTTAGAAAGCATTAAGACGTGATATTTGGTTACGTGACTAACACCACTTAAGGGTCAATCAATCGCAAGAAAAATGGAGTCTTCTCTCTTTCCTCTTTTCAGGTTGTCTCATGAAGAAGAAGAGCAATGGTGGAGGTGAACGGAGTTGTGTGTGTGTGGCGTTGAAAAACCAGAATGAAGTTATTTGGAAAACTCGACAGAAATGTGTCTTTCCAGGAACGTTGACAAGATAATACACAGACCCACTGAGTGTCCAAGAGGATGTCATATTCTATGCAGATTGGGAATCCATTGGTGATTTTGTCTTCTGTAAATAAACCGTTCCTGGCGTGTTGAGAATCGAGGTCTGTGGATTATCCGGAGAAACCGCCGCTTTTTGAAAATGTTTCCGAAGGCGTCGAGCGCCCGCTAAACCTTGAGATTCCACTCACCTGCAGAATGTTGGGACGGCGCCAGAAGTCTCTGTGGCCGATATCTGAAAACCTGGCAAAGCAATCTACGTACCGTAAAAACAGTAGGAGAGGGGGAAAATATGTGTTTTTGTGATTAAGGTGAACTGATCCTTTAAAGTCCGTCTGTCACTTCACCTTGCAATAGTTAGCAGACTGGCAGAAGGGAGCCGTAAATGATAACACGCCGTGCGTATTTGTGCAACGTGGCTAGCGCCGTCATCCTCCGCCAGAGCGTAGACTCTCCGCGGTAAATCATGTCATCAGAGCGTCTCTGCAGCTGCGAGACAGAGAGAGAGAGAGAGAGAGAGAGAGAGAGAGAGAGAGAGAGAGAGAGAGAGAGAGAGAGAGAGAGAGAGAGAGAGAGACGTTTTAAGAGTCTCTGCGGCTCGACGTTAGTCATTCTTCTAGGAACGGAGTGTGACGGTGCCACCGTTTCCACCGCGCAATGTCGCCTTCAGATGAGGTCACATCTGTCCGGCAGTCCTTTTCTCCCCCCCCCCCCCCCCACCACCTGCGACGCCTCAAAGTGGAGTTCTGTAATTGGTGACGACGGGAAGAGGGGGGGGGGGGGGCAGACGTACGAAATGACACAAATGGAAATGAGGCGCTAAGTAGAGGACCGCTCTCCTGTTGTCAGCCACACGAGTGTGTGTTCCTGCTCCGCCTGAACTTTGGCTCACGGCAAAAAAAATCCAAGGAATGTTAATGAAAGGGCCGCTGAGCGAACGGGGGGGAAATGCAAAAATGACGGAAAAAGCAGTGAGACGCTAAAGTCGGGGTCAAGTGCATATTTGAGAGGTGGAATCCTGTGCCGTGCTCTCTGTGCTTCATCATGTCCCGGCACAGTTGAGGTCCACTTCTGGAAAACCTTCTTCCATGATTGACAGCAAGAATATTCAAAGATTATTCAAGATGTAAACAGATGGAGGTTTTCCCCTCACCTTTTTTATACAGCCATAAAACACTCTGCAGGCTCTGACCTGCTGGTGATATTACATAAGCTCTTTCGCATATTTCAGCAATTATTATTTTACTCTTCACCGACAAATGCCAGAGCAGTGACAGCAACAATCTGTCAGAGTAAAAACACGTTTGACGAGCTCTAAATCCCTAATAATGTAAAGTAAAAACAGTTATTTATGTTGTACCGTAAATAACAGACTGGATACTCGGCACTCACACACACACACACACACACACACACACACACACACACACACACACACACACACCAGAGATGAATCGCGTCAGAAGGACATAATATGAGCTCAAAGTGAGATCAAGCCAAACAACACACAGAATATCCAATATCCACATTTAAACTGTAATCTAACAATCTCACAAGTGAAAAGTAACATTTAGAATATATTTCTTGATTTGATGGCGCAATTTCAGATTCAGAATTCTAGTTTTTTTTTTTGGCTGTTCTAAATTCCATCTGGAAACATGAAGTTGCGCTGCTCTCATTTGTCACTAGAAACACTATTTAATCTAACGCCAGCACCACATTTGTTCTATCCTAGCCCGGGCTGCAAGAACCATCTCACTTCCACAATGGATCCTGTGTTTCTCATTCTCCAAAAAAAAAAAAAAGGATATTTATCATAGACTTCGAAGGTTCACGGGTAATTGCTCCATTACGGCGTGTTTTAAGTACCAAAGCTCTGCTTGGCTCTGCACAAAGTGACGCCGTTCAGGAGGCCGTGCAGCAGAACTCTGAACACGTGTGACGCCACCTTTAAATGAGACGTGAGAGTTTGTTCGTTCGTTGTGCTGTGAGGTTAATGATTTGTGGTTTTCAGTGAAATGTCTCAACAACTACTGTAAGGACTCCCATGGAATTCGGTTCAGCCAAAAAAAAAAACATTTTTTTTGACCAAATACCTGCAAAGCTAAAGAGACTTCAGGGTAAAAAGGAGGCCCGGAGCACACTGATTGATCCTTTTTATCATCAGTGCAAACAGACCAACGCCGCTGTGTCTTCATTGGACTCAGATCGGACAGAGACGTCAGGCAAACAAACACCAGATCGTAAAGGTACAAAGTATAAAAAGTACAAGTACTGCATCCTTCAAGTGTAATCTGTTCCAGAAAACACGATTCATTCGCTCAGGCCTCTATGCAGAGCAGAGAAGGATCGTTTTTAGTTCCCAAAACGTCAGTGGCACTGCTGAGCCGATGTAAGTCTGTGCACACGCTTTGTGTTCAGATATGTGACCCTTTCAATGTCTTTCAGTTTGTCCAACACATAACCCAGACCACGGGGACAGCGTACAGGCTGCTGAGGCACCTTATAGAGGATGTTATGGTGTATTTGTTTACCGGTAAACGTGGATGAGTACCGTGTTAGAACACTGTGGCCACAGCTGAAGTTAGAAAGGAGACAGTTAAAGGTGGGTGTCTAGCGTCATCAGTCAGTGCGCTGCAGTCACTTTCTTTTCCTTGGAAGGGTATTGTCCTCCAGCTGAGAGGGAGCTGATCCAGCTGCACACTGCTGGAAGAGCCCCGTTTCAGGTAACGACATTACCATCGGTCTCGGCGTGCTAAACGTAGCATGCTTAACGTAGCGTGCTAGACGTAGCATGCTAAACGTAGCGTGCTAAGCGTAAACGGTGAACACGGTGCACATGATATACCTGCTAGACATCGACATGTTAGCATTGGTATCTTGGCTGAAGGAAGTTTAAAAGCTGGCTCGGTGTGTAATGTATCCACAACTCGCCTCTTGACGAAAACCTCGGAACCTCCCCCGGTTCTGTACCCTGGAGGGCACTGTACCCTCCCCGGGACTGTACCCTCCTGGTACTGGACCCTCCTGGTGTCCGAATGTCCAGAGAGCTCAATTATGAAAATGTACGGTTGCTGTAAAGTTATGGTATGCGACGCTTAGCTGCTGTATGTCGCCGCCCACCAGCGGTCTGGCCAGATGTCCTTTTGAAATATTCCATCACTCTCTTCATTTTTCCACTCCTCCCTGGCTTCCCAGACTCACGACACCGTAAATAGTAATCCGCGAGGCTTCCGTCGGCCCAGAAGATTGTGATTCCTGGAGCTTTCCGTCCCTGTTTTCCGAGCATTCCTCCTTTTGATGGTCGCATTGGCGTTTACGAGCACGGAAAGTTCCTTCCTAATTAGGGGTACGATGGGAAAAAAAAAAAGTCTTTTGGGAAAGCACAGGCCCGTCCACATCTCGAGAGCGGGCCGGCGCACCGCAGGAGGAGAGAAAAACTGACATTTTCTTGCAAGTCGTTGATCCGTGTCGTGGCTGTGCAAACCGGTGGATGTCTTGTCGTCACAAGGTCCTGGACAGTGTGCCGGGTCGACACGAGGGGGGATTAAGAAGATGATCTCATGTGGCACAGTACCGGACAGACGTCACCGACACTTTGGATTTCTTTTTCCCCCCTCCAAAAAAAAAAGGTTCCTGTGGCGTTTAATAACGTGTGCGTTTGTACCCACAAACACTCCCTCTCAGCGGAGACCGGCTTCCGAAACACATCGATAAAGTGTAAAAGCCTCCAAGGGAGCGTTTATGAGCCGCCGCCATGTGTACAGAGACCCGCTTGGCCCCCGAATGGAGATGATTAAGTCGGCTCCTCGACCACGCGTCCAGTCTCATTAGTTGGCGCCGCCTTCCCGTCACACGCGGCCGCTGCCGGCCTCAGGATGCAGAAGCGGTAACGACCCTACAGTACGAATCGGGAATCAGCACGCAGCGGAGGGACAAGCGAAGCGTCCAGAGAGTCACGCGGGACGTGGAGGACGAGGATTGTGTCCCGCTGACGCGACGCTTCTTCAATTATACAGAAAAGAAGGGACGGAGGGATGCGTGAAGCCTCACAAAACCACAAAAATAAGTCTTATGACTCTTTAGAACTACAGCTCATGTAAATGAAATGTATCTGAAGCTGTATGTACAGCTGGACACTTGAAGGCTCCTTTACAGAGTGGGACTTTCTGTCTTTGGAGCTAAACTCGATGCTGTGTCTACATGCTCTCATATCGAAAGAACGTAAAATCGTACAAATACGCGTCGTCTCCCATTTCCCCACAGGAAACACCTTGTAGTTGTTTAGTGTCCTCGGCCGGCTGTGCGCCGCTGCACCGGCGGTGTAGACGTAGACTCCTGCACGCCGAGGTGAGCGTCGGGTTACGCGTTACACCGCTGCAGCTGCGGCGTGATTAATGGCTCAGAAAGGTCAACAGTGGCAGATCTTAGGGATGGCATTGAACAGGAGGGATGTTGTTCCACAGATCTCCCTTTGGATCACGAGTGCTGCTGAAGGAATTTAACACTGTGGTGACAACACTCCTCCTCCTCCTCCTTCTTCTCCTTCTCCTAGGTAAAAAAAAAACAAAACCCCGTCACAATTGGTCTTCTCTCTTCTTCTAGAAGTTGCCAAGCCTGCTGACGATCTCCGGTCTCTTCCTCCACCGTTCTTATTCGTCGGAGATTAAACGGAGGCGCCCGTGCGATCTGAAGTCACGGTTTCCTTTTTGTCGCCCCGCGTGACAGATATGTGTTGTTGCTGCAGGGGTCAGAGGTTGAGATGTTGAGAAATGGGCAAAGGGTTTTGATGGGGCGAAAGGTCACCAGCAAGCACTCTGCAGCCGGACGGCAAAGCATCAATCAAACTCTGAAGACAGTGAAAAACACCCAGAGCTACGCATACTTCTTACTTAAGTGCTTTGCCGTAATATCCTCTTTCAGTGTGTGTGTGTGTGTGTGTGAGACTGACGGGGCTGCTTCCACCTCTTCACTTGAAGACCTGGTTTACAGTTTATGTCAGATTCACAGAGGAGCAGAACGACATACATTCCCATTATTTAAACGCTGTTATATTCTGGATTATTACAAATCGGGTGTTATTTTTGTAGTTGTGACCATCACTTCTACATGTTTATAATAACAACAACCTAGAGTCTTTACGATGTCACGAGATCACGCCAGCATCGCACACAAATCCATCTCGTCAGGCTTCGAGTGAGGCGTTTGTGCACGGATCAATCATACCGGCAGCTACGGTCGTGGTTTAAGGTTCTACGCGTGGTCCAGGTGTACGGCCTCTTGCCGTACACAGTCCTACAATAGCCACCTTTAGCCGCTGGTCACACCGGGTCAATCGAGGCTGTAGCAGCAGTGGAATGATAAAGAAGAGACGGAAAAAAGATCATCGGGGGGGGGGGGGGGGGGGGGGTCTCACCGCTGTACTTCAATGACGAACATGTGGGAGCTGGTAGACTCTTATTAGCTAATAAGAAAAAGTGTTCCACCACCGCCACCGTACACCAACTGTTCACAGAGTGTGCCAGACGTCCTCCAGAAGACGGAGGTTGATACCCCCCCCCCCCCCCCCCCCCCCCCCCCCCGAGGCCACGATCGCTTCTTTTTAGCCCCTCAGATTCTGGAGAGCACCAGTTAAAAGAATGTTTCTCGATTTACAGCCCGAAGCAATGCGGCAACATTTTGTGTTGCAAACAATCTGCAGGTCAGTCCTACTGGGATGAAGGTTATGGAGCTTTTTGACTGAGTTGATGTTCATATTTCCCTTTAAAACTCTACTTGTGCTCAAGTAGCCCCCACGCTTGCGCTTGGATTTGCTCTGCTTCTGCTTAAACTCTGTGCTTCCACTCGGATGTATCGTCGCTTAGCAAAGATGTCCTCCAGCCTCAGTCCTTCGCCTCGCTCTCAGGCTGAGATGGATCTCCTGCTCTTGGAGGCGTTCGCTTTACTTCTTAGAGAGTCACCGAGTTCCTGACGGGCGATAACTCTGTCGTCCACTTCTGCTCTCCAAGATTTTATCATCTGCTTCCTTTGCTTTATTTACGACTTTTTAAACTCCGCAGAAGGGGTCGTCGCGAGGCATTCTGAGGCGACTCTTCAAAATGTAAATCTCAAAGAGTGATTTTTAAGAACGCACGTCAATCACGAGATGGAAAACGGTGCTTAACACTTTAACCCCAAACTGTGCCTGCGGCGGCGCATGAATGGGTGTGAATGTTAGGTAACGACTTGCAATCCTTATTGATGCCAAACAATGTAAATGTGTGTTGTTATACAGTGAGCACATCATTTCAGGGTCACTTGTCTCTCCTTTATATGCGACTATGTTTAACTTTCAAGCCGTTATTTCCACTTTTTGACAGCACAAGCCAACCCACCATTTATGTTGGATTACCTTAAAGCTGAGAAGTGTGTTTGTATGTGTGTGTGTGTGTGTGTGTGTGTGTGTGTGTGTGTGTGTGTGTGTGTGTGTGTGTGTGTGTGTGGTTGTCAGCATTAACGCTGACGACTAGCACATGTTTTCCTTGAAGCACTTTTTTGTCTAAATATCCCCTTAAACCCTGGCGATAGCGTAAGCGATAGCGGAGCAGAAACTATGTTCTAGTGTAAATAATACCTCCCGAAAGTCTGGCTGCAAGGCAAGAAGATAAGCGGCGGTAAAGTTTCTGTTTCTGGGAATGCAAGCAGGCAGATCACAGCTTGGAATTCACAGAAAGCTGTTTGTGAGAAATCTTTTGGTAAACTTACCCATGAAACATAGATTAGCGTGTTAATCGGCCGTTATCGCTCTAAAGACAGATGGTTAAACTCAGCACCGGTAGTTGTTTCATACTTTAGCAAGTTGCAGTTTTTAAGTGCAAAACGAGGGGAAATGTTTCTTGCATGCACTTCAAAAGCACGTCGCGGCATTCGGGACACGCTGAGTCGACACTTTTTTTAAATCAAGCTTCAGATGAAGTGAGTATGAAGTACCGTTACCTAAAGGTAACAACTCTTTCACTTCCCCTCTCGGGCCTCCGACAACTCGCCGTCCCGCTCGCGGCCCCTTGGCTCTGCAAACCGCTTTGAAGAGACGGCGTGCAGCTGGATCCACAGCTGTACGGCGGTCCTCGACTTCCCCCCAGAGCCTTTTCCGACCCCTCGGTCCCCCCCCCCCCCCCCGACCCCAGTAGAGAGCCTTAGAGCGCCGCTGGTAGGATCGGGCATGAAGGGGGGATTTAACGGGCGCAGACCTGGAAGGCAAAGAGCTGTTTCATATAAAATTGTCCCACATGGCCATTATAACCCCCCCCCCCCCCCCGGTGAGTGCTGGAAACTCAGGGGAGCTGTCAGCCTGGCGGGGAGGCCCAAAAAGAGTGCATGTTGACAAAAATTCTCTCTCTACCACAATAGCTCCCAATGTTTGCTAAGACTGGAAGCTATATCACTGAGCTCATATGAACAACAGGGGGGGGGGGGGGTTGAGATTCTACAAAGAGGCCTACTGTGCTGCATTTAGCAGACCGAATGCCATGCAGCTCCTGCATATGCTGCACCATATATATACATACATACATACATACATGAGTACACTTCCTTCATGCAAAAGATTAAAAAACAAACCATCCAGCTGAATGAGAGGCTGGTACCCCCCCCCCCCCCCCCACCAAAACAATATTTATTGACATTTTCCACGATTAAAGCCCTTAAGTCTCTGTAACGTAATCACATTACCGCCGAAAGGTCTGTGCGTGATTGCGCCGAACATTTTCCCCAAACACACACTAATGTCAGCTGGCTGTTCTCCCCCTCTGAGGTTCTCAGAATCTTTGCCCACTAAGTGTTGGACAAGTAGTTCCTCCACCGGTATTCCTACGGATCGAATAACGTCTTTTTTTTCTCAAAGACCGAAGGAAAAACAAATCTTTTTCGTTGGTCTAAATTCTCAAATGTGTTGCAAAAGTCTTCCAGGACGCAGCGGCAGCGCTCCACACTCACACAAGGCCAAAAGAGGAGGTTCTAACTGTGTCACTCGGGGTGATGAATTCCCTCCCTGCGATATTTATTTCACCGCTCTCAGACGTGTGTTATCCTGAGCCTTCTGTCCGCCGCCGTGCCGCACGGAAAACACCTCCTCCTGCTCTGACGTCTGCTGTTATTTCACATGGAGCCCAAAGGGGAAGGCAGCGTTTACAAAGGCCTCTTTGTTTGAGTCTAAATTGTCTTTTCAAGCATTCCCGCGGTGAATCTCGGAAAAGACGGCTCTCGCTCACCTGTTCTTTCCATTGGAGCTTTCCTCTGGTTCCCGGGGTTAGACCGCATCCTGCAGCAGCTGGGATGGATGGGATGAGAACACGGAAAGAGAACATCCAGGAGGGTCGGTCAGTTCACCGTCCACGTTGCTCCATTTTAAGACCTTCTAGATGTTGTCTTCAGCATAAATCAAACGTGAATGGACTCCTGACGAGAGACGTTTACAACAAACGCTCATAAAATATCAAGAGGCTTCAGTATAACAACAATACGTTCCACTGTGTGAAGCCATGTATTTGGGGAAAAAAGAAAAATGTAATTCTAAGGAATTAGCTTTATTTGACTTTTCACATTAATTGCAGCAACCAGCTGTTCAATGTAGAGCTATGGTTATAAGTCAATAATAATGGGTTTCATACCTGAGGTGCACCTGTAATATCACAGGTGTAAACCCTGGCTGGGGGTCTTTTTCTAATGCAAACAAAATTAAATAAAAAAAACGTGTTAAAGGCCGTGGATATTAACGTCAACATTGACCTTCAAATTGCTTCCACAGCTTTCCTGATAATCAGAGACGGTTTTGCTTCACTTACACTTCGTCCAACTCAAAATGAAAAAGGTTGCGTTTGAACACTTCAGATTTAAGGTGTGGGACACTAGAGCCACTCAAGCTGCAGTCTATATTTGTAACCTGCGCTCTGCAGACCGCCGAGGAATGTGCCAGCATCAACACGTCTGGGTTCCATGAGAGAGAGTCCAGCTAAATGGACCATTCACGAACAAATCCAGCCCGTCCTGGCGCGATGCGAGTCTCCTCCCTGGCACTGGAGCTAATGCAGCCGCACACTAGAGTGTACCGTTGCGCTGCACTCCGGACTCGGATGGGCTTATACCTTTTTTTTGTTTTGTTTTGTAACCGTATCTTCTTGGCGGCAGGTATCGGCGTTTTGCGGTGTCCCGTGTGGGCCGCGGCGTCATAAAGGACCTCGTTGCCCCGGTAGCGAAGGACAATGGAGAAGCCTGGGAACTGAAACGCGCAGTAGGCAGCCACTCGTGGAAACCCTAGAGCTGCTCCCAAGTCACTGCCTTGTTTTTGTCATTATAGTTACCCTGTAAACTAAGAGCGCCGGGTGATCCGTGCATGTGCAGGACACGGCTGGACATGACTGACAACAATCCAGCTTCATGGAGGAGCTAGCCAGAGTCTACGTATATAAAAGTGTTTATTCTGTGGCCAAAGGGGAATGAAACATGGTTTTATTTTGGCAGAGTTTGCGGACAGTATTTTTTCAATTGTCAGATCAAAGGCGCTTTTAGCTTGATCGTGCCCGTTTCCATATGTGCTCACTGATGCAGGTCTCCCTTCAAGGGAATCAACCGCGCACAACTGATAAGCTGCGAGCTCATATGTAACAATAAGTTCATTTTAAAGGATAATTATGCTTTATTCCAACGTAATACCGATGCCTCTATAAGAACAACGTAAGTGAAGTTCGTCCATTCCTATCTAGTCGTTCTTCTTCCTTGTTATCGGTTCCAGGTTCACCAGAAACTCCTTCAGCTCATAACCGACCCAGATCCGGCTTTGCTGCCCCCCCCCCCCCTTTGATCTGCAGGCACAGCTCCTCTGGCCAGGAGCAAAAGCTTCAGCCTCGCTGTGGCTGGAAGTCCAGGGAGCGTATTTGTTTTGTTGGGCCCGCTTGGTGCAAAGAGAGACACGGAAGAACCGCGAGCGGGACTGCGCCGGGCCGACTGTCATGACCCCGCTGAAGGGATTCTGTTGCTCCCACACACTATTGTCTTTAGGCACCTGCCAAAATCTACACAAAATGAAAAGTTTCCCATCGTAGCTTTAAGCAAAAAAATTTGAATATCCTCTCTGTTTTACATCTGAATGGTTAGTTATGATCTGTGAGTCAATCAAAGTAATTTGCTACGATGTAAATGAATCATCTCCCCGTTATAGTTGTCCGGATGACGAGGCCTGCCTGGTGTTCTGGTCCACACGGAGGAATCCCCGTTGTGTGACTCAGAGACGCTAACGTTACAATCCCGCTTTCTGTGATATTGCTGATACAGGCATGTTTGCAGCGCTGCAAAGCCAGACTTTAGTGCAATGCACTCTGTTTGACTAGCCTAAAGATAACAAACATGCACACATGCACATACACGCGATGCATGACAGACGGACGTGCCGGTTGATGAAAATCTGGGGTATTTCCTGAGGAGGAGTGGCCTGGCGTGTCGCTGCTTGGCCGCTCTCCGGCCCATTTTCTTAGTTCATTTGCTAAACTTGCCATCAGCGTTTCTCTTTTTTTTATGGCTCATGACACCTTTCCAACGCTACAGGGGAGAGATTTCTGGGGACATTAAGCTAAATGCCTCAAGCGTTAGCATTTGTTTTGATTCTCCATCTCAGCCTTGGCTGTCTTTCTTTCCCCCATCACCACCACCACCACCTCTCCGTCTCTTTTCCTCTCTCGCTGTCTCTCTTTCAGCTCAATCTTGAACGACTGCCATACTCCCACACAGCGAACGCTGTGAGCCACACATACCCTGTGACCCCGCCCGGCTACCGTGCTATAAAAAGCCAAGTCCGTTTTCCTCCAAACCCATGGAAATGAGAAGCAACGCCAGCCGCCAACCCTCACTTAACCCTCCCGTCGACTTCCTGCCAAGGACCTGCCATTTGTGCCGCTGTGCGCGAGCTCCACGGAGCGCAGAGGGTTGTGAAACTTTGCATCTATTATGATTTCATGCGGTGTCGTTTTTTAGCCGAGGTTGTGCTCCAGATAGCTGCGCAAACAATTTGTGTAGTCATTTAGAAAACAGGCAGCGGTCTTCATAAAGAGCTAAAGGAATCCGTCGTGTACAAAGGTTCAAGTTGTGCTCCTTTTCACTTTTATTTTTGTAGTTTGGCATGTGGACAGTCCGTCAACTTCTGTCTCCCTCAGACACAAAGGCAAACGTTAAGGTTGTGTTTTCAGTGGCGGAAGAAGCACTCAAATTTGTAAAAGTTGCAATCAAAAGTACTCGATGAGCAGAACGAATGTGGCGTTATTAAATATTACATTATTAGAATATTATTGATGATAAGTTCCCTTTCCTGGTAGATTGAGACCCTCTCATCTCTGTGCAGTTATTTGCCAGAGCTACCAGGAAATCACTGGCTGCGGCCACAAATCAAGTCTGGCACGTAAATGGCGAGATTCGGTTTTCAAACTGTTTTGTGAGACATGAGAGTGGTACGTTGCTATACAGCGACGACAAAGCGCTAAGTGTTGTTTTCTAAAATAACTATTTACTTTAAGTCAAAGCTGGTTGAGGTGAAGCGAATTGTAAACCATGTAATAACCGTGTAAT
Source organism: Cebidichthys violaceus (assembly GCF_023349555.1). Taxonomy (NCBI): domain Eukaryota; kingdom Metazoa; phylum Chordata; class Actinopteri; order Perciformes; family Stichaeidae; genus Cebidichthys; species Cebidichthys violaceus. The sequence goes on along the minus strand of NW_027176957.1, from coordinate 707,065 downwards.
AACAGGGTTTTTTAGCCATTTCGGTGCACCGAAAACAAGTTGTTGTGAAAACACTGACGTTATCGCCTTTTAAATTTAAATTTGATACGGTGAACAGTTGCTTTTTTCTACACTCCAGGAGTTACGGCACAACATTCTCATTTATGTCATTCTTTTGGAGTTGTGTTTGAGTCCAGCTGATGAATTTAAGTCCGGTATTCGTTCTCTTTTAGCTCTGTTTTTGGTCTCCACCGCCAACTGTCGAGGGAAACGTCGTAGTTCTCCGTAGGTTCTTTTACATTCAAATTACAAACATATTGATTACAGCTAATTTAGTTGTTTCACACAATGTTAACTATGATGCAGCATCATATTTCATATCCAAAATGTGAAATTGTAAACCTGCAAACTAGTAGAATATTAAGTAAAGTACAAAAACCTTGAGTACAGCACAACGTACCTACTTAAGTACATGCAGTTCTTGAGTAAAGGGATTACTTTCCACCAGCAGGAGTTTCAATCATCCAGAATATATTGCAGCCATAACACATCGTGTCTGAACAGGAAGTTAGTTTGAAAACAAATGTATGGAATTACAAACTGAGAGAGCAGTAGATGAGACATCAGGAGGTTGGCAATCAAAACGGTAAGATAGACGATATCTCCTGGAATTCAGCAATAACATATTTAACAGTTTAAGAGCTGGGCCTATTCAGCAGGAGGACAGTTGTTGTTGGCTTCTCCTCCAGAGAGAAAGTTCTAGATGTTTGCTTGTACAAGCTTGAGGTTAGATGACAGTGTCGTGGCCCGGCACCAGAGACGAGGGTGGCATGAAATCATATGGATTTGTTGGAATAAAGATGTTTATTGCTCGGATTGACCATAACTTAGGTGTACCGAGTAACAAAAACAAAGACAACCTCAGCTATCTGACCTGCCTTACTTTTTATCCGTCCAAAAACCTTATCGAATAAGGTCTCCAATCATGGTTCTCAGTGCAGCAGCGAGGAAGTTAGAAAGGCGGGGTCTCAGCATCTGGACCAATCTCACCTCGCGGGCGCGCACAAAACCCTCTGGAAGGGATTAGTCACGAGGGGCGGTCTCTGTCGGGGTCTCTGTTTGGGCTGTGATGATGTGGGCAGCCTGTGAACGGGTCAAGCTTTGAAACGGAAGGGAAGATGGATGGAGCGGTGAAGGCCGACGGCGTTGGAGGTCGTGTAGCGGAGCGGCGAACCAAAGGCCTGAGTCGAAAGTGTTTATCCTCCCTTTCCTTTAATTTGTACCGTCGGTTGACCCCAACTAAAGCGTAGGTATACGATAATACAGGGTTTTGCCATAATTCGTGTGTGTGTGTGTTTGTGTGGCAACAAAAACTCTTCATATAAGTATATCTTCTAACGTCAGTACAGTCCGTCAGTGAGCGATCCGTTATGAAGTTGAAACGATGAACTTCACGATGCGACAGATCTGTTCTTTCTTTCAGCCGAACACGCGGAGGAATGTTCTCCTCTTGAAACGCCTCGTCCGACTTTACTTAAGTATCACTGTTGAGAGTAATGACAGCGTTTCTGAGCCGACTGTGTGCATTTTAAATATCGCAGCGGAAAGACTCCATGCTGTGAGATTTCAGCGTTTAGAGCCAGAGCGCGAGGTCGAGTCCCTCCTAAAGAAGGGTCACGGTTCCCTGCGTTTAGCTTCTGGGTTAGTGTGCGGACAGGTTTATTCAGAGAGGAGTTCATTTATAGAGAGATGTGTGCAGAACTGTTAAAATACAGGCCTCAGGCAGTAGTGGAGACATGTGCGTGTATTTCATCTGAAAGTGAGTTGAGAGGACTGTTCCAAACTCTGCTGGAACAAGTTATTGTCAAACAACAGCTGTGTGACTGTTTGCAATATCCCAAAAGTCTCGTTGCAGTGAGGTTGCCAGTTTTGGTGCCTGTTCGGAGAACGGAAGTGACAACCTGCGCCCGTCGACCAAACCTGGCACGCTGCGTTGAAATGGAGGATTTAACTTAACTGGGTCCGCCTTACCCACTCAGCTCTATGTTCCCTCTCTGTTTCCTCATTGTATGTATTATTGTATGTATCCTATGTCCCATCAGCCCAATAACTCATTAACGCTTTGTTCCCTTACTAGTGGAAACAGCCCTATGTTCCCTGAGTCAGTAAATCCAGTTCCTTTTAAAGCAATATTCAAATGGATGTTGCCTCAACATAAAAAACAATAGTCCGCAATTTTGATTCCACCAGAACAGTGAAGCAGTGGGCCGTGACACTAAAACAACCAGCTGGATGACTACAAGTTATTTCTGGATCCCAACAGGTAAAACCCAAAACCCGTGTTGACGCTGTTCATGTTTCCTTTCCAAGTGGAACCTAATCCACCGGTTTGAAGGAAGTCGCTTCTCGTCTGACAGCAATCCGAGAAAGCCGGCCAGGTGGCTTTTTTTCTTTCTTTTTCGACCTCCCAAGATGCTTCAAAGGGTTTTATTTCCGCATGTTTTGATTAATCCATTTTATTTGAGGTTTGTCTCTTTTGCTCTACCCACTCGTTAAAGAGCTCCAACGTTTTGTGTAAATGAGGGCGTTTGAGGGGAACGATCGGTTTACTTCTGCCTGGTCTCCAGTGGAACCGTTCCCCCCCTCTGGCTCCGCTCCTCAGAAATGAAAATGAGTCTGAATTAAATCATTTTTGTTGTGATTGTGTTCAGCTGAAAAGACAGCTTGCGGTGAGGTTCACAGATATATTTATATATATATCGGCTGTTCAGTAAGAAGTTTGATCTCGATCGGAGGAGGACCGGGTTGGGATTCCTCCCCGAGGATCTCTTCTGGCATGTGTCGACACACACAAAGCAGAATTTCACAAGACGTTGACAACATCCCAGGAGTGTTTGCCTGTTAGATATTTGTTTACTTGAAGCGTCGTCAAGGACATTATCACCTTTTGCACTCAAATTAATCGGATGGACCAAATAGGCTTTTAGATTCTGCAGCGCTTTTTTACTTCCTTGCTGACTTCTCCACTTGGCCCCTTGATGCCTGCTTTTATTGCAGTTATGAGGAAATGTTCTGTTCATCCTGTAACTTGCTCTGCTTGTTGTTTACCGAGCTGGAAGGGAAGTTAACGCAGAATCTTCTGAGACCCGAAAAGAATCACTCAACTTTACTGTGATCCCTTTTCCACCTGATAAACTGTCTCCGCAGTTTTTAACACATAAATACTCATATATATATATATATATATATATTTATATCTGCTCTTATTACCTTTGCAGTGTGCAGTGACTGAGTGAACACACACCTCAGGCAGGAGGTTGGGTGAATCAGATATACAGGCGTGGTGGGAAACACGCCCCTCGCCGATCATGGTTCTTGCATATAGCAAAACTAAAATAACTATGATAGGAAATGATGTGTTATCAACGTTAGCTTCTCGTCTCTTTTTGCAGGCTTCATACTTCCTGGTTCAAGATTACGTGGATCAAACACAAATTGATATCTTGGAATATGTAGGATATAGCCGCGAACGCTGTGTGAGAACAGCCTGTACCGACGCCGAGTTCAAGACGGATGCTTTTTCTTTTTTTTTTTTATTTGCACACATCCCTGTATAGCTTGCTGTTTCTTTTATTGCTATAACTGTGAATGAGCCACTAGGGATGTGGGACTGGGTCAGGAAATACCGATGTGGAACGCAGTGGCTCTTCTCAGGAATCCTCTGGCCTGGGAGGCCCCCGTCTGACTGGCCCGGCTGGAATCTGCAGGCGAGAGGAAGCAGGGCGGCTAATGACCCCAGTGATCCCTCTCATCAGACTGCTGCAACTTCTCAAAGGCAGGGAGAGAGAGAGAGAGAGAGAGAGAGAGAGAGAGAGAACCAAATACCATTTTTTTCCCAGAGAGGAACTAGTGCTCCGCATTCCTGGCATTGCCACCGGCCTTCAAACAATCCGGACTCTATCCTGTGAGCCTGGGAGAGTGAATGGCCGCAGTGTGTGAAACTCACAGGCCCCAGTTTGCCCAGCGAAAGGGGAGAGCAGCCGACGTTGCCGGCACACTCGGAGCCCCAGACCCGGCCCGGCCCGGCCTCTGTCCCTCCACCCCCCCCCCCCCCCCCCCCGAGGCCGCTAAGCCAAACACTCGCATGTCTGAGGCGGCACTGTTGAGCCACCGCACGGGTCCAAACCACTGCTGAAAAAGCACTCCGGGGAGAGAGGAAAAAAAAAAAACCCCAGAGAAGAGCAAATATTTGATCAATCCGAGAAAAGGCCAAGAAGGAGGATGAATGTGCAGAAGTGGTGGAGGAGGAGGAGGAGGGAGGAGAGGAGGGAGGGATGGCTGCAGATGAAAGGAGCCACCATTGTATCAATCACTTTTCAAGTAAAAATGCAACTCAAGTGACTGGGTGTCATATAAGCAGCAGAATAAAAGACTAAGAACGACTTTAAACTCATGACCCTAAAAAAAAAAAAGCCTCACGGTGCGGAAAGTGTTGAAAGCTCCAGACAATGTAAAGAGCATTCTTCTACCAAATATGTGAAGAGGTGACTTCAGTGGGAGGAGAGTTCAGGTGACCTGTGATTCCAGTTCTACCAGGACAGCCACAAGTATAGCGTTAGAGTCCATTCTGGACCTTTTGAAACAAAAGAAAACCTGTTTCTGTTGTTTTAGGTTTTCCGGTGCTTTCAACGGAAACTTACAACGAACCTTAAGTTTCCTCAGTTGTCACGGCGATGACTCAGCTGTTATCACCTGTTCCCTATTTAGGTCATCTCGCTCCTGAGCCGTGGACGAAGGCTATGTGGCGTGGTGAAAAGTGGACCTTAGACGAAGTCTTGAACCTATATGCACTCAACACATCTAATTACATAAACCATTAATGGTAAAAAACAGAGGTAAGGTGTGTGTGTGTCTGCAGAGATCAGTGGGGATGACTCAGCTGATCTGGATGAGTTAGTGTGGGAATGGACGCACAGGGAAACGTTACACCGACCCATTCTAACGTTCTTCTTTTGTTCGTCAAACGGATCCGCCTGCACCATGTAACCTTTCACCGTGAGCCTGATTAAAACAAGCATGATATCTGTAAACACAACATGATCCCACATTAATAAAAGGAGAACACGAGGTAGGCAGCAAAACCTGTCCCTTATACCAAGACCTGGACCAGTAGTTGTTAATCAGCGTCCCGTCTGGATCGTAGACTGTTTATAAGAAGTGGATGTAGTCTTTGAGGCGTCACTTATTTGTTTGTGGACGTCGGTTTTGAAGCTTGACTTCGCCATTTTTGGATTTTGGCAATCGCCCTTTTTGACGGAACTGACCGCGTTTGGACTGCAGAGGAGTGATGCAGAGATGCCGTATACAGCTCATAGCAATCTGTCAATCAGCGTGTAGCCCCGCCCCCTAAATCATCCCCTGCTTTATGGTCTGTTTGACTCTAAATGGAGCATAATGTACTAAATGAACATCATGCTGTATTGAAGAAGACTGTAAACTAGAGATTGAGACCATAAACTCATGTTTACAATGTTTACTGAGGGAATAAATCAAGAGAGAAGTAGAGTCATTTTAGACTAGACTTCTATACAACCAGAGGAGTCGCCCCCTGATGGACACTAGAGAGAATGACAGTTTCTTTGTCTTCTGGTCTAGATGGACCTGAAGTTCCTGGTCTAGATGGCCATGAAGTTCCTGGTCTAGATGGCCATGAAGTTCCTGGTCTAGATGGCCCTGAAGTTCCTGGTCTTGATGGCCCTGAAGTTCCTGGTCTAGATGGCCCTGAAGTTCCTGGTCTAGATGGACCTGAAGTTCCTGGTTGACGTTGCTTTCACCTGCCACTCAACCTCTGATTTAGAGGCCGTTATACGTTATAGACACTCCACTTCTACCGGTCCCTGTGGGATATATGTCAGCGTGATGACATTTTACACTGAAGTCATATTACACTGATATATTCATCCGAGAGAATGAGGTCATCCGCGATCGATTAACTAGTTGACTAGTAGCGGCAGGACGCTGCCGTGGAGCAGATGGAGGTCTCGGCTCTGCTGGCTCAGCCTCGGGCCTCGCTGCCGGGCTGAACCCATGGCAGGACTACGGCGGCGTGTGGCGGCTCATCCGGGACTAGATCTCGCCATATAGGCGACGGACCGCTGCACCGACCCCACCCCTCGTTGGACCGACCGGCCGTTAGGGACACATTACGCACACACACACACACAAGGCTCATTCCCGTCCAGAGGCCCCAGTGATCGTTATAAGAAATCCAATAAACCGTTGTTTTTCTCAATAATGATGCATTATTTCACCCACCCACATCCCAATCACATCACAAATGGCCCCGCCCCAATATGCGGATTTACCACATACTCAAACCTTTAGCCAGGCTGTCCAAGTTTTAAGATATGCTCATCAGCGCCTCTAAGAGAAAGAAACTCTGTGTTGGTTATGTTGAAGTGGGAAGAAGAGGTGCAATAAAGGGCAATACATTGCCTGCTAATAGGAAGGACTTCTATCTTATGCAACCTGCCCAGAACCTCAGTGCAACGTCTCTGCCGAAGACTTGGCAACCTCACTGTGACGACAACAACCTGCGGAATCGCTGCACCTGACTGTTGTTCGCCAAGAAGCAGGAGATTTTATACAGAGGAGATTTTGTTGGACTCTTTGGTCCGTCGGGCCAAAACGATTCTGGGTTGAACGGAGACTCAATCGCAAGACACGGATGACACGGATGTGAGTACATGAAGGCTGTAATGAAAAACCAGGGTCAGTCCAAACAGAGCAAACGCATCCAGACAGGGAGTAAACCCAGGGTCAAACAAAGACAATATGGCGCGGGAACAGGAAAGACAAGGGACTAGATGAACAGCAGAATCAGGGGCTGGTGAGTAGTTGAGGTCAGGTGTAGATGATCAAGGAGGCTGGAAACACATCTTTGGATATCTTGCTACTGTTCAGGGGGAAAATCTCCCCGTAGAGACTCTCTGTCAAGACTTTATCATCACCTATCATCTGTTCATCATAAACCAATGTCTTTTCTTTGATTTACTTGTCTCTCCTGGTTGAAATACATTTGGTGGTCGTTGCTCTTTCCATAGGGAACCAGGGTGAACGCTGTCGGGCTTCGGCCATCGACGGCTCATGTGTGGAGGAGAGGAAACGGAAAACGCTTTAACGACCCGTTGCCGTATTTCACCCGGCAAATACAGAGCAGCAGCGAAGCACATTTTCGTGCTCGTGGAAGTGCTTCGGTGTGTTTCCAGGAGCACCATTCACCACATACCTGTCTGCTTACCTTTACGATCATGACCAACCGGAGTTCATAGTTCCCTCTCTTTTTCCATTCATGATGTTGTTGATCTGTCAATCGTCTGACAGATGTGACACGTTTGTCTGACACGTGACCAGAAGGGTTAAGATGTGATTTACCTCCCCGCCCCCCCCCCCCAGGCACATGCAGTAACCCGCAGAGGTTCTGATGAAAACAGAAGCAGGCCTGTGCTTCCCCACCTGGGCTGATCAGATGTCACACTCCCCTCTTGCTTTACAGCAGCTCAAACTGAAGCCCCCCCTGCCTGCCTGGTGGCTCATCCATCACCCCTCCTCCTCAGCGGTGGAGCCGTGGGATGCCATAGCCTGCAGGGGGGGGGAGGGGGGGGGGGGAACATCAACACCGCTTCTCTTTGAGAGACTTGATATACAGTGTGTGACTCTGGGAAATCCAATTGAGAGGAAAACGGGCCCCCGGCGCAGGAGGAGGAGGCGTACGCTTAGAATAATACCTTTTCAGAGCCGATGCTTTATGAGAGCTGACTCCCACGTCTCACACCTTCCAAACGCCATCAGGATCCTTTTTGAAGCAAAAAAAACAAAAAAAAAACACGTTATGAGAAATATTTCACATACATACTTGCCTGGTTGATTTTTATTTGGGTTTCTGAGAGAGAATATTTCATACTCAAGTAATGCCAAGTAATGAAAGGCTTTTTATTTGATCATTCTAAATCAAAGCAAACGTCCCAAACTTTTCCCTACTGTTAACCCCAGTCCATAGACTCACGGTTGTCTTGGACTGTTGTTGAAATCAGCGGACAACCAGATGTGCTGTGGCTATTCTTTTTTTTCTTTTTTTTTTTTGTGGGTTTTTTTACGAGGAGGGGTTAGGGGGTTTGTGAGTACTATGGAATGGACCCCATGAGGAAGCATGCTGTACTTAGTCTGATTGGCTCAGATTTAACACTGTTACATAAGCAGCCTGAGGCCAACTGATAAACAAGACCCACTACACAGTACTAGGCCAGCTGGGTGTGCGTTGACAGGTTGGAGCGGCTGGAGGGCAATCAATCATTTTTGAGGAGAATTTACCGTCGTTGGTTATTCAAGTGGAAAGCTCACGCGGTTGGCAGTGAGACCGTCCGCTATCGCTGATTTCACTCTTGGGTGCCAAAGTGAGCGCCTGGCAGTCAAAGCCAAGCGGGGATCAGATCTCCAGTGAGCTAAGAACATCCATATGGAGCGGAGGCCACACTTTTTCCGTGGTTCGCCCCCCCTCTCTATTTTCCCATGGCCTCCACAGTTGGAGGAGCCTTAACACCCCTTGTTTAATAACGGTCAGTGGCCCCATTTTGGTACAGTGGCCATTAATATTTATGAGAGGAGAGCTTCTCGCATCGGGGCCCGAAGGGTGACGAACAGAGTGACCCTTTTGAGAGGGGCCACGTGTTTACTGTGGCTGTCAGGAAGCTGGTGGGATAAGGGAAGAGAACACCCCCGCCCATCTTCCTCCAAAAAACAAAACAACCCCAAATGAAAGCAGGCTGGTGTTCGGCCGGCCCGGAGCAGATGCTGGTGCGATACCGTTCGGGGGTTTGAAGCTCCGACGTCGGGCCGCGTGGAACACCGTCGAGCCGAAATCCTCCTCCTGTGACGTTTTTCCATTGAGCAAATCTTCCCCAAAGTTGTCTCGTGCGCTCACACGTCTCTTTGTGTTTACGGTCTACACCCTCCGCGGTCTGGGACTCTCTCTCTCTCTTAAAAAATACAGTTCATTACTGTCAGCGTGGGAGTGACTCAACAGAACTTCGGTGCTCAGCCGTCTGCGTTCCAGCCCTTATTTGTCATGAAAACACAGGCCGAGGCCTCTCTTCAGCGTCTGTGATGTTGACTGTAAATTACAGGTTACTCACTGATTTGGTCAAATAAAGCAGTGAGGAGCAGTGGATGCATTTATGTTCTGCTTGTTTTTCGGAAAAATAAATTCAGTCCAGGAAAACTTTGATTTGCTTGACTTTGTTGATCGATTCGTCACTGAGCTGGTCTTTATGGAGAGTTCGGTGCGATTCTGTTTCTGTTATTTCTGTCCAATTGACCACAAATGTAACTTTTACGACGTCCTCTGTAGTTTTAATAGTGCTAGAAGAACCGTGACATGTCACTTTTATACGAGACTTCAGGAACTGGAATGAAAGTTCTTCCATCGGTACCACAGACATTTCACATTATGTTCTAGTATTATAAGGTAGAATACGCCTAAAAATAACTCTTAATGTGCTTTTAAATGGGATTTCTGATATTTTCTGAGGAATAGAAGGTACTAGAATTAAAAAAAACAAGAATGAGAATGTATACCTCTGACAGCTAACGTGACACATACAGTGGCTTGCAAAAGTATTCATACCCCTTGAACTTTTCCACATTTTGTCACATTACACGCCACAAACATAAATATATTTTATTGGAATTTTATGTGAAAGACCAACACAAAGTGTCACACAATTGTGAAGTACAAAGAAAATTATACATGATTTAAAAAAAATTTCACAAATAAAAAACTGAAAAGTGCAGTGTGCAAAAGTATTCAGCCCCCTTTTCTCTGAGTGCAACCAATTGCCTTCAGAAGTTGCCTGATGACTGCTGAATGATTGAATGTTGACCTAATGACTAAATAGAGTCCACCTGTGTGTAATCTAATCTCAGTACAAATACAGCTGTTCTGTGAGGGCCTCAGAGGTTTGTTAAGAGAACATTGGGGAGCAAACAGGACCATGAAGTCCAAGGAACACACCAGACAGGTCAGAGATAAAGTTGTGGAGAAGTTTATTAAAGCAGGGTTAGGCTATAAAAAGATTTCCCAAGCTTAGAACATCTCACGGAGCACTGTTCAATCCATTATCTGGAAATGGAAAGAGTATGGCACAACTGCTAACCTACCGAGACACGGCCGTCCACCTAAACTTACGGGCCGAACAAGGAGAGCACTGACGAGAGGTGCAGCCAAGAGGCCCATGGTGACTCTGGACGAACTGCAGAGATCCACAGCTCAGGTGGGGGAATCTGTCCTCAGGACAACTATTGGGCGTGCACTCCACAAATCTGGCCTTTATGGAAGACTGGCAAGAAGAAAGCCATTGTTAAAAGAAAACCAGAAGAAGTCCCGTTTGCAGTTTGCCAGAAACCATGTGGGGGACACAGCAAACATGTGGAAGAAGGTGCTCTGGTCAGATGAGACCAAAATTGAACTTTTTGGCCTAAATGCAAAACGTTATGTGTGGCGGAAACCTAACACTGCACATCACCCTGAACACGCCATCCCCACTGTCAAACGTGGTGGTGGTGGTGGTAGCATTATGCTCTGGGGGTGCTTCTCTTCAGCAGGGACAGGGAAGTTGGTCAGAGTTGATGGGAAGATGGATGGAGCCAAATACAGGGCAATCTGGGAAGAAAACCTGTTGGAGTCTGCAAAAGACTTGAGACTGGGGCGGAGGTTCACCTTCCAGCAGGACAACGACCCTAAACATAAAGCCCAGGGCTACAATGGAATGGTTTAAAACAAAACATATTCATGTGTTAGAATGGCCCAGTCAAAGTCCAGACCTAAATCCCATCGAGAATCTGTGGCAAGATCTGAAAACCGCCGTTCACAAACGCTCTCCATCTATCTAATCTGACTGAGCTTGAGCTGTTTTGCAAAGAAGAATGGGCAAACATCTCAGTCTCTAGATGTGCAAAGCTGGTAGAGACATACCCCAGAAGACTTGCAGCTGTAATTGCAGCAAAAGGCGGTTCCACAAAGTATTGACTCAGGGGGGCTGAATACTTTTGCACACTGCACTTTTCAGTTTTTTATTTTTGAAAAAAATTTAAAACCATGTATCATTTTCACATAAAATTCCAATAAAATATATTTATGTTTGTGGCGTGTAATGTGACAAAATGTGGAAAAGTTCAAGGGGTATGAATACTTTTGCAAGCCACTGTAGACCTATATACTAAATATTTTTTTTACATTTAAGCTATTCTACTAATAATATAGATGGACGATTGGATCATTCTCACAGCGCCATGAGCTTGAGATCAGCCTCTTATTGGTCGACTGACTCCGAAGAGGGCATCATGGGATTTCAAGCTGACGACTAACAACAATAACTGTTTACAACACAAAAGAATATCTAAACGTTCAGAGAAGACGTTCAGTGTTGTCATATTATTACGGATTTATTCCTCAACGTCTCCAAAAAGGCATTGCAGTTCAAGGCTGGACTACTAAACTTCTGAAAGGGAAAACTGAGGCCTCATAAGGAGACATGCAGCAGCAGTAAATAAATCAAATTTAAATATATACATATTAAACATTGGACATTGGTACATTGTAAATGTTGCCTCTGTGCTCTGAAATAGCTTGTTTACCTCCCATACATTAGAGTAATTTACATCATTTATGTGCTTGCGAACACCAACAATGAATTTAACATATGAGTTTGCATTGTCCGAGGCGGAGTCCGCCACTCCCGTTTTGTTTTTGCTGATCATGGCGAGTTTTCTAGCCCCAGTGATTGACAAATGTGTCATTCATATCAAAACTCTGGGACTTGTTTCATTAAGTTGTTCTTGTCGTAACCAGCAGGAACCACGGGTGTCGCCAACCAGAATTAAAAATGTAGGATTATAACTTTTAAGGACGTATAATTCGCTGACTAAGCTCGTGCGGTTTGATTGAAAGCTCTGTAGATGCTGCTTAATGGACCTTGTGGCGAGAAACTAATGTTAGCTGCTGTTTCCAAGATCAAGAATAAACAGTCAACCTCAGAGTTTGACTACTTTAGAATCTGCTAAATAGATTTATGCAGGAATTTGATTTTATACTTTCACGTAAATGTCATGAATTTGAACAGAAATTCCCCAATAAATGTGTGGCAAGAAAAGTCCAAGGTGGATGCATAGGTTTTTTTTATTGCCCACTGTATGGCAGAGGCAGCCCCTTTGCATTTCAGGACAACAAACAACCTCACCATGGTGAAGTTGCTCTGAACATCCTTACATTCTACAAATAGAAATCCTGTGAGTTCCTGGGAATCGCTCGCTAACGACATGATGATGGATGGAGCGATGCCACCCGGTCCAGTAAAACGGCTTTATGAGGAGAAACTTTAGCACCGCTTCCTTCGTTCCTCAGCCGTAAAGACTGAAATAAGTATCAATCTGATTCAATCGTTCTTGAATAAAATTATTTTATTTGTTTTCATTGTATCGCAGTTGTACATGTGGTACTTTTATGGAACTTAATTTGGATGGTGGCAGCTGAAACTGGGAGCGCATGGTCCTCACCACTTTATGTCTTTTTGATTTGATTTTGCTTCTCCTCTAACTTCCCCTAAACTCCACCTCCCATGACAACTACTCCTTTATTCGTCCTCCTTGAGGCATTCTCTTTCAAGTTCACTGCGTTCACCTTTGTTTTGAGGAGATCCAGCCGCCCATGTCGCATCTCATCTGAGGACAATGTTGTTGTTTTTCTACAACCTCCCCCCAGGCAGCCAACATATCCGGATAGGGAGCTGAGAGCTGACAAAGGTGAAAAGTATAATACGCTGGAGACCACTCGAGGCTCCGAGCTCATCCCGACTCTTCCCATCATCCGCCGGGTGGCATCTGTCACCGCTAAAGAAGACATTTTCATAATCTGATCGACCGACAGTGCAAACCTACCGTATCCCTGAACAACATGCTGCCTACGATCGTCAGACAGAGATTACTCTTCACATGCAGACTGACGTAGCAGGGAGGGGGGAACAAACGATAACAGGACCTTTTGAGTTCTAACGTCTGTTGGGGGGGGGGGGAGTTGAACCCAGAAGGGCCCACCCACGTAGACTGCAGCAGAAGGGGGTGAGAAGGCCAAGCTGCTACGGAGCTGGTGGAACAGTATGAACCACGGTGCTTACCACAGTGTCAGATTCATCTGTGGGTTTTTGTCCCGAAAAAAACAAAACCGGGGCCACCTTGCCTTAAGTCTAAGGTGCATGACTTAGAAAGAAAACCCAGCTACTCTTGGAGGAACTATCTCTACGGGATAAAAGCTACAGCAAGGCGTTTTGTTCACAACCTCAAGCATTCAAAACCCGAGAATGTTTCCACAAAATTAATTCAATTGTTGTATTTAAAGTTAAATGAAGACTGGGAGCCACACTCGTCTCTCAGCAAGGATGTGCTCAGCCAATAGAGCTGAATGCTAATGCTAACATTAGCTAATTAGTACTCAAGACAAATTGTTGTGCACAAAGCGTCAGCCAAGGCTGATGGGAATGTTGGCAGTTTTTGCAGGTTTTGGTCTTAAACCAAGATTTTGACACGTTAATGACGCTCATCAGTTCTCACAATTAATTCTCAGAGGGGCCTGAATGTATGAAATAGTTTTAGAGATATTTTTAAACTATAAATGTCAACCTCATGGTAGAAGAAAAGTCAGGGGATCACCGAGGCCATTAGAATTAATTGTGGATATTTTACTGAAAACGTTTTCAGCTGGATCACCAAGAAGTCATCCCCTGGGGACAACGAATGTCTCTACACAATGTCAAGGCAATCCATCCAATAATAGCTCAGTTTGGGTCAAAGTTCTAGAGCCGTGCTGCTAGTGTGGCTAACAATTCCAAGCAAAAGTTTCATTAAGATTAATCTCCTAACCTTCAACACGTTTATTGATGTAGTTTGTTAATAACTAATTGTTACGCAGAGATGTTCACGGCTCTCTGCTTGACTCTTGAGGTCTGGCCACCAGGCGCAAATAAAATCACTGGGTTGTTAAAGACACGACAAGCTCTACCTCAGTGGAGACTTTACTGCGTGTCTTTGTTTTCTCAAGTGTTTCTGTAGCATTTTGGAGACGAGTCTGACAGCAGCAGACCCTGAGAGGGGAAAATTTCCTTCGACGCATTTATACCTACTCTTTGATCCCTCGGACTGACGCGTTCCTTCCAAATGAACTTTTATGAAGAGATAAGTGAGGTTCTAGAATTGAATGAAACAATAGTAAGCAGGTGTTTGAATCACGAGATGTCCGTCCCGTCCCCCCATGCAAAAGTAATTAGTACGAAACGTCATAGGAGAAATGTTTGGTCCAAGGATAGGACGAAATACTGATCGGTTCCTATCGTCCGGGAAGCGCTGGAATGCTTGATTACATTTGCTGAAAAAGCCAGCGGTCCCGTTTCACCACCTGGTCCTCAGCTGCCCCCTCAGAGCTTAACCCCATCCAAGACAAGCAACAGCAATCTCCCCTTCCTCAATGAGGCCAAGGAAACCCCCTTGTCAGATGCACAAAGTGAAAGGAAATGGCTGATGTATATGCGGAGGCTCAGAGGAATCCGTTTCTAGGGGCGGGCAGAGTTTGAACAAGTAAGTGTTTGTGTCAGGCCGGTCGCTGTCTGGCTGACGGAACGCAGACAACACACTGAGGAGTTTGTGTGCGATGAAGACAGATAGCGAGAGATGGACTGAGGGAGATCTTCAGAGGCATACTGAGACGGTAGAGAGAGTATGAATGCGTGACGCAAATCCCCAGACTGGTTTGAGTCAACTGGAGCATATTGGAACAGTTTGTCCTTGTCTTACCTCTGGGATTACTTCTTTTTAAATAAAGAAAGACCATATCATTCCATTTTGTTTTAATATATATTCTTTTAATGATTTTAAAAACAAATACCCTGACCCTGGATATAAAAAATGTAAAGTAACCCGGATAAAAAAAAAAACAATTATTACAGAGCAAATGCTATGAAGACAGTTGGTCAGTTTCAGGCACTTGGAACCACATACAGTCTTTGTTTGTCATGCTACACAAGAAAGTTGTTCTTTGGTCCTCCCCCCCCCCCCAAACAGGTCAGTTGAAACCACAGACAGAACGGAAAAACTGGTTTCGCACAAAGTATTTACAATTCATTAAAGACCCAACGCAAGCCTCCATCAGACAGGAAACAGACCTCCGTCACATATCAACCCTTCATAGAATGTCCACGTTAGTTATGAAACGACAACAGAATAAAAAGTCATACTTATAATGGCTCAAATTAGATTTGTCTTTACAGCAGTATTAATCAATATAACTTAGTGGAATGGTTTTGATATAAGATTTGGCAAAAAAAAGAAAGAAAAAAAGACAGATTCATTCCTTTTTGTTCACGACGGGCCCCAAACCAAAAAAAGCCACATTGCTACAGAAGCCCAGAGCGCTCACATGAATGCTCAGCTCACATCAACGTAAAGTCAAATCCGGGAAAAGCTCTCCTCACGCCCTAAAAGTCATCGCTCAACTGCAAGGCAGCCACGTTTGATAAGAGTTCCACGTAGCCATGTGCGACTGGACTTGTGCCACGTAATAGTTGCTGAAGTTGACGTCTCTGACATACGGGGCGGGCTGGTAGTAGCAGGTGATGTTGGACCGAGCGGGGATAGCGTTCTGTTCGGCCATTACGCGCAGCGCCAGGGCGGAAATGAGCGCCAGCGTCTGTCTCCGCTCGTGTCCCATCAGGCACACGGTGCTCTCGTCCACCACTCGCCTCAGCGTCACCAGGCACTCGTAGCGCTTGTGCTCCATGCCCGCGAAGTGGTTCTGCAGGTACGCCTCCAGTTTCCTCTGCTGCACGTTGATGTCGGGGAAGTCGATGAAGAAGCGCGAGCACATGTAGCGCTGCATCTGTTTCATCTGAGTCTCGGAGGACGGCCGGAAGCCGCGCACCAGCAGGTGGCAGTACTTGAGCAGCCCGCCGCCGCGGATCTCTTCCGGGTTGCGGGTGGCAATAGTCCTGGAGCGAAGGTGACCCAGAGCTTCCTCGAAGTCTCCGTACATGCTCTCCCCCTGCACCGTGGGGTGGAAGGTCTCGGACATAGGCGTCTCCGAGCAGCGGTCGAAGAGCAGCAGCGAGTCCAGAGTGATCTGGAAGGAGTCGACGCTGAACTCGAACTGCCTTCTCAGGGAGTCCACGAACTTCAGCTCCACGTTCTTGCCGGTGTTGTTGGACAGCGAGATGAGGCTCCAGCGGTCCGTCTCTTTGCAAACTTTCACCAGCTTCTGCACGTACGCTTCCTTCAGGGCGAGCGTGGTGATTCGATCCCTGCACACCCCTTCGGGCAAGAAGTCCACCAGGCAGTCCAGAACCACGTCCATCACCACCCGGAAGGTCTTGTCATCGGTCAGACTCAGGCCGAAGATCAGGTCCAGGTCTTTGTAGCCGAGGCCATTGTCCTGGTGAAGCACGTGGCTGGCCGCTGAGCCGTTCAGCTTGACGTCGCATACCACCACGCCCCGCTCCTCCAGTCGAGCCCTGACCACCTGAAAAGGTACACAGACGAGGAGGAGAAACTGAATGAAGGGTATCCACAAAGAAGGAGACAATCAGAAGAGGCTGACACAGTAAATACAAGGATGAACATGCAAAAAGTGAGCCGCTTAAAATGAAAGAAAATCTCCAGTGCTGTATTTTAGAAGCAAAATGTGTTAATAATAGAAACCCAGTTTACTGTGACAAAGCCGCAGGATTTCAGCATTTCTTGGGAGAATGTCATTGCAGGTGAATGCATGCAGAAGTCAGAGAAAGCCC
The DNA here is from genome assembly GCF_023349555.1 of Cebidichthys violaceus. Lineage (NCBI taxonomy): Eukaryota > Metazoa > Chordata > Actinopteri > Perciformes > Stichaeidae > Cebidichthys > Cebidichthys violaceus. Next base: position 690,206 of record NW_027176957.1, on the reverse strand, counting down.
GTGGCAGATTCCTGAAGCAGGCGGGCTTTTCAGTGTCTCGCTTAAAGAACACTTTGACAACAAAGTGTCAGATTAGAGGCCGCTCAAAGATCAGCGCCACTAACCAAAGACCGCCCTGCCGCGCGAGGGAGACGATACCCTGCAGTAACGCTCCAATCAACTGCAATCCTCGATTCAAAAAACTCATCTCTGGAGTAGAAGCAGCATCAATGCAGAGGTAAGCTGTAATGTGCGTCTGCTGTGAGATGTAAGAGACATGAACAAAGCCGTGAACTTTTAAACCCGGGCGCTTGAGACCACATTGGGAGGATCCCTTCGCCGTCACGTTGACGCTCTTTGGCGAAGGTTTTTATCGGGTTATTGGAAGGCGTGCGATGCTTGGGAAAACTGCTGAGCTGCAGACAGCCTGAGATTGTTTATGCTTCCTGTCTGCGTCACTCAACGGCACTAAGAGGCCAAATGTGAAGAAATCCAAAGCACAGCTGTCTTCTAGAAGGCTCTGGTGGAGCCGTAGAGGGTCGGGCCGCTGTCCTAAAACCAGCTATCGGTCTGAGCCGGTGGACGTCTTTCCAGGCAGGTTGACTGACCTGACATTTTAAAACACACGATGTAAGCTTCATCCGATGAATCCCTCTTTATACAACGCCCCACTACGCTAGACAACGTTTGCGATACAATGCAAAACTGAGATGATTTCTTGATATATGAAACTCTTGAGATTGTCCCGCAGGCTATATATGCTTTGTTGATTTTCAGCAGTTGACGTCCCGACTAACACACCGGGATCAGTCTTCTCATCTAACAGGCAGATTTAGCGCCGATCAAAGGGAGTGAACAGCAAGCTGACGCGAAGCAAAGACACACTACGATTCCACAATCCGACGAGAAGCCAGGGCTGCTCTGACCTCACCCTGAAAACAGTTGGTCCGAGTTAACGACGTGATGAGGAAGCACAGCTCTGCCCCCCCCCCCCCACCCCACCCCCCACCCCCCCACCCCGTCCTTCAGCGCTCATAAAAACAGGCCAGCGCATTTCCCACATGACGCACCAGCACCTGGTGAGCCGAGCGAGGGGAGACACTTCCTCCGACGCTTTCGAGCAGAAAAAAAAAAGAAACACGCCAGACTGTCTGGTGTGTTGACAACGCCTTGGCGACACACTGCACAGTCCCTCCACCCTCCGGTCTCAGTAGTTTCCTTAAGTGTTTCATTTGAGCTGCAGCCTGAATGCGTGTGTGTGTTTTTTTTTTTTTTTTTACATAATGACCCAGTCATTTAGCAGCCCGTCGTCCCCCTTGGACACCAATGAGACGAGAGCTCTGGGCGGTGAGTCAGACGATCCCTCCGCTCGAGGATATACGGCGACAGCGACTTCCGTCTGCGCTCCATAGCGAACCCGGCCAATCGGGAGCAGCTGGGGGATGATGGTGGTCGTTCTCAGGTCAAGGTGGACTGAAACCTGAGTTGGCTGGCTCAAAAAAAAAAAAAGCGCCCCCCCCTAGTAGAGCTATGTAAAGTGAACCGGGCTACGGTAAGAAGAGACCTTCCTCACAGACCATGTGACTGTGATAGCATCTTAAGATTTGAAAGAAAAAAATCCAAGCTATTCTCCATGAAACCGCAAGCAGCTCAAGAGCTGCCGGAATCAGGTAGCACCAGATGTAGCCAGGATGTTAAACACTTAGTCATCAGGCCCCAAAATAAAGCCACCGAAATGGTTTCATTTTAGTAAATTGTATTTCCCAACAACAAGCTCTTAATGAGGCTTCATAGGATACTACATCATGTGTTGTCATATTGCTGGTTGCATGGTATAGCTGCCACCATCGGCACACAGGAAGTGAAGTAAACGAAAGAGCACCATTGAGCACTTTGGCATAAAAAAACCCCCCAAAAACTCCAACTTCATCAACAGACAAACGAGCCGAAGAGATGCTATCGGATGCGCAACGATTTAAAAGCCAGAAATTGAAAGCAAACTGCCAAAAATAAAGCGCGTTACAGAACGGTCCAAACGGAGCGCTGCCTCCTCCGGGCAGCGCTGGGAGCATGTGGCATCGTTCTCAACAACAGCCCGGCGAGGAGTCGGTTTACATTCTGGAGAAAAAGGTCCACAGAGGAGCCACAGGCGACCGGTCTTCACTGACCACAGAGATACACTGTCAAGCCTGACCCCGCGTTATTACAGGCACTGATCCACCACTTCCAGCAAGTTAAAACCACTTCCGGTTGAAACACGATGACCCGCAGAGCTGGACTAAGAGACGAGCCGACGGGAAACGCGTCGGCCTCCGTAGCTCCGCCCCCAAATTCCGTAAAGGTACGACGCGCACATCGGATGTCTGGGTTCTCCATCATGCGGTACGTTCAGCCCGCTGAGGGAACAGAGTGCAAACTGATGACTGTCGACGGTAAACCTTAGAGGTGTCGGTGAACTCGGACACCCCGGACCACGAACAGATGTTACTCGGATGTGGCCTTCAGACAAAGCCTCCACAGAGCGGGGGGCTCCTCTGATCGCCTGCTCACCGTTTTTACCCCGGTGTGTGACGGCTGCTGTCTGGTGCGTAAGGCTAAAAATAAATGGAGAAAAAAGAAAAGGTGCGGTTTTGCATGTTTTAGCCCATTTTGCCGCGAATGCCTCACATCAACCAATTTTTCCAAAACACATCATCGTGGTTTTAGGTCGCTGAGCGTCTTTTTCCTTCCTTCCTTCCAGGCGGCCGTCGGTTCCCCCTTCGTGGCCATGTGGTACAAACATCAACTCGCAGACACTTGATACCCGTGACGGCGAACACGGCGTCCGCTATTATGTTTGTCAAAAATGAATAACGGAATAATTGCGTGGTTGATGCAGCGCAGGCTTTTCAAACCACTTCACGGACTCACAGGCTGCACCGTGCCTCAGATGTGATTAGTAATAAAGGGTTTGTGCAAACATGCTAACACGCTCCAGGACCGTGTAATGAAGGAGATACAGCAGTGGGGGTGACAGGGGCCTCCTTCACTACAGAGGAGGGTCTCTGTCCCCCCCCCCACAGGGTCACCACAGAAAGTATGAATCACCCAAGTGAAATATGAACCTGGACGTACACATGCAGAGACATTTAATTATTGTCCAGGAAAAATGCAACCTAGAGACATCAGTGACCTGCAGCTCAGTCTCTATCTGTTGCTCATTCTCACCATAAGAGAAGAAGAAGAAGAAGAAGAAGAAGAAGAAGAAGAAGAAGAAGAAGAAGAAGAAGAAGAAGAAGCCTCAGAGAGCTGCTGGAACACTGCAGTCATGGCGTTAGGTCATCTTGACTTTTATGACTGCGTTAAAATGCGCGAGTGAATCAAAGCCGCAGATCCGTACCGCTGCGCGCACACGTGTGAGTCAAAGCGAGGGTGATTTTATGGTATTACGGTAGTTACGGTAGTTTTCCCTCCTCAGACTCGCAGTACATAGAATCAGTGTCAGCTGATTTTAATATGCTGATTATGATGTGACACGCACACACACACAC